>NC_080754.1:59923643-60228122 GCF_020826845.1 Diceros bicornis minor
TGGGTAAGCAAGACCTGCTTCAGATGGGCAAGGCCCCTGGAGGCCTCAAGGACAAGCTTCTCTTCCAGTCAGGATTCCCTAAGACCCTGGTCGACAGGGCTGCTTTAAAATTGTAATAATCCCCAAGCACTTACTTTCAGAGACCACACCTCACATTATATAAAACGTATTGAAATGCACCCATGTCCCACATTAAATGAAATTTCTTTGGCCAAAAAATTTTTTTGAGTTTCTATCATTTTTGCTTCTGAGATGATTTTTCTATGCCTAATTCATTTAATTTATATTTGGCTCTAATTTCTGAGGAAAATATTGTGCATATTGTAAAAATATTTTTGAACTGTTTTCAAATGTGACGGAGTTTTTTAAATACTAAATTTAATTCCTAATAAATATGCAACAATAGAACATTTTGTAAAATTTAATTAAGCATCCACTAATATTGATTTGGCTAGTTTTTTTGAAACAAGAGATCTTTTTTAGTCTTCAGGTCTTAAACGTTATCGTAGGCCTCGTGGGTCCTAGCACTCTGACTCTAGGGTCCAGTGGATAAAAGGGGCTAGAAGATGACCAACATTCCACCTAGTACCAGTAGAAATGTTACCCAACCAAGCGGGCTCGCCTCCTGGTGAGTTAAATAAGACTCTACACCAGTGGAAGTTGTCTCACAAAGTAAAGTGTATTTGCAGCAAATAAGAGGCCATGAGGAATCATTTCCAAAGTCATGGTGTCCGCCCAAGAAACCGAAGCAGGAACTTTTGTTTCAGTTGGAGAATTAATATTCAAAAGGGAGAGGTGGGTATTCGCTTGCACAGGCTCAGTTGGAAAACATGCTTCCACATAATGAGGCCTAAGCTCCTCCTGGAGAGATCTTTGCATTAAAAATAAGGCAAAGGTCATGGGCATGGCTCTTGTGGTGAGGCTTGGTCAATTTCAGGATGGTTCCCGTTAGATCTCCCTTGAGTGCCTCCCCTGGTCAGTTTCAGGATGGCTGGTGGTTACATCTCTTTAACACACAAAAGGAAAAGAAACAACTTGGAAAAACAGTCAATTGCTTCCAAACCCACCTTTGAGTTTCTGGAGGCACCTAGTTGGTGACAGAAATAGATAAATAGAAAGCTCAAGTCAGGTTTAATTTAGGATATTCAAGAAATGCAGCATTCCTGGTCTCTAGGGTCATGAAGCATTCATGCCTGAGCCACACACTGAAGAGAGTAGCTACAGGAGATACAGGCCCTGATCCCCCGAGAGGCCCTGATATCCTCAGTTCTTGTTCCAAGGGTCTTCAGGCAACACAAACAAAGGTGCTAATTGGCGAGGGCCGGCTGTCCTGATGGCTGATATGACGTGCCCATACACCAAATGTGGCTACTAGTTCCCAAACTGTTCTGAATAATTGCACCAAGTTGGAAGTGATTAGCCTCCAAGAGTAAGTATTTTTAAGGACAAGACTCACTGAGCTGGCTATTTGCTAGTGTGTTTGATTTAATTTTATTATGTTATGCTCATGCTTGTGCACTTGTGGTACACAGGGTAAAATGCTGATTTACAATAGGATATTTTAAACTAGCAAGCTGGTTGTGGTATAAAGTTTTAATTTTCTTTACAAAATGTAAATTTGGATGCCACATACGGTGAAGTGATGGCTTTGTCTAATGGCAAGGAAGGGAAGTGGAGAGTCTTGTGTGGGGTCTCGATGGCCTGCTGTGCTGGGTGCCAGCGTTTCCTCCGCTTTCCTCCAGTGTGTGCTAGTCTCTGCTCTCAGCAGGTTGTGCTTCTTTGTAAGAGAAAATGGTATACCGTCTTATCCCAGGTCCCCTAGAAAACAGATCCTGAGGCAAAACTTATGTGCAAACACTTAATTGATGGTTGCAATACCAGGAAGCAAGAGCGAGGGGAAAAGGGAAATGAATCCAGAAAAGAGGGGAAGCAGATACAAGGTGGTACTCACTGCGCTGGCCACAGCTGCACCAGAAAACACAGCTGGGTGCTCAGTCATGACACTCATCTCTCAAGAAACTGTGTGGAACGTTACATCTCAGAAGAGTTCACAGGTGGGAGAGCAAGGAGAAAGAAGTATTCATTTGTCAGCTTCTTCATGTCTACTCTTTCTTAGTGGTCAAAGTTCACCCCAAGGGGTACTAACTTCCCCACTCTTCCCAGTTGTTAGCTGGTCCTCCGGGCAGCGGTTGGACATGCTAAAGCTTATGTCAGCAGAGGGGGCTTCCTCTGAGCGAACTATAGGTTAAGGGAGAGCCAGCAAGACGAGGGCAAGAACCAGGGACACTCCTGCCTGCCTACCTGCAGCCTCATGACTTGCCTGGTCAAACCAGTGTGTGTCATGGGTACTAGGCAGGTCCTGCAGTGTGTTGTGCCTCAGCAGGGACAGTGAGGCCCCAGGGAGGCAGATGAGAGGGATGTGGGGTGAGGCATGAGTTGTGCTCATGAGCACTGGGGACTGGGAGCAACTGCTGCAGGGAGCCCAGCTGGCAAATTGGTGAAGTGCCATGAAACTCAGCTGCCAAGGTGAGCTCATTGAGAGCCTGCCTCCAAAAAGGATCAAAATTTCCTCTCTGTAGCCTATAAGAGTATGGTCCATGCCAGGCAATCTTCCCAGAGGGTCATCAGTAGTATTGAGCAGAAAGTCATCTTTGAGGAAATCCAGGAAGGTTCATAAACTAAGTCTAATACATACTCAACCAGGAAATAATTAGAGATCCTTGCAAGGCAGTATAGGTATATCCCACAAGACATCTTCCCGGTCAGCATTTTCCTGGTAGGACGCCTCGTGATTTCAGTGATTTTTAGTGTATTTACAAGATTGTGCTACCCTCACCACTATCTAATTCCAGAACATGTTTATTACCCCAAAAGAAACCTCATACACATTAGCAGTCAGTCTCATTTGCCCTTCCTCCAGCCCTGTCAACCGCTAATCTATTTTCTGTCTCTTTATTTGCCTACCCTGGACATTCCATATAAATGGAGTCATACAGTATGTGGCCTTTTATGTATGGCTTCTTTTATTTAGCGTATTTTCAAGGGCCATCCATGTTGTAACATGTATCAGTATTTCATTCCTTTTATGGCTGTATAATATTTCATTGTTTGTATATACCCCATTTTGTTTATCCATTCATTAGTTGATGGACATTTTGCTTCTTTCCACTTTTTGATACTTCTTGATTTTTAATGCTCAAGTTCCATACAATGTCATACCTCTTGAAATAATGTTTTCAGCAATGTTTATATAGAAAAATTTATATTTCCATCCTCAAAAATTAATACAACATTTTAAACAAAATGATGCAGGAGAAAAGTAATGATTTATATTCTAAATAAAATTGGTAGGACGTCAGAGTCACACATAGATATTTTGAAAAGTGTGCTGAGTATCAATGAAGGGGATGTCCATCTGGGATGCTGCTAGAGCTAAGAAAGAGATCAAAACATCATAGTCATCCATAACGCATCAAGTCTGTGGTTACAAGACTTGGTTTAGTTTCCTCAAAAGCAGAATATATAGACAGGGATTTAAGTGCAAATATCTTATTTGGTTAATGATCTGGGAAACACCAGTAAGGTAGTCAGTGTTGAATACATGCCTCAGAGTTACTCCGTAGAGGGGTGAGGTAGCAGCAGTCTTTATCCACCCATTCCTGTCAGTCACTGGGGGAGAACTGCTCCCAGAGGGCATTAATTGGAAGACATTCTACCCTGTGACAAAGTGCTAGTGCAGTGGACTGTGAGCTCCAGTGACTATGAAAGGCCTCAGGCAAAGAATTAATTTTTTGGTGATCAGAAAGTGACAATTTGAGAAATTTACATTCTAATATGAAGATTCTGTTTATTATATTCAGACTTTTCACTGTGTAACATTGCATTTTAGGAAATGCTTAAGCATTGACCAATAGCCATTAACAGTTTTTCCCATTTAAAACAATGGCAACTAGGACGTGGTTTGTTGCATTTAACACCTGATTTTCAGGACTGGAGTACTCATGCTCAGAGGGAGATGCCTATTGATAAGCAAATGCTATATACTCTAGGTCAGATCTCATTCTGGAACAAGACACCTTCCATGTGCACTGTAGCAAGTGGGAAGTGGTCCACTGAGAAAGCCTGAGAGGAGAGTGTTCAGTGAGGAGGAAGAGCAGAAAGTGGAGGGGGCATGGCTGAGGGGTGTGTGGGTGGGATGTGTTTCTGACACTCCCTGCCATGTAGCCACAGCGTCATCTTTACTGAGCTACCTTCATCAGCAGGCATTTAAACTTGTCTTTTACTGAAATGTTCTTGGGACCACGCAAACTGGGCTCTGTTCAAATGACCATGAGAACTGTTTATTAAACAACTTTGTCCTCTGAAGTTTTAGAACAAGTCAGAGATACAGATATAGCAATTTATCAGCTACTGAGTAACGTTGTAACAAATCCTTAGTAAGCCATTTATGAAAGATCTTTCCCAACAATGCATTCATAAAATAAACATCAAAACAGAAGATATTTCTCTTTTTCCCATGATCTCAACCCCTTTTACCAACTCAGAACATGAGATGGACATGACCCACCCTCACTAGCGTCCCGCGGCCCAGGTGGTGCTTCTCCCCTAGGCAGCAGGCCCCCACGGCTGCTAATGACTTCTTGAGTTGGGTAGAGGGGCTGAGATGGGAGGTGGTGGAAGACGCAGAGAGACAGCTCCCCAGGTGATCCATTACCTCCTCTGTGGTCCAAGACTGCACCTCTCCAGTGTCAACTAGAGCATAAGTGACCATGGGCACCACACTGAAGTCCATCACTAGCTTGTGTGGAGGCCAGGCTTCCCTCAGGCTCTTCCTAGCCGATAGTGCTTCAGGGACACCAGTACCAAGACAGGCCGGTGCTGGAACATGGGACTTCTCTAGCGCGTGACGTTGGCTCCAGGACTCCCTGCCGGCCGTGCTGAACCTTCCTTAGACTGCAAGTGATCTAGGACGTTTCCCTGTAACCTTCCTGCTCCGGCTCCTTCACTCAGAGTCAGACTCGCATCACAGCGTGAGGCTCTCCCAGCTTATCTGCCATCCTCCCCATTTTCTCTCACACAGATGTTTCCCTTAATAAAATCCTCTCACTTCTAGTCCCATCTTGGAGGCTGATTCTCAGCGGACCCAGAATAACACACTTTCTTAGTTTATAACCACTGATTTAGATTCTCTTTACCCAGAATTTCTGGCTCTGCCTCAGAAATAGAAAGCTTATAATAGTCAGTTGTGCGTTTTCTTCCAAATATTCCTCTAGCCAGGTGGCTGCTTTTCTGTGAAGTCATCTGCTACTCATACAATTTGCCCTCAAAATAAGCTCTTCCAGACTTAACTCCTCAGCTTTAATTCGGCTAATTAGTAATTCTCTAAATGGTACCATATCCACACAACCTCAAAAAATAGATAAATAAAAGCAATTGGTTTTCTTTATACTTCCCTTTTCAAATTAAGACAATCAAAAACGTTTATTTTTCTGTTACATTTTTGCTCATGTGAGATTTTTTTAAAAAAACAAAACCAAAAGTATTTCTGAGTTCTGAAACACTCTTCACTGATGTGGTGAGTCTCAAGTTTTACTGGGTTTGGGGACCCAGCACTTGCCCCAGGAAAAGACTTAGACGTGCAAAATTTTACACAAAAACCCTGCGCCGAGGGTCTTTCTAGGCTAAAGAGCATTTCAGAACGTCCTAGTTGCTGCTCTTAATTTAATGTATTTTGCTTCCTACTCTGAGCTACTTTAGAAAAGGAAAAGTCAAATTTATTGTCCACGCTGATTCTTTGGAATTCATGTGTAAGTCAATATAACACATAAATGTAAGACTATATGACTCTGATGACCATTTTTTCTATAACCTTCCTGTCTGAGGCAGAGAATTTATGGAGGAAAGTGCAGAAGGTAATGTGGGACTATGGAATGCAGGTTCTGGAGACAAACTTCTTGGGTTTAAATTCCACACTGACATTCCTTATATATACCAAGCACTCTCCCATCTCAGGGCCTTTGCACTTGCTGTACCTTCTTTCTGGACACCCTTCTCTCAAACATTCACATGGCTCATTCCCTCACTTCTTTAGGTCATTTCTCAAGTGTGACCTTATCAGAGAGGCCTTCCCTATAGGAGCCTACTCTCCATCACTCTCTACCCTTACTGCTTTATATTTCTTCATAAACGTATCACCGCCTGACATATCATCTATTTGTTTCTTCACTGTGTCCTCCTGAAAGGATATAAGTTCCTTAAGCAAGGATTTTGCACAACCATCAACCCATGCTAGAACAGTGCCTTACACATGGTAGGAGCTCAATAAATATTTGTGTTTTTTTTTAATTAATTTATTTTTTTCCCCCAAAGCTCCAGTAGATAGTTGTACGTCATAGCTGCACATCCTTCTAGTTGCTGTATGTGGGACACGGCCTCAGCATGGCCGGAGAAGCGGTGCGTCGGTGCGCGCCGGGATCCGACCCCAGGCCTCCAGCAGCGGAGCTCGCGCACCCAACCGCTAAGCCACGGGGCCGGCCCAAAATATTTGTTAAATAAATTGTAGAACCTTCAAATAATATACATTTTGGAATGTTTGCACAGAGCAAAGACTACTTCTTTTTTTTTTTTTAAAGATTTTATTTTTATTTATTTTTTTCCCCCCAAAGCCCCAGTAGATAGTTGTATGTCACAGCTGCACATCCGTCTAGTTGCTGTATGTGGGACGCGGCCTCAGCATAGCCGGAGAAGTGGTGTGTCGGTGCGCGCCCGGGATCCGAACCCGGGCCGCCAGCAGCGGAGCGCGAGCACTTAACCGCTAAGCCACGGGGCCGGCCCAGACTACTTCTAATATAATATTTTAAATTACTTTTAACTAATAGTGCTATTCAACTTGTCATAAGATAGTTAAATGACTTTTCAAAGCAGATAATTTTGTCTGTAAAAACATAGCATGGAGGTACATATTGATTTAGTCATCTTGGGATTCCAATAAAACTACCTTCAGTAAATGTATCTGAAAGTTCACAAATAATTATAGCTCATGCTGAAATAGTGTTTACTGCTTTAAATGTGCTACGTATGTTAATTCACTAAATTCTCCAACAGCCCTGCGACACACCTATTATCCCCAATTTACAGATAAAGAAACCCAGGCACAGCACGTGTGTCATCTATCCAAGATCACCTAGTTGACAAGCGGCAGAGCCAGGATTCAGGTAGCCTGGTCTAGATCCAAGCTCCTAACCACTGCCTTATACAGCCTTTTAGTACATGAAAGAGAAAACTGGAGTTTATGGTCGGGGAAATATCAATGTTTCCATTACTTGTACTTTCTACTTACACTGTGAACATAGCACTGCTGTGGTTATTTTTTAAAAGTGCCCAAATTATATTTTTCTAAAAATTGAAGGAAAAAAAAAGGTTAATTGCTTAAACCGCAATCCCAAAGCATTAGTAAAGGGTTATTATTGGCTGCCTCTCTCCTCTCCCTCCTAAGCAGCTTGTTTCTATACGCACTGCACTGCACTGAATTTTCAACATTACCCTTGCAGTTCAGTGCCGGAATACATTTCCATACTAAAGGCAATTAGCTTGTAGAACGGTTTTCTGCGAGAAAGTAGCCAAGTCCTTACAGCTTTGGGCTTGGATAGGCTTACCTGACTAGGAACATTCCTGAGAGGGGAAGGCCCCAGGCAAGCCACTCCTGGGACGGCAGCTTCTTCTACTTGGCGGTGCCCTGGCCCTCTGAGGGCATCAGGTTCCTTTCTGAAGGAGATATCACATTTTTCACTGATTCCAGATGTCTAATGAATTTGAGAACTGGGTTTACTCTGATCTATCATTTTGTACAATGTGCTGGAATTTTTGCCAAATCCATCTGAGAAAACAAGTTCACAGTATTTCCAGTTTCAAAAGCAGGTGTGAAATAAATTTAAGGTTTACAGGGTGATGAGTACCTAAGCCAGGCTCTCGATGACCATGGTTTGCCACCAAGCACGGCCAGGAATCCATGCAAACATAGGCGGTGGATTTCCAGTGCCTCTGCAAATAGCTAGTTGTGCATTCGGCCAATTTTGCTTCATTTTCTGGTGCAAATGGCAGCTGTGCCACTAAGTGTCTGTGGATTTGACTGAGTTGCACTGCATTCTTTTTTTATACTCGTAATTTTGCATTTCAGAAAAGTGAAGGTGTTGGGTTCACAGATTTCAAAACTTTGCATTAACAATTTTAAAGAGCGTAGAGTTTGACATTTCTCCTGAAGCAGCTGCTTTGTCACTATTGATTGCCTTGACTTCTAGTTCTAGAAATAAACAGAAGTTCTATCTCACAAATGTTCAAACTCGGACTTAGCAGAGGTTCACAGACAACCAGGGCTATTCTTAGTTCCAAAGAGCTCACCAAATCTCATGCTTTATTGGTAATCCATGGGCCTACGTCATTGGCTCTTTCTGTCTCACATTCTTTTGAGAATAAGTAGAATATAAATGAATTCCAAACACATGTTTTAACAGTCCCTCTGCATTATAATTCTCAGTCCATGGAGCGGACACTTCATGGTTGGGTCCCAGCATTTGATTTCTCCTTTCCAACCTCCAGTTTCCAGTTAGGGACCCATGAGCTTCTAGGAAATCTGATTCTATCCTCAGCTCCTAAGATTGAGCAGTGACACAGGCTAAGCCAATGGCTCAGTCAGAGTTTGAGGGGTGGGATGTGGAAATGGGAGGCTGGAAACAATTGCAAATGTTTTGCTACCATGAAGAAGCCAACTGAAGAAGAAGCCAGTACCTGGGGCAGACAGTTGAGAACATCAGGCATTACGGATGCCATCAAGAAATTCTAGTTCAAACCCCCTGAAGCCTGCCTACCTCTGGACTTCTCATTTACACGAGCCAATGAATTCCTTTTATTGTTGAGATCTGAACTGTGGCTTCTGTTACTTGTAATTTAAAACTTTCCAATAATAGTCTTTTGCAAGGTATAAACTGGTGTACAGAGGCAGTTTCTTAATATTGGAACTCTATCTGCCCCACTTTATGGAGTAGGATGCTTTTGGCTGCAACTATAAGTGGCTTAGCCAATGAGATCCAGGACCACCATGTTGTATGATGTGAATAGTCCTCCCTAGAGTTATACAACATAGTGGCTCTGATAGGCTATTTATGATATCACTTAACAAGAAGTTCAGAGGGAGGCCTGATGCAGGGTCAGTTAATTTGCAGCTCAACAAGTCATTAAAGACCTATATTTCTTCATCTTTCTACTCTGCATCCTCAGTGGTTGACTTGGTCCCTCGGAGTCCCAAAACAGCTGACAAGGAGGAAAATTTTTTCTCAGAAGTGCCCTGCAGACTTTGACTCATATCTCATTGACCAGGACTGGGTCACCTGCCTACACAAAAGCAAAAATGAATAGGATTGGGCAAATCATAATTTATAATTTTGGGATCAGGAGGGATCCCATTTCCCTATGTACATTGCCATTTGATAATCTGAAAAAATTAGGATTTTTAACAAGGCTGCATTGGCAACTAACAGCGTTTGCCATATCCACCAAGGATATCATCAAAAATATCTGTTACCAACCTGTTTATGTTCTACCTTGGGAGAAGTATTTCTATCAAAATGTTCAAAGCACAATCATAAAGTGAAAAGAAAAAAGTGATATTCAAATTCGTTTTTATGTTTTTTTTATTGTATGTCAATTATGCCTCAATAAAGCTGTTAAAATATTCAAGTTATTATTAGTAGTGGTATCATAACTGTTATGCCTGATCCATATTTTATTTTATTTTTTATTTTTTCATGTTTTAATATTAAAACACAAAGTCCCTAGACTTGGGTGAATTCAACATCAAAGAGACTAAAAGAGGAGGATGCTCAATTCACCTGTTGTGCAGCAAGGAGTATCAGATGTGGAAGTTACTATCCCCCAATACCTTCTCTTGAGGAAAATGAATTGAGAGCCAGACAGTAACTAAAATATTTGTTTCATATACCTGTGAGTCAAGATATATTATTGCAAAACCTAGTTATATTTTTGAGATTAGAAGCAAAGTTTAACCAACAGTAACTTAAGAAACGACAAAATGAAGAAACGGAAAAAATTAGGTAGGTAAGGAAAAGGAAATTAAACTAAAGAAAAAGGTGGGCCGGCCCCGTGGCTTAGCGGTTAAGTGCGCGCGCTCCGCTGCTGGTGGCCTGGGTTTGGATCCTGGGCACACACCGACGCACCGCTTCTCCGGCCATGCTGAGGCCGCGTCCCACATACAGCAACTAGAAGGATGTGCAACTATGACATGCAACTATCTACTGGGGCTTTGGGGAAAAAGAGGAGGAGGATTGGCAATAGATGTTAGCTCAGAGCAGCTCTTCCTCAGCAAAAAGAGGAGGATTAGCGTGGATGTTAGCTCAGGGCTGATCTTCCTCACACACAAAAAAAAGAAAACAAAAAGGAGAATAGAAATACCTTATGATCCAGCTATCCCACTACTGGGTATCTACCCAATGAACCTGAAATCAACAATCCAAAGAGGCTTCTGCACCCTACATTCATCGCGGCATTATTCACCATAGCCAAGACATGGAGGCAACCCAAGTGTCCCTTGACTGATGATTGGATAAAAAAGATGTGGTATATATATACCATGGAATACTACTCAGCCATAAAGAAAGACAAAATCATCCCATTTGCAACAATGTGGATGGACCTGGAGGGTATTATGTTAAGTGAAATAAGCCAGAAAGAGAAAGACAAACAGTGCATGATTTCACTCA
This sequence comes from Diceros bicornis minor, assembly GCF_020826845.1. Taxonomy (NCBI): domain Eukaryota; kingdom Metazoa; phylum Chordata; class Mammalia; order Perissodactyla; family Rhinocerotidae; genus Diceros; species Diceros bicornis. The sequence continues at coordinate 59,934,416 of NC_080754.1, forward strand.
TATGTAGAAGATAAACCAACACACGCACAGATGGAACTGTTTGGTGGTTACCAGGGGCTAGGGGGGTGGGGAGTGGGCACAAGGGGTGCAGGGATGCACTTATATGGTGATAAACAATAATGTACAACAAAAATTTCACATTAAAAAGTGTTCAATATGAAAAAAAAGATAACTGAAAGAAAAAGGAAAATAGAGAAGGGGAGCAATAAAAATAATTATTTTTCAAAAATTATTTATGCCTAGCTATCCTTAAAAAACCACCCAAATATAAGTGATATCTATGTTTTCAGAGATATTGCTATTCATATAATACTCATTTCTTTTGAGTTTTTTAGTATCATCAGTCTGTCACTATAGAAATTCCATTTGCCATGCCTTATTATTTATTCTGCATTAAATTGCTCTAACAGTAATCAAAGACATGCTGTGGGTTTCTGTAATGTTCTGATGTATGGTTTTCCTTCAGTTCTATTATTTTGATTAGTATGGTAGTTCTCCTGCTACCCCAGAATGGATTCTAGAAATGGAGAAATTGGCTTTGGCTTAATATTTACTACTTTCACTTTTCTTATAATATGCTCTTGTGCCCCACTTATTTCAACACACATCTCCTGCCTTTTTATTGTCTTGTTGCTTATAACGTCAATTGCAAACTCTGTGGGGGAAAAAACAGGTCTAGTATAGAGAAATTCTGTCTGTAGTTATTGTGGTAGATAGTAATAACAATTGTACTATGGCTTCTCTTTGTTTGAGATAATTCAGCTTATACTTGTTAATCAAAAGTTTAATAACAATATGTTGTAAATTGCTGCTTCTGGAGTGTATCATTTTCTAGTGTCACATCCTCCACATCTATGTCTCTTTGATGGGGGTTTAAATTGACACATATTTCTTTGTGTCCACCTGTGCCGGGTGGAGTCCAAAGCTGTGGCTGCAGTAATCTCAAGTGAATTTTTTCAATGCCATTTTAAATTGATGCTTCAACTGGAAAAATCTCAGATAGTGGTTGTGATAGGCAGCCTCTAAAATAGCTCCCAATAATCCCCTCCTCCTGGTATTCATGAACTTGTGCAGTTCCTCTCCTTGAGTGTGGGCTGGACCCAGTGACTCAATTCTAATAAATAGTATATAGCAAAAGTACCTGATGGGATGTCACCTCTGAGATTAGGTTACAAAGAGACTGTTGCTTCCATCTTGGGCTTTCCCTCTGAGGGAAGCCAACTGCCATGTTGTGAGTCCCAGTGGAGAGGCCCGCACGGCGAAGAGCTGAGGGAGACCCCCAGCCCATAGCTAGCAAGTAACTGTGGCACCTCAGTCCAACAACCCCTGAGGAACTGAATCCTGCTGACAACCACATAAGTGAGCTTGGAAGTGGGTCCTCGCCCAGTCAAGCCTTCAGATTCCACCCTGACTGTGACTTGAGCCGGAGGCACCCTGCTAAGCTGCACCTTGAATCCATCTACTTCTCCACCTCTCCATGGCTACCATGATAGGCCACCATTCTTCTCTTCCCAGGAGCATTGCCATGGCCTCCCGGCAAATCCACTGCACCCCTACTAGTGCCCATTCCTGCCTCTGAACTCCTGATATTTGAGTAGAGACCTGGAGGAGGTGAGGGAGCAAGTTAAGCAGATGGTGGGAAATCTGGTAAGAGGATCATGTCCAGGCAAAGTGGATAGCAGGTGCAAGGACTCTGAGAAGGGAGTTTGCATAAAGATTGGAAGCCAGTATGAAAGGAAAGGAATGAGAGTGTGAGGTGAACGGTAAGAAAGTAGGGTATGGTGGACAGATCATTTAGGACATTATGAGTCACTGTAAGGACTTTGGCTTTTACTAAAAATAAGATGGAAGCCATTGGAAGGCTTGGAGCAAGAGAGTAATATGACGTGACTTCTGATTTTTGTGTTGAGAATGGACTGCAGATGAGCAAGTGTGACACCAAGGAGACCAGATAGGAGGTCTGGATTGCAATAATCCAGTGACCCAGGCTGGGAACAGAAGTGGTCAGATTCTGTATGTATTTTGAAGACAGAGCCCACCGGATGTGCTGATGGGTTAAATGTGGGTGAGAGAGATAGAGAAGAGTCAAGTACGATTCCTAGGTTTTTGGCCTGTGCAACTGGTAAAATGGAGTTGCCATTTACTGAGATATTAACCTACTAATAATGATGCCTATCTTTCTAGATTTGTTTTTTCAATGAACAGAGAAAAATATGTTTATTTTACAAAAATAGTATCAACTTACTTTAAAAAGTTGCACTTATAAAAGTAACATATCCTCCAGGTAGAAATTCAAACAAGAGAGACGGGAGCACGTTACAAAGTGAAAGTACTCTCCAGCCTCATATTTCCAGTCACCAGAAGCAATCACTTTTAAGATTTCTTTTTGTATCATTTCAGAAAAAAATTTTTGCATATACAAATGTTTACGTCTATGTGTTACTGCCCAACGTGGGGCCTTCTGCTCGCCGCAGGACATGCCAATAGTCAAGAGGCAAGGCGGTAGGAGAAAAAGGACGTTTTTTATTACAGCTTGCTAGCAAGAGGGAAGGTGGCCAACTAATGTCTGAAAAAAACCATCTTAAGGGGCACAAAGTCTTACAGCAGTTATATAGGCTGGTGGGTTATTGGGGAGGGGGTTAGGAATGTTGACTTTCTGGTCTTACAGACTGGGAGTCGCCATGCCAGGTCTTTCAGTTTTCATTGATGACAGCAGTTAGCATAGATTCTCTGTTGGGGGTCATCACGTTCCTAAGGAACTCAAAAGAACAAAGTTATCATCTTATCGCAACTGGGAGGTACCTGCACAAGCAGGGGAAATCAACATAGCAGTTAGATCTCCTGGACGGTGCATATCCAGCTGGGCTAGTTAGTCAGAGGTCATTCAAAGTTACAGTAGAGTTTCTTTTCTACAACATGGCTTCCCTCATGTCAACCTTGTCTTGAGCTGGTATTATATGTTCTTTTTCATACTAATAGGATCATATGATTTGTAACTTATTTTGTATACTCAACTTGGATATCTTTTTTTAATATCATATATAGGTCTACCTCTTTAATCTTTTTTTTTTAAATAATTTTATTTATTTATTTTTTCCCCCAAAGCCCCAGTAGATAGTTGTATGTCATAGCTGCACATCCTTCTATCTGCTGCTGTATGTGGGACACGGCCTCAGCATGGCTGGAGAAGCGGTGCGTCAGTGCGCACCCGGGATCCGAACCCGGGCCGCCAGCAGTGGAGTGCACGCACTTAACCGCTAAGCCACGGGGCCGGCCCTACCTCTTTATTCTTAATGTTTGCATAATATGCCACTGCATGCATGTACAATTATCCCCTATATAGATAGATATTTTAGATTAACTCTAGTGTCTTATAACTTTTTTTTTAAATGCCTCTACTATCTCAGCCAGGTGATCAAGGTCAACATCAACAGTGATAAATCATGTCGATAGCATACACACTTGATATGATATGTTCAAAATGATACTTTACCTCTGTGGTCTTCCTCCCAAAACTTATAACTCCAGTCTAATCATGAGAAAAACATCAGACAAATTCCAACAGGGAGGTATCCTACAAAATACTTGACCAGTACTCCCCAAAACCGTCAAGATAACCAAAAACAAGGAAACTCTGAGAAATTGTCACAGCCAAGAAGAGTCTAAGGAGATGTGGCAAGTAAATGCAATGTCATATCCTGGATGGGACCCTAGACAAAAAAAGACATTAGGTAAAAACTAAGGAAAAAATATCTATTATGAGATGATGGATGTTAGCTGAACCTATTGTGGTAATCATTTCACAATGTATGTAAATCAGACCATTATGCTGTACGCCTTAAATTATGCAGGGTTGTATGTTGATTATTTCTCAGTAAAACTGGAAAAAAAAACTAAGAAAATTTGAGTACATTATGGACTTTAGTTACTAATAATGTCTCAACATCAGTTCATTAATTGTAACAAATGTACTAATGTAAGGTGTTCATAATAGGGGAACCTGGGCGTGGGGGTTTATGGGAACTCTGTACTATCTTCTCAACTTATTTGTATTTCTAAAACTGTTCAAAAAAATAAAATCTACTAAAAAAAAAGCAATACGTCTTAGAGAGAGCTTGTATATATCTTTATATATATTTAGAAAAGTGGAATGTCTGAGTTAAAGCATTTCTGCACTGAAATTTTTGATAGATATTGCCAAACTACCCCACCGATTTACTCTTGCACTAGCAAGATATGAGTGCAACTTGTTCTTTTTCTCTTAACATGTAGTAGCCGTGTTTCCATAGATCTATGTTGTCATTTCCAATGGCTGCACATTCTCTTCTATAGATATATCTTAATTCATTTAACCAATACCCTATCATAAAATTTAGGCTATTTCTGATACTGCAATATACATCTTTGCCCATCTTTACAGATGATACTTACTTAGGATTAATTCCTGTAAGTGGAATTGCTGAACTCAAGGCCTTACACATTAAATTTTTTTTTTAATTTTTCCCCCAAAGCCCCAGTAGATAGTTGTATGTCATAGCTGCACATCCTTCTAGTTGCTGTATGTGGGACGCGGCCTCAGTATGGCTGGAGAAGCAGTGCGTTGGTGCGCGCCCGGAATCCGAACCCAGGCCACCAGTAGCGAAGCGCATGCACCTAACCGCTAAGCCACGGGGCCCGCCCAAGGCCTTACACATTAAAACGTGTCCACACGTATCGCCTAACTAACCTCTAGAGAAGCTGTACCAATTTACATTGCTACCAACAAAGTCTGTTTCCTCACACTCTCGCCAAGGTGACTTTTCATCTTTGCCAATCTAACAAGAAAAAGAAAAAGCCATCTCACTTTTATTTGTATTCCTTTGATTGTTCCTGAGTCTGAGGTCTTTTCAAATGCTTATTGGTTATTTGCATTTCTTCTTTGAGTTGCCTTTTCATGTCCTTTGCTCATTTCTCTATTAAGTTGGTTACCTTTTTCATAATTTATTTGCAAAGGCTCTTTATGTATTATGAATTATTAACTTTTTTTTCTGTCATATATGCTTAACTATTTTCTCCACTTTTTCATTTTAGCTGTTTTTGGTGTCTTTTGATGCACTCACTTGTCAATCTTTTCTTTATGATTTCTGGTTTTGGTACATGCTAACAAAACTTCTTCCCTTCAAAGATTGTATTTTCTAATATTTTCTCCTATTACTTCAGTGTTTTCACTTTTATATATAAACATTTCATATTCCTCATAATTGTTTTAATGTATGGTATGAAGTAGGAATATATATATTCCTATATTATATTATATATATTTCAAATGACTATTCATTTAACACAGTGCCATACATTGAACAATCTGTATATTCTCCCCTTGACTGGAAATATGGAAATACGGAAATACTCTATCTTCATCATATAACTAACTAATTAACATATATACGTAATTTCTACATTTCACTTTATTCATTGATTCCTGGATCAGTACCACACTATTTAATAACTGCAAGTTACAATATGACAATATGTTTTGATATTGTGTAGGGCAAGTCTCCTATCATTAATCTTCATCTTCAAAATATTCATGGTGGTTTTAACTAATTTATTCTCCCAGGGGAACTTTAGAATGCATTTTTCATCCCTCTTCTCCACCGTCACCCAGACTCTTTTTGAGGTTTGGATTAGGATTGCATTGAATTTATTGGGGAGAATTGTTATATTTAAAATATTGAATCTCGTCATTCAGGAATATGATATATTTCTCAAATTATTCAAGTCTTCTTTTAAATTCAATATACTTGTGTCTTAGATATTCTTTGGTAATTTTATTCCTACTTATTTCATAGCTTATTATTGTGAATAGAGTTTCTTTCCACTATGCTTTCTTACCAATTTTTAGCTAGAGTAAAGAAAAGCTATTGAATAAATGAAATGGGTCTGTGTGTGTGTGTGTGTGTGTGTGTGTGTGTGTGTGGTGGTGGTGTTGTGATCCTAAAGTTCACCAAGCATGGGCCGGCCCCATGGCTTAGCGGTTAAGTGTGCAAGCTATGCTACTGGTGGCCTGGGTTCGGATCCCGGGCGCGCACCGACACACTGCTTCTCCCGCCACGCTGAGGCCACGTCCCACATAAAGCAACTAGAAGGATGTGCAGCTATGACATACAACTATCTACTGGGGCTTTGGGGGAAAAATTAAAAAAAACAAAAACAAAAAACTAAAGTTCACCAAGTTTTGTATTAATCTTATGCCAGCTTTGAGTGCTAGATGAGTTTATCGCTGTTGGCCTATCTATAATCTCTGCTTAGTCCATATGGCTATGATGTACATGTTAATTTTTAAAAAATATTTATCTTATGTCTGGATATCTGATCTTTCCATTGGTCTAATATGTTTTTAAGCTGACTATCCTGGGATTCCTAGGTATATATCTAGATTATATCATCTGCAAATAATAATTTTGCTTTTCCTTTCTGATAGTATGCTTTTTGTTTATTTTTCTTGCAGCATTGACTAGAACATTCAACAGAATGTTAAAAAATAGCAAAAATGATAGTGTGAAAGATGACATGAGTGGAGCCATATTAAAATAGAGCCATAGCAGCCATTTCAGAAGAATTGCCTTGCACATCTTGTTTTCTTTATCTTCCAAACTGGACCAAACCACCAACATTCCAAGAATACACTGTTTGTTAGGACTGATGAAATTGGACTCTGCTGATGACCGAATCACTAAACAATCAATGAAGTACAAGTCTAGCCTTTTGCCTGATGATTGAATCTCAAGCTAATCTATGAAGTACAAACCCAGCCTTACCTCATCTAGCATCAGTGAACTCTTCTTTAGTACAACTCATCCTCCTCCCTTTTTCCCATAAAAACCCTGAGCCCCTCTCCTATAATTGGCACACTATTTGGGTTTCTATCTACCTGAATCTGTGCTCCCCGAATTGCAATTCTTTGATCCCAAATAAATACTTCGCCTCTTAAAATGGTTTCTGTTTTTTAGGTTGACAATAGAAACCCCTGTCTAATTTCTAAACTTAACGGAAATAGATCTAGTCTAGTACTTCACTCTTAAGTACAATGTGTGTTGTTGATTTCTGGAACATAATTTTGATATCTTTAAAGTAGTTGCCTTCTTCTCCTAGTTTACTAAGAGTCAATTTTAAGAGTCAGGGATTAATATTTAATTTTATCAAATTTATTTTTCCTCTATAGTGATGATTACTTATTATTTCCCCATTAATTTGTTTTTTTATAATAATTGATTCTGTAATATTGAAGCATTCTTACTTTCCCTTGAGCATTCTCACTTTTGTTCGTGGGCTCCTGGCTGACCCAGGACCCCCTACCCCCAGCTAGTGGTGTATATTCTGTTACCTTCGCACCAACAATGTCTGCTTGGACCAGTAGACATGCACTTCATTCCGTAGGCTGACCAGGATCTATGCCTTATATGACCTGACTTTAAAAAGATGAGTTCTTAATTTCAATTACCATATTTTTCAGTTCTAGAATTTCCATTTTCTCTGTGTGTGTGTGTGCATACGTGCAGGCACTTTACAGTTCTCTGCTGAAATTTTCAGTCTTCTTTTATTTTCTGGGACATACTAACATAGCTAAAGTCCACAAGTGATGACTCCATTATCTAGATCATCCACGGATCCCTTTCTAGTGTGTGTTTTCTCTCTTAGTTTTGAACATGTTGTCCTGTATCCTAAGGTCCTTGTTACTAGTACCAGTGTGTATTAAAAGTTGTAGAGAGAATTTATTTATTTATGGTTGGCAGCTGGAGACACTAGCAATTCCAGATTCCTTTAATTCTCATTGAGATGAGTTAAAACTGGACTTCAGTCCCTTTGGGGGCCAGTCTATTTCTGGTTTACTCATAGGGTGTAGCTCTTCCAGACCACAGCCCAAAGACTGGGGGGCTTACCAAGGCCTCCTGGCTGGATAGGCCTTGAACTCCAATTTTGTCCTCCTAACCAGTGGTGTCTCTCAAAAGCTCTGCTCAGTTTTTGGTCCGTTGACTGCCTCTTCTAGAATTGGCAGATGTCACTAGGAAAAAACAGCTTCATGTGGGCTCACATTTCTCTCTATGCTTCCATCTTCTCCAAAGAAACAGAGAGAGAGACAGGAACAGAGAGAGAAGATTTAGATATAAATATATATTCTCTTGAGATTTTCTGGTTGTTGTCAGCAGGAAGTTTACCCAAGGTTATACCAAGATTAATTAGTTCATCATTACTGTTGACTCCCTGTTTTAAATATATACTCACATTCTCTCCCATTTTCCCTCTCTTCCTCTTAGAGTTTTTTTTCTTCTACTGGTTACTGTTATTGTGAAATGAACCTTCAAGATAAAGCCATAATCTTTATCTGTGCCACTCATTTTTGCCCTTCACTATAAGGATGAAGCTTTATATTCCATTTTTATTCTGATTGTATTAACCTTTAAGTGTTAAAAAGAAAAAAGCCCAGAGTTAAAGTTTCTGTGTCTTTCTCCCAAGAAGATAAAAATTTTATAAGGCTTTTACTTGCTTGTTTTCTACTATACTTCTCCCCACTTCTATAATGTGCCATTTCCTGGGTGTTCTTTTTTTAAATCTGGGTCTAAAATTATAGACTCTTATTTTTAAGTTTTTACATTCTTCTTATTCTACTTCAAAAAAATTTTTAATGACTACATTAACCTCTACAACCACAATTTAATTACTTAGATTTAATTATAATTCTTACTGGTTTTATTGCTCATCACTATTTCTTGTAGACCACAGTTCTTTTTCCTTTTATTTTATTTTTTTAAATTTTATTTACTTATTTTTCCCCCAAAGCCCCAGTAGATAGTTGTATGTCATAGCTGCACATCCTTCTAGTTGCTGTATGTGGGATGCGGCCTCAGCATGGCCAGAGAAGTGGTGCCTCGGTGCCCACCCGGGATCGAACCCGGGCCACCAGCAGCGGAGAGCACGCGCACTTAACCGCAAAGCCATGGGTCCGGCCCTGCTTTTTTTTTCTTGAATTATTTTTTCTGACTTACATTAATATGACTGAAATAACTTCCTCAAGTACAGTTTTCTTACAGGAGATGAACATTGATCCATTGTTCCAGTACACAATGTTACAGATTAGAAATCCAATCCAGTCGGATTCACTTTACCCTGCATGGGACTCCCCGTGATATTAACATAGCTCCTGCCCTCTCCTCCTTCAAGTCCCTGTTCAAATGTAACTTGCTCAGGGAGGACTTCTCTGACCAAGTCTTTAAACTGCAGTCTTCACATCACCTCCATCCCACTTTTTTATTTTATTTTCTTCTATAACACTTAACCTCCTAACATTCTATACAACTTCCTTATTCTGTGTAGAGTATGTATCCCTCCACCAGAATATAAGCTTCCAGAGGGTGGAGAGTGTTTTCTTCCTTGTAGTTTTATCCTTCCTGGGAGAACTGAAGCCTGGTTGTAAGCCTCAGCATCAGGAGGTTGGGCTTTTGAATTGTTAGGGATGCCTCAGATTAATCACCTAGTCCTAAAACTTTCCAAGGGGTATGTAAGTGGGGAGAATGTAAAAGGAGCAAATCCAGGGGCCGGCCTGGTGGTGCAAGTGGTTAAGTGCATGCTCTCTGACGTGGCAGCCCGGGGTTCGCCGGTTCGGATCCCAGGCACTCACCGACGCACCACTTGGCAAGCCATGCTGTGGTGGCGTCCCATATAAAGTAGAGGAAGATGGGCATGGATGTTAGCCCAGGGCCAGTCTTCCTCAGCAAAACAAGAGGAGGATTGGCAGATGTTAGCACAGGGCTGATCTTCCTCAAAAAAAAAAAAAAAAGGAGCAAATCCAGATCCTCAACTTCCAGAGGTGCTCTTTCCCAAAACTCATGTGCCAGAGAACGTGCTTGTGCTCACATCAGCCCTTCTCCCACTGTTTAAATAAAGGCCCCCCTCTCCCCCACCCCCAGTCTTACAGGGGAGCATTTTATTTGAGTGTAAAAACCTCCAGGGGGCTAAACAAAGGAGCAGACTCCTTTAATGATTTATTAGGACGTAATAAATCCTTAGAGCTTTTTGTCTTTCCCAGTATTATATGCATTTCTGTTAAGAGTAAAGCACTTGGGGCTGGCCCCGTGGCTTAGCGGTTAAGTGTGTGCACTCTGCTACTGGCGGCCTGAGTTTGGATCCCGGGTGCGCACCAATGCACTGCTTGTTGGGCCATACTGAGGCAGCGTCCCACATACAGCAACTAGAAGGATGTGCAACTATGACATACAACTATCTACTGGGACTTCGGGGAGAAAAAGGTAAAAAAAAAAAAAAACAGGAGGAGAATTGGCAATAGATGTTAGCTCAGGGCTGATCTTCCTCAAAAAAAAAAAAAAGAGTAAAGCTCTATGTTATAAACAGAGTATTTTGGCCTAGGGATTCTGCTGTGTGGTAATAGAGTAGTGGGAATAATGGAAATTCTCATGTAAGGACTTTGCCACTTCCATTTTCTGTCTACCACCACCACCAACAACAAAATAAAAGCATTATTCAGAAGAGTTCCATGAAAACAAAGCCAAGAAAGAATCAATGAGATATACTGAATGCTTAAAAAAAAAACAAGGTCCCTCTCTCACATATTTAAACATAAACAATTCTTTTCAGATATTCTAATATCCTTTTCTAGTATTTGTAATTATTTAAAAGAAAGCACCTAAAAAATTCCAAAGCTGAATAGATTAATATATTAGTTATCTATTTCTGCACAACAATTTACCACAAACTTAGCAGGTTAAAGCGACACACATTTATTATTTCATAGTTTCTGTGGGTCAGGAGACTGGTCACAGTTTAGCTGAGACTTCTGCTTGGAGTTTCCTAAGGTTGCAATCAAAGCATTATTTGGGCTGCATTCTCATCTGGAGATTTGACTGGAGAAGGATCCACTTCCAATCTCACTCAGGTTATCGGCAGAATTCATTTCCTGTAGTTGTAGGACTGAGGGCCTTGACTTCTCGCTGGCTGTCTGCTGGTGGCAGTCCTCAGCTTCTTGAGACTATAGTTAGCTCCTAGAGGCCACCCACAGTTCCTTGCTATATGAGCTCCCTCAGTATGGCCAGTTACTTCATCAAACCAACAAGGAGAGGCTCTAGAGGATTTCCTAGCAAGACAGGGTCTTATATAACATTACATAGTCACAGAATCACTTTCCAGCACTTTTCCCATATTCTGTTGGTTGGTTAGAACTGCAGGGAAAGGAGTACACAAAGGCGTGAACTCCAGGTGGCAAGGATCATGGGGGAGTCACCTTAGACACTATCTACCATAGTCAGTAACTGGCTCTTCATGTAACTAAAAAAACCAAGACTTTAAAGACTCAGTGGATAAAAATTACATGTAAAACTTTACAGAGTGTTTTTTTTTTAGAATTGGTGCATATTATTCAATATGGAGTTGTAATCTATTTTTATCAAATCATGCAATAAAGTATTTGTTTCAATTATGATCAATCCTGATCTTATTTCATCTTAAAATATTTAGTATTTTCTATTTTTTTAAAATAAATGCTAACTGCTGGACTGATTATTTTTAATAGTACTATTTACATTTCTTTTTCTTTAGATACTTAGGAAAGCTTGATCATGATGTCTAACAAAATTAATGGAGTTAATTCTAATTTTATATACAATTCATTTAGTTGATCCCAAAAGCTGAATACCAGCATCTGAGTACACTTTTTATCATACTTTGTATCTCATAAATAGATAATATTTTAAGCTACAAATTACACTGCATCATTATAAATTAAGTAATGAGAAATAGCATTTTGATTTACTACCTTGTTATAACATCAATGAATTAACTATGTTAGATCTATGTCATTTAAATCTTGACTGCTCTTAGTAATCGATCTTGCAAAAAGTATTCCATAACCTTTTTCTAGTGTTTTTTTATACTGTTTTTTGAAATGCATAACATATATTTATATTGAAAAATGTGGTCAGACTTTTTCTGATAGACAGTAAGTCTGATTGGGGCCGATGGGACTAACAAAGATGACTGGTTTGCCAATCACACCCTTCCACTATCCAAATGAAGAAAATTTTCAGCTCCAAGATTGAGATGAAAATATATTTAAATTATATGATAAAACCATTTTATAAAACATATTGTACTGGCAAAGGTATAGAAAACTAACAATATTTCAATTTTCCCGGTCTTCTCTGGGTATGTTGAGTTTATCAATGTATCTCAAAGTGAAAGAGTAATAAGTATAATTAATAATCATTTGTTAAGTCTTAGTAAAGTCTTTTTGATATATTTCCCAGAAATCTGGGAAACTGAATGCCTCTGATGACTGGGCAACAAATCATTTTGCAAGTCGTGTCATAACCAGTTCATTTCTTTAGCCCATTTGAAGGATGATCTAATTAAATTGTCAGGTAATAGGTGAGTTAAAATAATTATTTATTATTATGATTTGGGTACCTAATTCAAAAGGAGCTCAAACAATTGAATGGCATTCATAGTATGTAACTCCTTCCATTTTTGCTACTTATTTATATTAATAATATTTCTCAGTGCATTTATCTATAAAAATTTAAAAGAGTAATAGAATTCATACAAAATTCTGTCTCATTCCAGCAATAATTAATAATCATTCATAGATTCATGAACCAATTGGAGGAAAAAAACTCAGTTATTTCATTGGGGATTGGATTTCCAATAAAATTTTACATTTTATATTTACTGATTATTTATCAAAATTTATTATCTTTATGTTGTTTTGATTATGTACGGATAATGGTTACAATAACTCAACCCAAAAGAAAAATTTGTTAGCCCTCAGAACTTTGTTGTTATTGTCAAGAAGATAATTTTAAATTATGATTTTTATTTTTTTGGCAGAGAAGTAGGACAGTAAACAATAAAAGACATTCATGCTTAAAAGTGTATTACATGAAGCTTAAATTCTGTGGAAGAATTAAAATGGAAATGAAAGTTTAAGAAGGAAAAAACAAATATACAAAAATTCCAACCATTTGGGCCAGCTTGGTGGCATAGTGGTTAAGTTCGCATGCTCCACTTCAGCGGCCTGGGGTTTGCGGGTTCAGATCCCGGGCACAGACCTATGCACTGCTTATCAAGCCATGCTGTGGCAGGCGTCCCACATATAAAGTGGAGGAAGATGGACACGGATGTTAGCCCAGGGCCAATCTTCCTCAGCAAAAAGAGGAGGATTGGCAATGGATGTTAGCTCAGGGCTAATCTTCCTCATCAAAAAAAAAAAAATCTAACCATTTAAGAAGAACTTGTTCATGAATATGTAAAGACATGGTCATGGATATCAAATCATTATAGTAGTGTTTAGATTCCACTGGACACTTTTAAAAGAGGGATAGAACAGTTTTATTTTAAAATGTTACCATATTACAAAATGTCAAAAATTATGTCTTTTGCAATTATTTAAAGTAATGATGAAAAATTTTAGATGCTAACCTAAAAATATATGAAGGGGTTCATAGTTTTTCAAAATTAATTTGGAAGTTTTCTTAAGCTAAAACCTTGAAGATGACTGCTCTCTACAGCCACCCAATGTTGAGAATTGCTGCTGCTCCCAAACCCCAACCTGGATGGGAGGCCACTGAGGCCCACCCAGACTAGACACCTGTTCACCATCCCTCTGAATGCCAGGCCAACTGCAAAAAGGAACAGGCCACCTTCAGCCACTTTTCTCTTTGCTAATCAGAATAGAGTGTCTGTTCCCTCCCTATTCTCTAGTAACTGATGCTGCTCCAATGGCACTGATGGCACCTGGGTACCCTGGCAAGAGAAGGGCATGGACTAGGTCCCAGAAGAACTGGTCTCCTGGGTAGGTCCCAAAAGCCCAGACCTGGAAGGGTCACGATAAGGACCCACTTCCTAGAACCTGGGTAAAAGGGAAGGACTTTATTTCAGAGAACAGGAAAGGGATTTATTATTAGAGTTAGAGATACAAGATCAAGGTGACTTGATGAAAATAGTCATGATAAGTGCCTGGGGCTCCTGAAATACCATCTGGCTAAGAATAGGATTTTCCCCAGGACCTGGGGAAGCAGAAAGCCTGCAGACACCACTGAGAGATCCTCTCCTGACTAAGTAGTCTAGAAGAATTCAAACCCAAGACCTCCTGCCTCCATAGCCTGCTGTAAATTGTGAATTGAGCCCCCCATAAGATACGTTCAAGTTCTAACCCCTGGTACTGTGAAAGTGATCTTATTTGGAAATAAAGTCTTTGTAGATTTAATGAAGCTATAAATGAAAATGAGGTCAGACTGGATTAGGAGGGGCCCTAATTCAGTCACTGGTGTCCTTATAAGAAGAGACACAGAGACGCAGACAGACATAGAGGGAAGACAGCCATGTGAAGACAGGCAGAAAATGAAGTGATGCAGCTTAAAGCCAAGGAAGCCAAGAACTGCTGGCAACCATGAGAAGCTAGGACGAGGCAAGGAAGGATTCTCTCTAGAGCCATCAGAAGGATCCCTTGATTTCAGACTTCTAGCTTCCAGAACTGTGAGAGAATAAACTTCTGATTTTTTTTTTTTTTCTGAGGAAGATTAGCCCTGAGCTAACATCTGTTGCCAATCTTCCTCTATTTTGTATGCGGGTTGCCGCCACAGCATGGCCACCAACAAGTGGTGTAGGTCCACACACGGGAGCCAAACCCAGGCCGCTCAAGCAGAGCACGCTGAACTTAACCACTAGGCCTCAGGACTGGCTCCAAACTTCTGTTGTGTGAAGGTACCCAGTTCATGATAATTTGTTACAACAGGCCTAGGAAACTAACACGCCTCCCTATTGAGAGGTTATGAGAAATCTCAGAGAATCTGCCACTCAGCTACTCCTTGGTTTTATGCAAGTTACTAACCTTTCTAAAGCTCAATTCAATTCAGCTTTAGTGACTGTATACTTAGTGCCTGTCACTGCACATTATGTGTGTGCATGATGTTCACAATGGTGGGAAAGACGACACAGCTGGCTCCTGACCCCATAGAGCTTTCAGTCTAGAGAGAAAACGGCTAGAGGTTAAAGAAGAAATTATCAGAAATAGAATGACTTCATGTCCTTTCAATGTCATGCGGGGTGATTATTTATCAGGCCTGCCCAAGGACTGTTTGATTCCCTAAAAGAGTGTACCTTTGTTTAACTTTCCTATTTGCTATTTGATTAGAGCCCCAAAATCACTAAGTTAAATATTAATTTGTAGATTTCTGTCCAGTAGAAAAAAATAATATCAAAGGTTATAATTTTATTGTCTGTAGGACATTAGCAATCTTTTTTTCCAATAACAGAATTTTTTTAAAATTTGGACATAATTGACATATAACATTGTGTAAGTTTAAGGTGTACAACATATTGATTTGATACCTTTCTTTTTTTTTTTTTTATAATTTTATTTATTTATTTTTCCCCCCAAAGCCCCAGTAGATAGTTGTATGTCATAGCTGCACCTCCTAGCTGCCGTGTGTGGGACGTGGCCTCAGCGTGGCCAGAGAAGCCGTGCGTCAGTGCGCACCCAGGATCCGAACCCTGGCCGCCAGCACCAGAGCGCGCACACTTAACCGCTAAGCCACGGGGCGGCCCCTAATTTGATACATTTCTATTGCAATATGATTGCCTTTGTAGCATTAGCTAACACCTCTGTCACATCACGTAATTATCATTTCTTCTAGTGGTGGGAACAATTAAGATCTAGTCCCTTATCAAGTTTAATGTTTATAATACAGTTTTGTTGTCTGTAATCTCCGTACTGTGTATTAGACACCAGGACTTATTTATATACTGGTTGCAAGTATGTTCCCTTAAACAACATCTCTTCCATTCCCCCACCTCCAGTCCCTGATAGCCGCTATCCTGCTCTCTGTTTTTTCGAGTCAGTTCTTTTTGGATTCCACATACAAGAAATATCATACGATATTTGTCTTTCTCTGACTTATCTCACTTTTTAAAAATTTCCTTTCCTATGTGCTACATAAACCCCTTTTCCTCAAATGCTCTTGGAAACCAACTTTGCCATTTTACCAGTTCCTTCATTCATTAATGAGTTGAATACAATTTTGACACACATTCTCTCTATTTTTATATGTAAATCATGTTTTTAACTTTTTGGAAATAGTACTTTGACATACAGCTGTTGTAAAGCTTAACTGATATAATATACAAAAGAAGAATAAGGTTCCTGGGACATGGTAGGTGTAGAATGAGGATGAGCTCTCCCTTAGCAACTGAGAAAAGCCTGGGAGATTTGGGAGAAGCAACGTCTTAGAGACTTTCTCCACTGCCAGGAGACCATTGTCACCAAAGCAATTGTGTTATGTGCTACTTCTTTTCTTTATTCTCTTCCTACCTCCTCATCCTTCTTATTCTTGTCTGTTCCTAAGGCAGACATCTTAACTGAGAATTTTTAAAATTCTTAAATTTGTCTCTATTGAGAAGTTGACACCTTCAAACATATCACCTCTCCTCCCCCTTAGAGCTCCAGCTTGCTTTTGGCCTCCCCTTCCCCACCCCAGGAATTTGCTCGTGGTCCAGCCAACCACTCCAATGGCTAGCTCCTTACTGGTCTTCTGTAGTGACTCCTTGATTATAAAAAGTCTCCTTTTATTTAGCATTTTTTTCCTTAATTTCTTGGACATAGCTTTTTTGAAAGTTACAGCACAAAATTTATGCTAAATCCAGAATTGTTGGTAAATTTGAAGATGAGTCTTGGCAATCTTTGCTGCAGGGTAAAAGTAGTAAAATCCAAGCAAGATTTCTGCAAATAAAAAGATAAAATGCAGGGAGCATGCTCTTGATTTCTAAGACACTCAGGAATTGTAAATACAGATCTTCGTCAATTTATGATGGAACTGCATCTCGATAAACCCATCTTAAGTTGAAAATGTCATAAATTGAAAATGCATTTAATATGCCCAAG
Organism: Diceros bicornis minor; assembly: GCF_020826845.1. Classification (NCBI taxonomy): domain Eukaryota; kingdom Metazoa; phylum Chordata; class Mammalia; order Perissodactyla; family Rhinocerotidae; genus Diceros; species Diceros bicornis. The sequence goes on from NC_080754.1 coordinate 59,951,343, forward strand.
TTGCTGAACATCATAGCTTAGTCTGTCCAAACTTAAACATGCTCAGAACACTTAGATTAGCCTACAGTTGGGCAAATCTATAACACAAAGCCTATTTTATAGTAAAGAGTTGAATATCTCATGTAATTTATTTAACACTGTACCGAAAGTGGCAAACAGAATGGTTGCCTGGGTACAGATTGGTTGGAAGTGTATTTGTTGTTTACCCTTGTGATCACAGGGCTGACTGGGAGGTGCGGCTCACTGCCGCTGCCCGGCGTCACGAGAGATTATCGTACCACATATCACAGGCACAGGAAAAGATCAAAATTCAAAATTCAAAATATGGTTTCTACTGAATGGGTATCGCTTTCACTCTATCGTAAAGTCAAAAAATCTTTTTTTTTTTTGTGAGGGAGATCAGCCCTGAGCTAACATCTGTGCTTATCCTCCTCTTTTTGCTGAGGAAGACTGGCTCTGAGCTAACATCTATTGCCAATCCTCCTCCTTTTTTTCTTCCCCAAAGCCCCAGTAGACAGTTGTATGTCCTAGTTGCACATCCTTCTAGTTGCTGTATGTGGGACGCGGCCTCAACATGGCCGGAGAAGCGGTGCGTCGCGCGCGCCTGGGATCCGAACCCGGGCCACCAGCAGCAGAGCGCGCACTAAACCGCTAAGCCACCAGGCCGGCCCAAAAAAATCTTGAGTTGAACCATTGTTAAGTCGGGGACCAGTCGAGGACCACCTGTACTTTCAAGAAAACTAAGATACCCCTGACCTCACTGGGACACCATCATCCCCGAGCTTGTAAAGAACGCTTAGTAACAACGTTCTAAAAATGGTGCCCTTTTTCAGAAGTTCATATGACCTGAGATGGCGATGAATTCAAGCATTCACAGGCCAGTGTAAGAAGCACAATGTATGTTTTCTGCACAGACTGAAGTGGCTGGAGAGAAGAGGGAAAAGAAGCAAGCCACCTAGAAACTAGAAGCTGTGGAACTTTTTAACTTTGAGGACAAGAGACAGGCCCAGGTGTGTGGGAAGAGCCAGCAGAGGGATTTGGGTGAACAGATAACAGCAAGGCCCGCACGGGGCAGAGGTTATTCATTTTTTATCTCATATTTGCACAGAGGGCACATTTTATTTCTTTCAGAAATTTAGTAACACGTGTTTTCCAAATGCCTTTTAAAGTAAAAGTTACAGTACCATATCTAATAATGTTAGTGATAGTAAATATTTAGTTTCATTTTTTTCTCTTCCTTATCATCAGTGTATTTTATTCTGTCCTTGATATAATGATTTTAAAAATAGATTTATTCTATCACAAGACATTCAAGGAAGCGATGTGCGTGAGTTCCACACCTTAGAAAATCGGTCCATGGTATTGCTGCCACCTTGTGGAAGAGTGAAAGAAACTCATGATACTGTTCCCTCCCTCAACTCCGTAGCAGCCTCTGATTGCAGCCTTCATGCATGCATGCATTCTTTAATCCAGCGTTTACTCTGTCCCAGGCCCTGGCCAGACCCTAGGCACATAAGACAAGTAAGACGCCCTCTGTGTCCTCAAGATATGCAGAATGCAGTTGTCCAGACACAATGTGTTGTTAAAATGTTGTCCCAGGGGAGAGCACTCTTCTTGGGGGTGGGATAATGGAGGAACCCAAAAGACTTTTCCAAGGAGGCATAATCCAAAGATTCATAGAGAGCCAGACTGACCCCATTCTATGTGGCTTTCTGTTGTGAAAATAATTTCCTAGGCAGGATTTTTCTGCCCACTCCTGCTGGTTCTTTCCCAATAGAAGAAAAGGAGATGAGGGAAGATGCAATGCTGACTAGCCGTAGAATCTCAGAGAGTATGTGGAACATCTTTGTGCCTCTGTAGCTACATTCTCCACCCACCTTCACCCTCTGTTCTCCAGTGGGCTGACCAGTGTGGACTGCCTCTATCCTTCTCTTGCACACTGACTTCCAGTTCTGTTCAGAGAATATTGGTGGTGAGGAGGCATTGGCAGAAGATTTGCGAGAGGAAGGAGAATTGGATCATGGTATTTATGTCCAGACTCCCTCCCATCCAGACAGGGATCCCTCAATGAAGGGTCTCAGTTTATCCCTCCCCTTGCCCTCTCAGACCCGGAGGTGGTAACAGTGCCCTCTGTGTGCTACACTAATCCTTGTGGTTTTCCTACACTCTACCCACACTTCTGTAATCCCTTCCAATGACCCTAATTTGAATGTGCCATTGGTTTCTTGCTTCCCTGACTGATATAGAAGAATTTAATAAATAAATGAGTGAATATATGAATTCTATGTAAATGAATGAGTGAATTCAATAATTGAATGAATTAAGGCATGAATGAATGAATGAGTGCTGGGATGAATGTCTGAGAACTGAATGCAGACATGCAGAATATATTAATATTTCATGCATGAATAAGTGCATAATGACTAAGCAAATGAAGGGGACCCACATGAAAGCATGAATGGAAGCATGAATGAAGAATCAGTTCATAAAAACAAGAATTGAGACCATTTTTAATCAATCTGAATGCTTGACTTCACCCCCTCCTCAGGCTCCTATCTATTAGAATACATGCTAAGAAAAGGAATGATGAGCTTCTCCCTAAAACAGGGCTGTGACATGGAAACATAGTTTAGAGAGAGGCACGCAGAGGTTAGGTTAGGAAAAAAGACTCAAAAAAAGAGTAAGTTAACTTTTAAGGAAAAGGGCAGACGGTAAAGGTAGAGATTTCCTTAGAGGAGCAGAAAATGAAGAAGGAATAGAGTGGAAGGAATGAAGGTCCCTCTCTCTAGAGGGAAATTTACTATGGTTCACAGACTCAGAGACAAGGAACCACAGGATAGGAACCCAGTCAGCAAATACTGCCATCAGGATCAGTTAAGCCATGTATGGGAGAACTGGGAAGCATCTATATGTCACATCTGGATGATCAATGAATTATTTTTCTCAAGACCCATATATCATTCATTAAACTACTGGTTGCAAAAACCACTTACCAAAGGATCAAGGCCATTGGTACAAGGTCACTGATCTAACTCACTTGTTCTGAACGTGAGACCCTGGTCAAGATTCAGCGCTGCTGTATTCATGCTACAACATGCAGGGCACAGAATTAGAAGCAATTTAAAAGTCACAAAACACCAAATGGTGATCTGAGCCCATGTTTCTAATTTCCCTCTCCCCCAAGTTCAAATTCCTATTTAATAGTAAAAAAGAGATAATAGGACACATCCATATTTAAAAGTAGTCCAGGTGGGATTCAACTCTCATGTTAGAAACTTGAAGTAAATTCTGAAAAATATAAAAAGTATCATTCAGGAAATAGGTCATGACCATTGCTCCAGAAATTTCATTTCTAGGAACTTTCTTAAGAAAACAATGACTCACATAGAGGATGTAGGGGTGAGGTTGTTTACTGCAGCATTGTTTATATGTTAAATAAACCCCAACAACTTTAATGTCCATTATTAGGAGACTGGAAAGCAATACGTAATAATAGGTAGCACTTGTCAAGCATGATCTAAGTATAGATTAAATCATTTAATCCTCACAATAATCTTAATAAGTAGGTACTGTTACTATACTCGTTTTAGAGATGGAGAAACAGAGACACAGAGAATTCAATTTACTTTCACACAGCTAGAAATTGGTGGACCTAGCATTTGAACTCAGGCAGTCCGGCCCAGTGTCCAGGCTAATAAAACCATGTCATACTGCCTTTATAGAATCAAAATTCTCATGTATATTTATTTTCATCAATAAAGAAAGATGCCTGCAGAACAATGATCTAAAGAAGCAGGTTATAGAACAGCACTTATAGCCAGACCTCACGCATGTAAAATTGTAAACACAAACACAGAGAGATAGGATGAACGGTCACCAAAGTAGAAATTTTTCACTATTACTGTGTGTCATTTTAACAAAAATGATAAAGCTAATGTCACAAAATTAAGCAACACCTTAGTTGGATACTCATCCATCTCATACCTACGAACACCGTGATCTTTCAACCTTTGCCATAGATATTGTACATCAAGGCCCTTGATTGCCTGCGTCGGTGGCCTTGCTGCAATAACTACACCATTTTGGCTACAATGCTTAAGTGCTGTCTTCTGGCCTTTGCCATTCTAGAATCCTAACATCCCTGCTGACATCAATGAGTTCCGTTTCACGAGAAAGACTATCCAGCCTGCCGAGAACGGGGATTAGCAAGCTTTTCAATAAGTGCCAGTGGCTTCTCTGCTATGCATTTCTTATTACCTTAGTAAAGGGAGTGTCTGGTCCTCCTGGGAACACAGTTAGGTTATGAGATCTTAGACCTTACGTAATAAATCCGTTCTAATATTCTCTTCACCAAGAACCAACTCAATACCATGCCAAGGAAGTTCTGGAAACTCCACTTCATTTACTGTAGGGTTTCATCATGTCCAGGGTTCAACAAGCTGACACAAAAAAAGTCTCAGAACCAATTCCAGTGTTTCTGCCAGACACTAAGTCCTGAGTCATGGATGAGTACCCCTTGTCAATGAACTCCTTTTTCTGGCCTATTGTTCACTCTTCCCACTGCAATAACACCTTCAATATCCACTCACATGTCTTTCCCCCCATTCCTTCTTGATTATATTAGCAAGCTTCTGCAATTCCTTTGGTGTATAAGCTATTTATTCCCACACTAGGTCTCATATTTCCCTCTTAAGGCTGGGCTTAGAGCGGACTCTGGCTATAAGCCTGTGGGTAATGAAGGGTGGTGGAGGAAGCTTTTGAGGAGAAGCAGCATCATCTTGTAAGGTATATGCTTCACGTAAGGTCCTTGCACACCTTTTGGGCAAGAGGAGACTTGTTCAGGGGTAAGAGCTGTTTCTGACAGGTAGTAAGGCCTAGGGAAATCTGAGGTTTAAGATTCTCAGAGTCATCTACCAAAACATCCCTATCCCAGGTCTCAGGGTCCGTTTCTTTCTGTATCAGGGCCCTGACTTTGATGTAGGAGACCTGTTGAAATTGTGCATCTAGTCTCCTTTGCAGCCCTGCCCCCTTATAATCAGATCTGAACCTGATTTTCAGGACAGTCTGCAGTCTACTTTCGAGCTGCCATAGAGGCCCTCTGGCTTTCCGAGCATCCTTTAGGCTGCCAATTAACTAATATAAGCCTATCATTTTCTTTTTTGGCCTCCCATACAGTTATAAGGGAGTATCCCACTCCACAATCCTAAAAATTATCAATGACCCCATACTGACTTAAAGAGGTAAGCATTTGGTCTCCCAACATCTTGTCCTCCAAGTGCACCCAGTCCCAATTAATTGTAGATGAGAGCCTTAGAAATATGCTAGTACATGTCAAGGGTTATTATTGCCCCACTTACCACCAGACATGGGGATCCTTCTTACTTTCAGATAGACAGTAATCCAACTCTTAAATTCTAACTTGTAGGTCCTTTCTCTTCTCCAGCTTGGATTTGTTGGTTAAAGCCTGCTCTTGGTAGTCATGAGGAGTATTCCCAAGGCAAACCTCCCAGCTTTTGGAAGCAAGGTTATGTGGGTGTCAGGCAAATGATGCTGGAAAATTTACACATGCTCTCATTGAAACTCTCAGCCCCATTGGCTACAGGAGGATGGGGATATCTACCTCTTGAGGACATGCACAGGTAATTCATTTATGATGAAAGGTGAATGGCCAGGAAGCTTTATAAAAGATGCCCACACACAGTAGTAGTTAGAAAAATAAAAAATAAAACAACGACAAGATGTAAATTTTTCATCCTTACAACTGGGAAAAATTGAACATATTGTTAATATTGAGTATCGGTAAGAAATGTCAGTAAGGCACCATCAAATACAGTTGATGGGCACCTCAATCATCTGTATCAATCATCAAGCATGTATTATCAATTATGACACATGATTTTTGGAATACAACATTTTTGGAAACCTGTTTGGTAGTGTCTGTCAAAATGTTATATGCTCATATCCTTTGCCCTGGTTGTAACACTTCTAGAGATCCATCCTACAGAAATATAAGCAAATGTGAGATATGCACACACATTCCCAAAAGGATGCTTATTACAGCATTGTTCTGAGAACAAAATATCAGAATCACCCTGACCATCCATCATTAAAGGAATAATTATACAATTTATGGAATATCCATACCATGCAACCAGCAAACAGAGTTCGATATACTGAAGTGGAAAGGTGATCAATGAAATACCAAACAATGAACAATATGTAGATCATAATCCTACTTATGTAAAATCACTATACATTTTTATAAGGGGATTAAAAAAAGGTTTGAAGGCTACATACTGAGTCATTAACAATACATATTGCTGGGGAGACAAGTAGGATTGAAGGGGGTGGAGTTGAAAGAGACTCTTACTTTTGCTGCATGTATTTCTGTGTTGTTTGAATTTTTATAATGTGCATGTATTATCATATAATTATATAACCTGTGCTCACTTTTCTTGCAAGATTTTATTATTGTGATGTGGGGCTGCTGAGTCGCGAGTGAAAAAAGAATTTTCAGACAGGAGCCGCTCGTTTGTGCACCTTTATTTTGTGTTCAGCATCGGGACAGGACCCGTGGGCAGTAAAGAGCTGCCTGGGGACGGGGCCCGTGGGCAGTAGAGAGCTGCTGCATGGAAGAGTCTGTGCGGGGCCATTATATACTATTTTTAGCTATTTCTAGTATTCTATAGAAATGTCAAAGGAAAAAGTATTAGGTGGTTGGTTAGCCTCAAAGATTAGGGCATGGGGGTGGATGAATGTGATATACCTCAAGGAACACGTAGGCAGGAGAGTAAAGTCGTTGATCACCTCCTGAGGTAAATCCCTTTGCTCTCAGCCAGAGGTGTTTGAGTAAGTAGGGGCATGTGAGTGGAGTGGAGTTCTCATGGAAATTCTAAAATGAGTCATAAACAAGGTTTTGACTACATCGGTTGTACTAAGGAATCTCTCTATGCATCTGAATCTGGTACGGGAATAGGGAATTCATTATCTTGGCCAATTATAGCAGTCTGCTGTTGAATTAATTTTCAATTTGTTCCAATACTTATTAATTGGAACAAGTTGTATAATTATCCAATAACTCAATCCTTATTACTGCTAAAAGAGAATTATGCACTTTTGTTTCTTAATGCGAACAAAATAGAAGATGGTGTGATGTGTTCATCTGCTCTAACCAATGTTTACTGAAGGCCAGCTGTGTGCCAGGCTCTGTGCTAGGGTTTGGGTGCACACGGTCCCTGCCCCAAACTAGTGAGAATATAGATTATAGTGAAGAAACAAGCAAATAAATAAATAATAGTAACACAAAGTACATTCTGATATGTGACAAGTGCATTAAAAGAAAAAATGAGTATTGTAAAGAGTAAATTACAGGAGACAGGACCGAGGTAGGTCAGAGAGACTGAATGACTCTAAAGCCTGTGCTCTCTCCACTTGCAGGGGAGGAAAATATTTGCCTTCTACTCTTCTAGGTTCTTGGCTGAGACACCTTGTAATAAAAGGCAGACTAACAGGAAAGAAAAACAATTTTAATTACCTACTTCCATATGTATGGGAGCCCCACGAAGATGGGACTCAAAAGGCAATTAGATGATGGGGGCTTATTTACCATTCTGAGCTGAGGAAAGAGAGGGATTTGGGGCTTCAGAGGGGGCAAGGCAATTCATGGGAAGGCGAGATGAGGAAATGTTTGATAAACAAAGGTGACCATGCAGAGAAGTCTCTCAGGTGAAAAAGTGATCTCTGGGAATACCTCTCTTCCTGGTACAGGCCTCCTCTCCAGTGTCAATTTCCTTTACCAAAGAGTAACTTCTGCTGTTTCCAGAGCTTCTCCTCTGTCTTCACTTTCTCAGAATAATCAGCTCAAAATAATCCTTATGCCAAAGAAGCATATTTGGGGATGGCATATTCTGATCCCTTCACACCACACTTCCCTGCTTCTACAAGTACCTGAGAAGGCACTGAGCTGATAAGCAGGTCCAGGGCTGGACGATGAATATGAAGAGCCTCATTTCCAAGTCATGGAGGGAGCAGCCCCACCTGGGCCCGGAAGGACGAGGAGAGGATATGGAGCGGTTGCCCTCACCTTCAGCTGTGAAGAGTCAGCCTTGGCTGGCTGCTTCTCTGCTTCCTCGAACTTCTTCCCAAAAAGAAGTGGTGCCAATACCTGAAGCCCTGTGGGTGTTCCAGACGCTGCTGCGGCTTACCAGGTGAGTGGCATGGGAGTAGGGCTGGGCCAGAGCAGGAGCCTGTGTACCCCTGAGGATCGTTTGCAGAGCTCAGGCAGGTGGAGCAGAGGCTTGACCATATGACATGGACTCTGCCTTAAAAGGCCTCTGCATGTCTTGGGTTCCACGTGGACCACCATTAGTCTGGGTCGGGGAAAACTCATGAAAGGAAATTAAGGGACAAATAATTAGTCTCTCCTAGAGATTTTCTTTCAGACGCAGTGAGAAATTATGAGAAAGAGGCCTCACATCCTCCACAGGTCTGCTTGCTTTGTCCACAGCCAGAAATCTGGGTGCTACAGGAGATGTAACATCGCCCTCTGGAAGAAGCAGGCCTGTCTGAACCATTTCTGCTCAGAGAATCTAGTTCTCTCTTTGACAGGAGATGGGGAGGCTGACTGGATGTCACTTTGTCTTCACTGATGGGCCTTCAGTATCACAGTTTCCCTCCAGAGGATTCATCCCATGCCAACAACCTCACCCCTTTTGCTAACACAGCCCTACACACTCCTTACCAATGCAACATGGCTCTCAATGTGCACAAAGTTGGAGTCATGGACTGGGACCCCAGGACTTTTGGGATATGGATTTTGAGGACTTGATATTGGACATCCAGGTTGAGCTTTTAATAATAGCTGTTCTGTAGCGTTATTTGGAAAATTGGAGATTATAGATATAGATATATTGTAATGTGGTATAATAAAGTATTAATAAGTAAAAGTTACTACAATTACTTTGTCTGGAAAGGAAACAGCAGCCATGACTGGTGGAAGGGCAATGCTGTGCTCGGCAGTTAACACAACAGCAAAAAAATAAATCATTTAGGGCCAGAGTCATGTCTGGCACCCACAACTTTCATTAGGGGTTGGGGGGATAGTAGTCGAGGCCTTTCAGGGCTCTAGGAGCTATGAGAGCTGCCTAGGAGTTGGGGAATGCCCCTGCCCTCACCAAATTCACAACTTTGGTGCCAGGAGCCTGCTGCTGCCGCCGCCACATCTGTCCCCACACCATTCCCCACTCGCCCCTCGCACACTATCCAAACTGGTGCTCAGGACCTTTGCATACTGTTTGTCTTCTACTCCTGGGAGGGGTCTTGGAAGTCTCCTGAAGAGGCGTCTGGAGGGCTGAGGCATGCAGAGGAGGGAGAAAGGGTTGCTATGGGGCCTTAAAGGGCCATCACTGGGGAGCCTGCTCAAGTTTTTCTCCACATTCAGAGAGATCCACACATCTACCTCTCAGATGCCCCTGTGGTTATTCCTCTTCTTCCAGCTCCTCGCTTCCTACAGGATCCAGCCCAGCACCACCCACCACCCAAATCACTGCTTCCAGTCTGTGCTCTTCTTGAAATACTTACTCCTCCTATTCCCTCTCAATACAGTCCTTAGACACAGTTAAGGCATCACTGGGGGTCTGGACACACTACCCTCCCATACGGCACCTTGGCATATTAAATATCTTAAGCTGAAGGAATTTTAAAAGACACCAAAGCAAGAAGGTCACTCTGACCTCCCCTCTCCCCGCTTCTTCCCTGAAACAGGTCATAAAACTCCCATGTGAAAGGTACCCTCCCTGGACCAGGAGGAGGAAAGACATTCTTATTACCAGAGATGGGGAATTTGGGACCAAAAAATCTGTACAAACAAACCCTGTTAAACTAACCCTTATCTTCCTAGTTACTTCTTCCCCATTTACTACCTCTAGCCCAAACCCCTTTTGTCTTGTCAATTCTTCACAAATGTATTGTTTCTTCATCTGAAAGATATAAAAGCTTCCTGCTCTGGTCACTTCTTCTGGTCTTCATTCTCATGTGAAGGCTCCCACGTACAGGTAAAAATTCGGTAAAATTTATGTGCTTTTCTCCTGTTCATCTGTCTTTGTCAGTTTAATTTTCACACTCATCTGGGGACCCTAAGAAGATCGAGAAAATGTTTTCCTCCCTACGACATCTAAGGGACAGCACCATGAGAGGAGGATGTTTTTGAGGAGGAAACATCTGGAAGGGGTAAAACAGAACAGAAATGGTATGTTGGTATCTAGGGGAAGGTACTGAAGGCTTTTCTTCTCCATTCTTTCCTTCCTTCCTCCTTCCCCCAGGATTGGTCCTCATCCTGGGTAAGAATTGCTTCAGATTACAGCTGTTGGTTGGTTCCATGGTGCTAGAGGCATCATCCACCTTCTCCAAGGATTTGGCTCAAAGGTTATTTTTTATTTTACTGAAGAAAATATTAATTATCATTCTCTTCCCTCACTCTTTCATCCAGTTACTTTGCTAAGTTTCCCTATGACAAACAATGCCTCACATTTTATCTTGTTTGTCATTACAGTTATTTCCCTTTAGCAAGAAATGTTACCAAAAATGTATGTAAAGAGATAACTGGCTTTAGACTAGCTAAACAAAACAAAACAAAAAGCCTCCTGAGATGATTGAGAATAAATCCTAGCACTAAATGATCAAATATCAGTGAACTGATTTATCTTTCAAAATATATGTATTTTAAAGGTAAAAATCATGATTTTCGTACAAATCTAAAATGAATACATGTCAAAGGTTTTATTTAATTAATTCATTAATTGATGAAGGAACCAGTAAGATATTATAACTGGTTCAAAGGAGAATTCAAAATGATAGCTAGCTAGCTAGATAGGTAGAGAAGGAACGAGGAAATGAATTGACAAATCAGTGCAAAACTGGCTTTTCACACAGGGCGTGTGGAGAGAAATTGTCCCTCACTGGACAGAATTCATTTACACAGTTTTGGACGAGAGTCATTTGCATTGCTCTCGGTTATCCACCATTGACAGAGTTGTAAATAGCTCAAAAAAAAAAAAAAATCAAAAGAGGACATAATCCAGAAGGATGCACAAGACAGAACACTCAGTAATCATTTTTTGCCATTTCAAAGTCTTGAGTAAATTTTACTAAATGTTAAGTCAGGATACTTAACTCTGTCCATAGTATATAGTTGTATTTGCTAAAAAATAATCTGATACTTCTGGTATGGCTTTTTATTACTTATTATTCAAAACTATGAGGAGAGGAGTCCTAGTTTTGTATTGGTGTGTGCAATTCGTTACCTATAAATTTCATGTTTGACATAGAAATAATTACCACTATAAAAAATTATTTTTTTGATAATCTGAATATGTTTATATAAGTATATGTTACTGAGGAATATGACTGTTGGATGTATCAATGTTAGGGTTGTCAAACAAAATACAGGACTCTCGGTTAAATTTCAGTTTCAGATAAATAACAAATCATGTTTAGTATAAGTAAGTGTCAAATATTGTAAGACAAAGGAAAATGACTATTGGGTGGGCAGCTGTAACTTCTTGCTCAGTAGGCTGGGTTTTACTTTGATTTTTCTAATTGCAAAGAGGTGGTCGTATCAGGACATAGACTAAGCTGGGAGTTTGAGTTTTTATTTATTTATTTGGTGAGGAAGATTGGCCCTGAACTAACATCTGTCCCAGTCTTTCCCTACTTTAGATGTGGGACACCACTACAGCATGGCTTGATGAGCAGTGTGTAGATCTGTGCCCAGGATCTGAACCTGCAAACCCTGGGCTGCCACAGCAGAGCGTGCAAACTTAACCCCTGCACCACCGGGCTGGCCCCAAAAGTTTGGTTTCTTTTTAACTTTACTTTTATTGCCTGTTTTAGGGGAGGAAAAAGTTTTTCTCCACCCTCTTAGGGTCCCTGGCTGGATCTGAAAATTAAACTGACAAAGACAGATGAACAGGAGAAAAGCAGGCAAATTTGTTTAATGTAAATTTTGCTGTGGTTATAACCTAACAACAGAGGATTGTGTCACAACTCAGTTTAAAATCTCTATGGGCTTCCCACAGGGAATAAGATCCAAATGCTTCCACTTGATGGCCCTTGATGATATGGCTCCTGCCTCCCTTTCCAGAAAATCTCTCTTATACTCTGCCTCTACAACAGGACGTGAACTTACACCTCTGCCTAAAGTGCCAGTTTCTCCCCTGTAAAATTCCTTCTTAGTATTACTCTTGCTGCATTCCATAAGTTTTGGTATTTTTTTTCTTTTTGTCTGTCTTCAGCTATTTTCTGATTTCTCTTTTGATTTCTTCTTTGATTGAATGGCGGTTTAAGAGGTTGTTGTTGAATTTCCACCTATTATGGATGTTCCAGTTTTCCTTCTGTTATTGATTTCTTGTTTCATGCCATTGTGATTGGAAAAGATAGTTGATATGATTTCATTCTTCTTAATTTTGTTAAGATTTGTTTTGTCACCTAGCATGTAATCTCTTCTGGAAAATATTTTGTGTATTCTTGAGAAGAATGTGTATTCTGCTGCTGTTCAGTAAAATACTCTTAGTATTTCATGTTGTTTATGTCTGCGGTTTCCTTATTTTCTGCCTGGATGTTTTATTCATTGGTGAAAGTGGGGTATTGAATTCTCCTACTATGTGCAACTTGTATAACTGATAAGGATCTAGGATTCAGAATACATAGAGGAAGCCAAGATGGCAGCGTAGACAGACTCTGAACTCACCTCCTCCCACGGACACAGCCAATTTACAACTACTCGTGGAAAAATTACCCCTGAGACAGAACTGAAAACTGGATAGGAGGAACTCCTGCAACAAAGTACAATCCTAATTGTGGTGGAAGAGGCAGAGACTCCCTTCTGGAGAGGAAAAACGCCACCTTCACAAGCCGCCAGCTTCACGGCCGCCCGGGAGCAGCCCAAAGGTACGCAGCCCTCCCTAGAGGAGCGGGGCCCTGAGCCGGGAAGCGCCCCTGCTGTGGGCATTTTGTGGACCCAGCACAACCGAGACGAGTGGCATAATATCTGACTTTGCCTGCTACTGAAACATTGGGGAGCACCCCCAGAAATGCTGGTTCACAAAGAAAATAAAACTGGCTCTTAAAGGGCCCACACGCAAACTCACCCATTTCAGAAAGCAACCTAAAATCACTAGCTAGAAAGGTGCACAGTGCTTTGGTGAAAAGAGACTCACCTAATAGGCCCTGAGTGCATCTCGGTGAGAGGTGAGACCTCTCCAGGGACTGGGACATTGGCGGTGGCCATTGTTGTGGCCTGGTGTGGGCATGCTGACACAGACGCCATTGGAGTTCTCCCTGGGGCCTGCTAGCCCAGGGTCTGCCCCACCCGCTAGAGCACCGATTTAATCCAGCTCAGCCAGGGCAGGCAGCCCACCCTAGAGACTGTCCCCACCCAACAACAAGCCCTCAGACAACTTGTGGGCCTGCATAGATTGGTGACTGGATTCCCTGCAGCCTGGCAACTCAGCTGACTTCAGTGGGGCAGGACATGCACAAGGAGCAGGTGGAGAGTGTGGGGTGGTGGTGGAGTGTGTGGGGCTCCCATCGTGGAGAGACTGGGTCCGCTTCGGGAGGTCGGGGCGCACACACGGGGCAGGACTGTGTTGACTTTGTGTGTGGACCTGTGGGCGGCAGGGCTTGTCAGCTGCAGAAGACTTGTGCTTCTCAAAGACCCACATAGGGGGTTTGCCCCACCTTCCAAAGCCTGAAACAATTGGGTGCTCCCGTGCCTGAGGCCAGCCCCACCCAGCTGCAATCCTCTGAGAGCTGACAAGAGACCTAAAGGCTGGAGGCTTATAGCAATTGTAAGGCCCTCAGCCTAACAACCTACCACGCTGGGGGCCTACTCACTTAAAAGAAATACTACAACACAAATGTCGTATTAGAACTTGCAGCCAACTGTGCTGGGGCTCCCCACACCTGATAAAGAGACTGAAGGGCCCACAACAACTACAAGCAGCTGAGCATTACAACAGCTGGCCAGGAGCATAACTCGGCCTCCCTGGGTGCCTACAGGGAAAACAAACAGGCCACAACAGAAGGACATATGTAGCCCACATAGGAATATGGGGAACTGAGGGAAGCACACTGCAGGCCTCCTAAGGCATCACTTACATAAGGTCACCTATCCAAGAGCAGGAGACGTAGCTGACCTACCTAATACGTAGACACAAGCACAGGGAAAGAGGCAAAATGAGGAGGGAAAGGAATACATTCCAAGTAAGGGAACAGGACAAAACCCCAGAAAAGGAACTAAGTGAAACAGAAATAAGCAACCTACCTGACAGAGAGTTCAAACAAAGAGTGTTAAGGATGCTCACTGATCTGGGGAGAAGAATAGATGAACTCAGTGAGAATGCCAACAAAGAAATGGAAGATATAAAAAAGAACCAATCAGAAATGAAGAATACAATACTGGAAATGAAAAATTCACTAGAGGGACTCAAAAGCAGAGTAGAGGATACAGAAGAATGGATCTGCAAGCTGGACGAAAGACTAGAAGAAATTACCCAAGCTGAACAGGTAAAAGAGAAAGGAATTAAAAAGAATGAGGACCGTCTAAGGGACCTCTGGGACAACATCAAGTGCACCAACATCTGTGTTATAGGTATCCCAGAAGGAGAAGAGCGAGACAAAGGGGCAGAGAATCTATTTCAAGAAATAATAGATGAAAACTTCCCTAACCTAAGGAAGGAAACAGACATCCACGTACAGGAAGCACAGAGAGCCCCAAAGAAGATAAACCCAAAGAGGCCCTCACCAAGACACATCATAAGCAAAATGTCCAGAATTAAAGATAAAGAGAGAATCCTAAAAGCTGCAAGAGACGTCAAGTTACATACAAAGGAAACCCCATAAGGCTATCAGCTGACTTCTCAGCAGAAACCTTACAGGCTAGAAGAGAGTGGCACGATATATTTAAAGTGCTAAAAGGAAAAAATTTACAGCCAAGAATACTCTACCCAGCAAGGTTATCATTCAAAATGGAAGGAGAGATCAAAAATTTCCCAGACAGGCAAAAATTAAAGGAGTTTGTCACCAAGAAACCAGTGCTACAAGAAATGTTAAAGGGACTAATTTAAGGGGAAAAGAGAAGGCCACAAATAGGAAAAATTATCTATTTCCATGATAAGAACGTAATGGATACAAACGCACAAAAAAGAGGTTAGATATGATATCAAAAACATAAAGGAGGGAGGAAGGGAGTTAAAGAGTAGAGCTTTCAGACAAAGGTCAAACTAAAGTGACCATCAATTCTGTATAGAAGAAGAAAGGAACAGAGAAGGACTAGTAAAACACTGAGGAAAAAAAAGCTTAAAAATGTCAGTAAGTACATACTTATCAATAGCTACTTTAAAAGTCAATGCACTAAATGCTCCAAATAAAGGGCATAGAGTGGCTGACTGGATAAAAAAACAAGACCCATATATATGCTGCATACAAGAGACACACTTCAGACCTAAAGACACTCACAAACTGAAAGTGAAGGGATGGAAAAAGATACTCCACGCAAATGGCAATGAAAAGAAAGCGGGGGTAGCAGTACTCATATCAGACAAAATAGACTTTAAAACAAAAACTGTAAAAAGAGACAAAGAAGGGCATTACATAATCATCAAGGGAGCAATCCAGCAAGAGGATATAACACTTGTAAAGATTTTATTTATTTATTTTATTTCCCCCCAAAGTCCCAGTACATAGTTGTATGTCATAGCTGCACATCCTTCTAGTTGCTGTATGTGGGACGCGGCCTCAGCATGTCCGTTGGTTCGCGCCCAGGATCTGAACCTGGGCCGCCAGCAGCGGAGCGCGTGCACTTAACCGCTAAGCCACGGGGCCGGCCCAACACTTGTAAATATCTACGCACCCAATGTAGGTGCACCTAAATATATAAAGCAATTATTAACAGACATAAAAACAGAAATAGACAGTAACACAATAATAGTAGGGGACTTTAACACTCCACTTACACCCACAGATAGATCATCCAAACAGAAGATCAATAAGGAAACATTGGCCTTAAATGACACACTAGAACAGATGGACCTAGTAGATACATACAGAGCATTCCATCCAAAAACCGAAGAATACACATTCTTTTCAAATGCACACGGAACATTCTCCAGGATTGATCACATATTAGGTCATAAAACAAGTCTCCATAAATTTAAGAAGATTGAAATAATACCAAGCATCTTTTCTGACCACAATGGTATGAAACTAGGAATCAACTATAGGAAGAAAATCAGAAAAGCCACAAATATGTGGAGATTAAACAAAATGCTACTGAAAAACGACTGGGTCAATGAAGACATCAAAGAAGAAATAAAAAAAATACTAGAGACAAATGAAAATGAAAATACGACATGCCGGAATTTATGTGATACAGCAAAAGCGGTTCTAAGAGGGAAGTTTATAGCAATACAGGCCTATCTCAACAAACAAGAAAAATGTCAAATAAACAATCTAACAATGCACCTAAAGGAACTGGAAAAAGAAGAACAAACAAAGCCCAAAATCAGTAGAAGAAGGGAAATAATAAAAATCAGAGCAGAAATAAATGAAATAGAGACCAAAAAACAATAGAAAAAATTAATAAAACCAAGAGCTGGTTCTTTGAAAAGATAAACAAAATTGACAAACCTTTAGCTAGACTCACCAAGAAAAAAAGAGAGAAGGCACAAATAAGTAAAATCAGAGATGAAAGAGGAGAAATTACAACAGACATCTCAGAAATACAAAAGATTATAAGAGAATACTATGAAAAGCTATATGCCAACCAATTCGACAATCTGGAAGAAATGGATAAATTCTTAGAATCATACAACCTTCCAAAACTGGATCAAGAAGAAGTAGAGAATTTGAATAGACCAATCACCAGTAAGGAGATCGAAACAGTAATCACAAACCTCCCCCAAAATAAAAGTCCAGGACCAGACGGCTTCCCTGGTTAATTCTACCAAACATTCAAAGAAGACTTAATACCTATCCTTCTCAAACTCTTCCAAAAAATTGAGGAGGGGGGGAAGCTCCCTAACTCATTCTACAAAGCCGACATTACCCTGATACCAAAACCAGACAAGGACAACACAAAAAAAGAAAATTACAGGTCAACATCACTGATGAACATCGACGCAAAAATCCTCAACAAAATGCTAGCAAATCGCGTACAACAATATGTTAAAAAGATTATACCCCATGATCAAGTGGGTTTTATTCCAGGTATGCAGAGACGGTTCAACATTCACAAATCAATCAACGTAATAAACCACATTAATAAAATGAAGAATAAAAATCACATGATCATCTCAATAGATGCAGAGAAAGCATTTGACAAGATACAGCATCCATTTATGATAAAAACTCTGAATAAAATGGGTATAGAAGGAAAGTACCTCAACATAATAAAGATCATATATGAGAAACCCACAGCTAATATCATCCTCAATGGTGAAAAACTGAAAGCTATCCCTCTAAGAACAGGAACCAGACAAGGATGCCCACTGTCACTACTCCTATTTAACATAGTACTGGAAGTCCTAGCCAGAACAATCGGGCAAGAGAAAGAAATAAAAGGGATCCAAATTGGAAAGAAAGATGTGAAACTGTCGCTATTTGCAGATGACATGATTTTATATATAGAAAACCCTAAAGAATCCACCAGAAAACTTTTAGAAGTAATAAACGAATATGGTAAAGTTGCAGGATACAAAATCAATATACAAAAATCAGTTGCATTTCTATACACTAACAACGAAGTAGCAGAAAGAGAAATGAAGAATACCATTCCATTTACAATTGCAACAAAAAGAATAAAATACCTGGAATAAACTTAACCGAAGAGGTGAAAGAGCTGTACACCGAAAGCTATAAAACATTGCTGAAAGAACTTGAAGAAGACACAAAGAAATGGAAAGATATTCTGTGCTTTTGGATTGGAAGAATTAACATAGTTAAGATGTCCATACTTCCTAAAGCAATCTATAGATTCAATGCAATCCCTATCAAAGTTCCAACAACATTTTTCATAGAAATAGAACAAAGAATCCTAAAATTTATATGGAACAACAAAAGACCCCAAATAGCTAAAGGAATCCTGAGGAAAAAAAACAAAGCTGGAGGTATCACACTCCCTGATTTCAAAATATACTACAAAGCTATAGTAACCAAAACAGCATGGTACTGGCACAAAAACGACACACAGATCAATGGAATAGAATCGAAAGCCCAGAAATAAACCCACACATCTATGGACAGCTAATCTTTGACAAAGGAGCCAAGAACATACAATGGAGAAAAGAAAGTCTCTTCAACAAATGGTGTTGGGAAAACTGGATAGCCACATGCAAAGAAATGAAAGTAGACCCTTACCTTACACCATACACAAAAATTAACTCCAAATGGATTAAAGACTTGAATGTAAGACCTGAAACTATGAAACTTCTAGAAGAAAACATAGGCAGTAGACTCTTCGACATCAGTCTTAGCAACATATTTTCAAGCACCATGTCTGACCAGGCAAGAGAAACAACAGAAAAAATAAACAAATGGGACTACATCAAACTAAAAAGCTTCTGCACAGCAAAGGAAACCATCAACAAAACGAAAAGACAACCTAACAATTGGGAGAAGATATTTGCAAACCATATATCTGATAAGGGCTTAATCTCCAAAATATATAAAGAACTCATGCATCTCAACAACAAAAAAACTACCAACCCAATTAAAAAATGGGCAAAAGACCTGAACAGACATTTCCAAAGAAGATATACAGATGGCCAACAGACACATGAAAAGATGTTCAAAATCACTAACTATCAGGGAAATGCAAATCAAAACTACAATGAGATATCACCTCATGCCTGTCAGAATGGCTATAATTAACAAGACAGGAAACAACATGTGTTGGAGAGGATGTGGAGAGAAGGGAACTCTCATACACTGCTGGTGGGAGTGTAAACTGATGCAGCCACTATGGAAAACAGTATGGAGACCCCTCAAAAAATCAAGGATAGAACTACCATATGATCCAGCTATTCCACTGCTGAGTATTTATCCAAAGAACGTGAAAACACCAATGCATAAAGATACATGTACCCCTGTGTTCATTGCAGCGTTATTCACAATAGCCAAGACTTGGAAGCAACCTAAATGCCCATCAAGGGACGAATGGATAAAGAAGATGTGGTATATATACACAATGGAATACTACTCAGCCATAAGAAATGATGAAATCCAGGCATTTGTGACAACATGGATGGACATTGAGGGTATTACACAAAGTGAAATAAGTCAGAGGGAGAAGGTCAAATACCGGATGATTTCCTTCATTAAGTAGTAGATAATAACAACAACAAACTAACACATAGAGACAGAGGTTGGATTGATGGTTACTAGAGGGGAAGGGGGGAGGGGGGAGGGCGAAAGGGATAATTCGGCACATGTGTGTGGTGATGGGTTGTAATTAGTATTTGGGTGGTGAACATGATGTATCTATGCAGAAATAGAAGTATAATGATGTACACCTGAATTTTTTACAATGTTATAAACCAATGTTACTGCAATAAACAAAAAATAAAAAAAAAAAAACCACAGGATGTGCAACCATCACACACACACAAAAAGAATATATAAATATCTCTTAGAACTCAATAATAAGAGACAAATAAATCAATCAAAATATGCAAACAAGAGGAAGATTGGCACAGATGTTAGCTCAGGGACAATCTTCCTCATCAAAAAAAAAAAAGTAGGCAAACAATTGGAATAGACATTACTTCAGGAAATATACAGATGGCCAATGAGCACAGGATAGATGCTCAATATCATTAAATATTATGGAAATGCAAATTTAAACTACAATATGACACTATTTCACACTCAATATGAAGGTATATTCAACATAACGGAAAATAACAAGTGTTGGTAAAGATGTGGAGAAAGGGGAGCCCTCATACAGCACTGGTGGGAATGTAAAATAATGCAGCCACTGTACAAAACAGCTTGGCATTTCTTAAAATCTTCAACCTAGAATGACCACTGACCTGGAGAGTCCAATATTAGGTATGTACAAAAAAGCATTGAAAACATAAGTTCAAAGAAAAACTTACCCATGGACATTCAAAGCAGCATTATTCATGATGGTCCCAAAGTGGAACAAGCCCAAATTTCTATCAAATTATGAATACATAAGTCAAATGAGCATATTCATGAGCTGAGATATTATACAGCCATAAAAAGGAAGAAAGTACTGCTGCATGCTAGGCCATAGATGAACCTTAAAAAATATGTGATAATTGAAGCCATACACAAAGGCCACAGATTGCATTTGAATGAAGTGTTCAGTCAAGAATGGGCAAATCCATAGGGAGATAAAACAGATGAGGCGTTTCCATGGGCTTTGGTTAGAGAGCGAATGAGTATGGGTTTCTTTGGTGGTGCTGAAAATGTTCTGGAATTAGATAGTGGTGATAGCCACACAACATTATCATTGTAGTAAAAGTCACTGAATTATATACTTTAAAATGGTGTTTGTTATGCGAAGCAGATTTTCTTCGATAAAATTGTGAAATTAGGGTAATTAATGCAGCTATTAGGTGTAAGGCACATTGTAGCCCAGAGAGTAAACATCTGACTGGGGCTACAGTAACAAAGGCTATAATCATAGAAGCAACAGTCTGACATCCAGTCCGTAGCCATGGTCCCCAACTTGAAGAGACCAGCCATGAAAATAGGTCAGTGGTCTTGGGGGCCCTGGGAATCTGTTCAAAGATCTGGGTAAAATTATGCAGTATTCTAACCTCATGGGCCACCTGGTATAGGTAGGTTTGAACCTGTGAGTTGTTGATGTATCTGCAGCAAGTGGACCCTGGAAGGGCACAGACCCCTCCTTCCTTGGCCAGCATAGTCTGGGGCCAGGCAGTTTCCTAAAACCATTTGGCAAGAGACTTAGGAGACTGTTGCACAAGGAATAGGATAGAGTCTTTTGTAGTTGTTGTCTGTGTTGGGTTATGGTTATCAATACTTCTTGGTGGCCTCGATTACCTGATTTTCTGTGGCTATGGCCAAGCACCTGTGCCTAGTCCAGTCAATCCTAGTAGAACGGAAATGCCCAGTACTAAAGGAATGACAGTGTCTCTTTGTTTTGGTGGTAGGGCAGGAATCTCAGGGGACTTGTGGCCTGAGGGGTACACCACTATATGCAGGTCGAGAGAGACAATGATGGATTGCAGAACATAGCCTGGGAAAGCTGACCAGAGGGTTGTGGAAGAGAGTGGTGTACCAGGTGAGAGCCTTGTGATGTGGGCCCACAGGAAACCGACAAGTGGGTGTTCCTGCTGTAAAAAGTTCCTTGGGGCTCTTGGGGGTAAAACCTGTAACCTGTGCCCATTCCCCGGCTCCCTGTGCTCTGTGATTCCAGGTGGTACAAGCAAAGGGTGTGTGGACCAAGAGCCGTTTGTGCCTGGGCACGGAATCACCATGGGGCCTCGAAGGCTACGCCACAATGACTCCTCAAAAAATAGTTGGGGCCAAAAATGGGTGGAGCAATTTGAAGGGAAGTTTGGGGCAAGGCTGCTGTTAGATGGAGCTGGCTAAGACTGAGTCTGTCAGCAGGGTGAGCACTTACGCTGGGGTACAGGTGATTGGAGGCCATGTGACAGGCCCAGCAAGTTCTGACTCCCTGTACAGGGGCAGCCCTCTCAGCCCATTGGACATAAACGCTGGTGGTGTTTATGAAGCATCTTGCTGCCTTGTGGGAAGTACAGGGGACGTGTGGTGGAAAAAGTCACGATAGCGTCGGGGTGGTTGTGGTGCGGGATTACCGTGTTGAGGGGGAAGGACTGGAGGCAGGTGCCGTGGGTGTGTGACCAGCAATGGTCAGTGAAGGGACACCCGGGGTGTAACTCGGGACAGCAGGGACCAGCAGAAGTCATGTGTTAGAACCAAGATAACAGGCCCAGAATGGAGCCGCTTAGGCTGAGCCCCACGTCAACAAACCGGGACTTGACTTCATTACATTCCTGGCTCTCCCATAAGTGGAATCTTAATCAGTCAGTCAGGAATCGCCTGATCAGCACTAGGTAGGTATTGTGCCAGATAGACCCCTGCTGTCCCCCAAAGGAAATAACCTTGCAGTAGCCAACCTGCTTTGTGCCTAGTATGACTTCCTTCTGCCTGTAAAAGTCTTTCATTTTGCACAGCTCCTTGGACATCCTTTCTATCTGCTAGATTGGATGCTGCCCGATACATGAATTGTTGAATAAAGCCAACAAGGTATTTAAGATTTACTCAGTTGTATTTTGTTTCTTAACAGTTTGGTGGCAGCAGTGGGATTTGAATGAGACTTCTGATGGCTTCAGGGATGAGAAACACTACGATTGGTACCGGCAAAACCTTTGAATTCTCTGTCTTTTTCACTGTTTCTGAGGGGTGTGGGTAAGTTCCTCTTGCATCCGAGATCCACTCTCTTTGCGTTGAGCGCCCGATCTAACTGGCTTTCCAGTCTAGGCTTAATGGGTCAGTCTAATCTGACAAGATGCTCTAACAGAGCATTGGTTAGTCCACCGTGGCAGTGAAAGGCTTAGCAGGAAGCTTGAACTAGCAGATGGTTCCACTGGGAACCTGAGTCTCTAGCCCTTGGTTAGTCCACAGTCACAAATTTGTTGGAGTCTGCTGGTTCTGCCTGCAGTCCTGACTTCTTAGGGTCTGCTGGTTCAGTCCGTACTTCTTGCCAATGGACAGGAGTGGAAGAAATGTGTGCTACATCCACATCCAGTCTTTGAAAACTTCTCACATGCGTATTACATGCATTTTTCTCTCTGTTGACTGGATGCAGGTGTGGATGAGTTCTAAGGAAATGGTGAAGGCACAGTATGGAGGAATTCTGGGATCCTTCATGACCAAATGGAAGAGCGCTGTCACCTCAACCTGAACAACCACCCCACACTACTAGAAATGAGAGGCATCCTGTGATCATGGATTGGAATACTCCTTGTTGTTAAGATGTCAACGTTATCAAAGAGATCAACAAATTCAATGTAGTCCTTATCCAAATCCCAATGACATTTTGTACCAAAATAGAAAAAAACCCATCCTAAAATTCATGTGGAATCTCAAGTAAGCCCAGATGTCTAAAACAGTCTTGAAAGGAAATACTAAGTTGGAGGACTCATTCTTCTTGACTTAAAACTTACTACGAATCTACAATATCAAAACAACATTGTAATGGCATAAAGACAGACATACAGACCAATGGAACAGAATAGAGAGCCCAGAAATAAGGTTGCCAAGATTATTCAATGGGGAAAAGACAGTCTTTTCAACAAGTCTTGCTCAAAATAGTGGATATCTGCATGCAAAAGAAGAAACTTGGACTCTTACCTAACACCAGATATAAAACTTAATTCCCAGTGGATTAAAGACTTGAATGTAAGAGCTGAAACTGTAATACTCTTAGAAGAAAACTCAGGACAAAACTTTACACAATAGGATTTGGCAATGATTTCATGAATACAACACACAAGGAATGGGAAATAAAATAAAAAATTCACACACCGGAATTCATAAATATTAAAAACTTTTCTGCCTCAGAAGAGATTATCAACAGAGTAAAAACACAGCCCAGGGGTGGGAGACCATATTTGCAAACCATCTATCTGACAAGGGCTTAATATCTAGAAGATAGAGAACTCCTAAACTCAACAACAAAAAACAAACAACACAAATCAAAAATGAGCAATGTAATTGAATGGCCATTTCCTCAAAGAAGATATGTGAATGGTCAACAAGCACATAACAAGATTCTCAACGTGACTAGTCATTAGGGAAACGCAAGTCAAAAATACAGTGAGATACAAGCTCACTTCCATTAGGATGGCTCCTATACAAAAAAAGAATAGATGGTGAAGAAATGAACAGAACAAGTGTTGGCAAAGATGCGGAGAAATTGGATGCCTTGTGCACTGTGGTGGGAATGTAAAATGGTATAGTTGCTGTGGAAATCAGCATGGTAGTTCCTTAAAAAAATTAAAAATAGAATTACCATATGACCCAGCAATTGCTCTTCTGGATATACATGCAAAAGAATTGAAAGCACAGTCTCAAAGACATATTTGAACACCCATGTTCATAGCATCATTGTTCATAATAGCTAAAACATGGAAGCAACCCAAATATCTGTCCAGGGATGAATGGATAAGCAAAATGGGGGTATATACATACAGTGGCACATTATTCATCCTTAAAGACTAAGGAAATTCTGAAATATGATACAACGTAGATGAATCTTCAGGATATTACGCTAAATGAAATAAGCCAGTCCCCAAAATACAAGCCTTGTGTGATTCCACTTATATGAGGTACCTGAAATGGCCAGATTCAGAGAGACAGAAAGCAGAATGCTGTTTCCAGGAGTTGGGAGGAGAGGAATGGGGAGTTATTGATGAATGGGTGTAGAGTTTCTGTGCTGCAAGATGAAAAGAGTTCTGAAGAAGGATTGTGGTGGTGGTTGCACAGCAATATTACTGTAGGTAATCCAATGAACTTAATGAACTTAATGACATGTATACATAAAAATGGTTAAGATGGTAAATTTTATGTTATGTGTATTTTACCTCAATAAAAATATACTTTACTTTAAAAGTGCAAATACAAAGAAATGAGCAGAGGACAGTTTAGACTTGTCATTTGTACTCTTCCATTTTGACCCTGGTATTTCATCTCAGCTCTTTTACCTGAGGCAACTTTGATTGTTGTCTCAAAGACAAAATGTTTTCATTCTGAGCCTAATAGAACCTTGAAATCAGAATTATAAAACACACTTAAAAATTTTGTTATAATATAGTTTTCAGAGAAAACATAATAAGACACTTTTTAAATTTAAATACATTTTTTATATTAGTTTCAGGTATACAACATAACGATTCAATATGTGTATGTAATGTGACATGATCACTACGAGAAGTCTAGTTAACATCTATCATCATTAAGATTTATATTGTTTTCCTTGTGATGAGAACTTCTAAGATTTACTCTATTAGCAACTTTCAAATATGCAATACAGTATTATTAATTCCTTGATGGATTTCTTCAAAATGTAGCACAGGAAAACAATTCTAGTGTATCCCTTTGATTTTTAATTCTCTGATACTATTTTTTCTCAGAATCAATTATTTTTTATGCAAATGGACAGATTTTTCTTAATCTCCATCATAATGTACTGACTACAGATTCTGCTATTCTGAGTTTTGTTTAGGTCTCATTATTTCTACCAAGTCAACTTTCCTGAATCTTATTATTCATATCAAAATGTGTTCAGATGTATTTCTTCTTCTATCACTATTGAGTCACTGATAAATTTTACCACGTGCCATTTTAACCATTATCAGTTTTCTTTAGTGTGGATTCTTTTAACTAGTAATATTCACCGTGAAGGTTCTAAGTCTCCTTGGAGTAGAAATGGAGGGGCCGGGTCAAGGCGCTGTACTTGTTGGATTTGCAGGATTCAAAATTGACTCTGCTCTTGAAAACATGCTATTTGCCTAAAAGGCTCTGCATCCTCAGACCCGCCCCACTCCATTTACGAAATAGGAGGATTTGCTCAGATCTACGTAGAAGGTACAGGCAGGTGAAAGCCACGCAGTGCTTCTGATCATCCTGCTGGGAACAGAGGCAGGGACCCCATTCATATTTACCGATTTGGAAGCAAGACTTTTTGTGCTGTGTGAGAATGAATAAACAACCTGAAAAGAGAGGCTGTGGTAGATGAAGAAACGCCCAATTTGTCTGATAATCCCCTCATCTTCTCCTCTTCAACTGGAAGGTTAGTGTAGGGAGAGAGCACTGGTGGTTTCCACCGTTTCCACCCTCTCTTAACCTGTAGAACAGAGAATCCATTTTCTTTCAGGCAGCAATTCAACAAACTGAAAGATGAAGTTCCTGACCTGTCTTGCAGCTAAGAGTGACCAGATGAAGTGCAGGCCAATGATGTGTGACCGGAAGTCTGGTGTGGGACTCTGGGGAGGCTGCCAGAGGGACCTGACAGAGCTGGGAGGGCCAGCTTTCCCTCCTCCTGTTCTCCTGCCGGTGGTGGGACGTGCAGACAGGGCTGCTTGTCAAGGCTGGCGCTCCAGCAGCCATCTTGGGCCATGGACAACCTTGATGATGGAGACCACATCCTAAGATTCTGGAGCAGAAAGGCAGATGAGTTGTGACGTTTCCAGCAGTAGTTTGGCTGCCTACCTCCATGGGTATTTATGTGAGAAAGACACAACTCTTTCATGTTTGTGCTGCTATTATTTAGGGTGTTCAAGACTGTGCGGCAGAATCTATTCCTAACCAATGTGTGTGTTTAGCCGTGGAATCCCCGTGTGACCTTCGACAGACAGGACCCTCCTCTGAGAGAGATCCCCTTATGCACAGTGGCAGAGGCAGGTGTGGAGGCAGACTGAAGGATGCTGGTATCTCATGCTTTTCCCTGGTGTTATGAGAGGTTCGGGGGATTCGATTGGAGATGTAAAAGAAACTTTCTACTCCAAACAAATGGACTGAAGCTATATTTTATTATATAGAGGATAGTAAAGGCGACAGTCCGCAAGCAGATCTGAATAGGTCAAATATCAAGAGGGAAAAACATCAGCTCAACTGGAAAGGGAAAACATCCACATTGACTGAAGGGAAATGACACAAATCAACCGGAAAGAGAAACACCAGGTTGACCGAAAAGAGAACACCTCAGATAGGTTACTCACAACATCCACGCCCCACTGCCGGGGAGAGTCCCTTCGACTGACACGGCTGGGTGCGAATCCGATCATCAGAGGTCCTGGGCAGGACATCCTCTCCACAGGTGAGACTCTCATCAGGCCTCAGTTTCCAGCAGTTTATATAAGGAGTTACAGAGTTTACAGAGCAAGCATTCAGTGTTTCCATGCACAAATGGCTATCAGTGGCATACGTGCACTGAGTCTCCTGGCTATTGTCCCAGCCAGGCAGTTGTGTACATGCATTGTTTTCCCTGGTTATCGTCCCAGCCCGGCACAGATGGCCAGTCTGTCCCAGGCTACGACACCCAAAGGACCCTGAAATTCTTATAAATTGCAACTATCTCCGTGGGAGAAAGGCCAGTTCCTGGGAAAAAGGCCAGTTCCCACCGCACAGAAAGCAGCTTTATATTTCTTTGTGTGCTGGTGGCTGTAGGCTAATGGAATGGCCAAACATGGCTGTACTCATGTCAAGACACCTGGCCAGCACCCATGTCCCCTTCTGTTGGGAATAGAAAGAGCAGCAGCGCGTGGGGTGGGGGCCAGGGCACGGAGACCTGTCTCATGAGCAGAGCAGTGAGTGTGTTGTCCGTGTGTGCCTGGCAAGGCTGGGCTCGGCCTGGCACATGCCCCTTTTGTCTGCACGTCTTGGACAGGAGGGCTGGCTGACTGCCAGGTTGTTCCCTAATGTCCCCCTGTGGTAGCGAGCATTCTGTGCCTCTGCTCATCTGAGCACCTTACCTGTTCCAAGGACATCCCTGGCCAGGCCTGGAGAGCACAGGACTGGGGTGCTGCAGTCCGCCTCTGTGGGCACCCGGAACTCTGGTGAGCCCATCCTCCCTTCGTGTAGACACTGGGTGCAGGAGAGAAGGCCTCGATGTCCTCCTGTGTAGAGTGGAGTGCGTCCTGTGGGAGACTCCATGCGTCCCACGTGCTCAGAAAGTGTCTGCTGCACTGGTTCTCCATGGATGACTCACTGTGCTCTGGGAGCCTGAGAAAACCCTTTCCCACCCCCTGGAGAGCCTTCAGAACAGAGAGAGGCTTGGCGGCTTGGGGGGATGAGAACTTGGGATAGAGAAGAACATGCCAGAGCACTGCACACTGAGTCCAGAGTCCAGGGACAAGACGAGTCCTTGTTGGACCCTGAGGGTCCTCATTTGGAAGTAGGGGGGAATCATTGTCCTGGCTCAGGTTAGGAGACGTCATGAGTAAAGAGGAGACCCCGGAGTGGGGGACAGATAAAGGGGAGGAAGGTGGTCTCCTGAGGTTCCTCCCATGCCCCGGAAGCCTGCAGGTCCTGCTCCTTTCCCCCTGGGACACTGGAGAACCTCTGCCTTGAGGACACCCAAGGAAAGGTTCCTTCCTGTGTAGTGGAGTTCCTGCCTGGGCTGCAGTGCTGGTGTTGGCTACCAGGGGGCAGGCAGCCTCCCGTGTCAGTGGTGCCCACTGAGGATTTTGTGTTTTGTTTTTCAGTTTTATTGAGATCTAATTGACATACAGCACTGTGTAAGTTAACACTGCTGTGTGGTTTATTTGAAAGGTGCTAAGAGTGAAGAAGCTGAAACTTTCATCACAAGATAAAAGTTTTTTCTTCTTGGTGATGGATATACACGGAACTTTGGTGTCATTATGCAGTGTATGTGCAAGTCACAGTGCTGTACAACTTAAATTTACACACTGCCACTCGGCTTTGCCTCAGCTCCTGGAGCAGGGAAGAGTCATGCAGAGGTCTTTCTGGCTGTCCCCTGCCTCAGAACAACTTGCATCTCCTATTACCAGCGTTCATCTCCACAGTCTGAGCTGGTCAAAGGCAGGAGGAGGGGACACACTTTTCCCATTCATTCAGCGTCTGTGCACTGACACTCACCCTGTACCGGTTGCCCGGGTGGGCCTCCATGCAGGGCTGACAATGACTGAGTGGTCCCTGCCTGCTAGGAGCTTCCAGTCTGGAGGGACTAGGACAAAAGAGTGAAAGCAAAGATGTGAGAAAGGAAAGAGCCAGTGCTGGAGGGAAACAAAGCAGGGGGCTGTGAGGGACGGCTGGGGGTCAGTGGGTGGGAGGGTCTGAAAGGCCTCACTGGGGTGACATCTGCTGGGACAGAATAACAAGAGGGAGTCAGCCCTGCACAAGTCTGGTAGCAGTGTGTCAGGGAGGAGGCACCACTGCTGCTGACATGCAAGGGCAGATGGAGTTTGGCCAGAGGATGTCAGAAAGGTGGCCAGTGTGGCTGGAGGCAGCCGGGAGAGAGGAGGGGAGGCGGGAGGGCAGGGCCAGATCCTGGGGCCTGAAACCCTTGTTCCAATCCCTCGCATATGAAAACCACAAATATTTCCCCTCTCACAACTTTTGTGGATGAGGAATCCAGACATGGATTAGCTCAGTTCCTCCACACAGGTGTCTCCAGGCTTGGGGCTGCAGCCTTCACTGACGCTTGACTGGCGGAGAATTTGCTCCCAAGCTCATGCAAAGGGTCCAGGATGCAGTTTGGACTGAGAGCATGAGTTCTTTCTGTCTGTTGTCCTGGGAACTGCATGGGTTCTCTCCTATTTGGGTCTCTATATATGACAGCTCAAAACATCTGTGTTTCATTCTCCAGCTCAGGGATAGGGGAGAGAGAGAGAGAGATGGAACTCAAGAGAGAGAGGAAGAAGGAAGTGAGAGACTTTTTGTGTTGAAGACTTAGACATGGCATCCCATCACACGGGCTGTGTTCTATTGGTGAGAGCCAGTCACTGAGCGCTCAGTGGTCACACAGGAATCCTTAAGGGGTGTGTGTCCCACGCGTGGGGATCACTGGGAGCCAGTGTGAAGGCTGCCCACCCCGTGGTTCGGGATGAGGCACTTGAGTTTCATTCTACATAGAACAGGAAACAATTGAGCTTGAATCCAGAGGACGACAGTGTCTGAGTTTCATTCACTGACCCTCTTGTTGTGCTGACATTAAAATGAGGCCAAGAGGGACTGAAGTGCCTGTTCCAATATCAGATTGCTGGAACCCAGGCCTGTTTTGAGTGGTATTCCTGCTACTTCCCTTCTAGTCATTCTTCCATTTCCGAGTTTTTGCCTTAGATACACTCGACACCAGCTCACAGGTGGTATAGATGTGATCTCCTATACACCTGATGATGTCCCTAGGAAGCAGATTCTAGCCTGATCCCTATAGTGCAGGTCTGGAGACTGGGGAGGACCTGAGAGGCACAATGAGCTTTCCTGGACAGTGAACTGGTCAGATAAAGGAGGTCTAAATTCAACTCTGCCTCCTCAAAGCCAGGACCCTCGGTACATTTCCGGGTACCTGTGGGCAGGGCTGTGTTAGCTCCATGTGTACAGCTGAGGAGATGATATGGGGGACTTTGGGTAGGTCTGATTGCAAGAAGCAGCCCAGGTCATGGAATCTTGAAGTAGTGACCTCACTTACTCAGTGATAGACCCCAACAGATTTAGAACTCTGGTAACCATGCACCAACATTCTAGAGCCAGCCCCCTATCCAGCTCATTTGGCTGGAGACACTTCAGACGCCAGGATGTTCTGCTGCTGTCTCCCAGCCTTCAGAAGCTCTAGGCTCAGGAAACCCCAGAGACAGAGACTTTTATGCTCCTGTCGAGGTTGGCTCAAGCTTCATCACCAATACTGCTGGCCATTTGGCAGGAGGGGCCCAGAGGTAACATGGGGCAGCCCAGTACAGCCCAGTGCAGGGCAGGCCACAACTGTGATCCCACCTGAGCAGCCCCACACCCCTTGCCCCTTATTTGTGTGTGTGTGTGTGTGTGTGTGTGTGTGTGTGTGTCTTTTGGGTTGGGGGAGGCAGGGGGTGAGGAATGAGTCCTTCCAGAGCAGGAGCAGGTTGTTATGTGTTGTGAGCCTGGCCAGTCTGTTGTATTCATACCCCAGGTCATGGCTGGCAGGCTGTGAAGGCGAGTGCTGGGGACCAATTCCTCCGCCCTGTGTTAATCCCGAGACCTAGAGGTTTGATCTGCTTCCCTCCCTGGCTGGATGTCTTTGCAGATGCCTCTCTGTGGCTGAAGTAGGGAACAGAATTTCTCATGGGGGTGTCCCCCTGTGGCAATGTCCTGGCAGACCCTGATGCCTCCTGGCCCGACTACCGGGCACTATCTTTCCAGAACTCTCCCCAGGAGATCTTTGAGGAGCTATCCGATGGTATCAACAACTCAAGGCCCCTGGAAAAGGGGCAGGTGCAACAGCCCACCACCATCCAGGGCTGGTCTGAGGTGAGAGCATGAGCAGTGGGTCTTCACACCCAGGACCCCAAGATGATCAGGGCAAGCCGACAACCCAGGCACAAATCTGAGGACTCCCCCAGGACCTCCCATGGCTTTCCCAACTGGGCGTCCTACAGGCCCACTGCCTAAGGAATCTGGACCTCCACTTCCCCAACCCGCTATGTGGTAGGGTAGAAAAACACTCTTCACATATTTGTTGGATTCGTTGAGAAGATGTTTAATGTTGTTTTCACTTTTCACGAGGTCATGGATACCTTAGCAGTTTGCCCTGTTTTGGTTGTTTTCACTTCCCGGCTGGATCCTGTTGTCTGTCAGCAACACTATCCTTGCAGACCTTCTCCAAGCCTCCCAAACCATCACACTTGCTGGGGGGATTTATACACAACAGGGATGGGGTGAGGTTACGTGATTCTGTACGTTTCTCTACATCTTGTCGTCTCACAGAACACACCTCACTGTGGGTCTGTCAGGTCAGGAGCTGTGGCCTTAGGTGACTTCATAATGTTCCCTAAAGGAGGGCATTTGCCACAGCACTTCAGCCTTTCAATGCTGTTGGACCTTGACATGACTCAATTCTGTTGCCATTTCAGCAGTGCTGCAGGGAACAGCTTAAGTGTGTCCTAATAGACTGTGTTAGTTTGCTAGGCCTACCATAACATAGAACCACAGATTGGGTAGAAGGTCCCTAAAGCCTCCTGGCCTGGTCCCGGGCTCTGACTTTGCAGAATTCCTCCCAGGACATCGTTGAGGAGCTGGTTGACAGGTTTAATTACTCCATATGTGTGGACACGGGGCAGGTGCATCAGGCCAACACAGCATCCAGTGCTGGTCTGGGGTGAGACCACACAGAGATGGGTCTCCATCCCAGGACCAGAGATGGTCAGGGCGGGCCCAGAACCCACACTTGAGTCAGGTGACTCTGCAGGGTCCTCCAAGGAGTGTGGTGTCCCCTGACCCTTCTCCTCCACGTCAGGAGCGGACCAAGCCTCAGGAGCTTAAAGGGAGCGTCATGCAGCCCAAGCCTCGGGTGGCTCTCAGTTCTGACCTGCATGGTCTTGAGCAGCTATGTGAAATCCCAGCCTTCTGTTTTCCCATATCTACAGTGGGGTGTTTATTGATGACTCACTGGGACAATGCTCTTAATACAGGCTCTGAATCCAGGGAGGTGCTAGTGTTCCTCAGGTGACAGAAGGCCTTCAAGGTGCCACGTGTTTATCATTCCCCTAAAACTCAAATGTGCTCGAAACCCAAATCCTTTTTCAAGGTGGACACTCATGTCCCTCTCGCACAGGTTCCTGAGGTGCGGAGAGTTTCAGGTCTGAGCTCCAGACCCTGATCCTCCTGGTGGTTCCTGGTGACACCACTGACTATATGTCCCTCTTTGTCCCTGTGGTATGAAAAGGAATCCACCCTGTCCGTGGATGAGGCCCGCACGATGCTGACCCTCAAGGCGGGCACAGTGGAGAAGGTGGCAGACTCCCTGCTACCATCCTTCCAGGGTAGAAACATCTCCGTCACCACCTTCTCGTGCGTGTACCAGGCCTTCACCGCCAGCCCACAGGTCCTGGGCCAGCTGTTCCATCGGTGAGTGCCCACCCCCTCCACAGCACAGTGGTGAGTCTCCCGCCTACTAGCTGTGAGTCCTGGGAATGTCACCACACCTCGCTGAGCTTCACTTTGCTCATCTGAATGGTGGGGTGGTGAGAGGATGAAGCTCATAGGGTCATTGTAGGAAATCATGGCAGAAGCCATGGCAGGTGCTTACCTGCTGCCTGGCACTAGAGAAAGGGCTGCTGGTCATGCTGTGAGTCCTCACATTTATTGTTTCCCTGTCCCCAGTGAAGAAGCTCTCTGCCTCACCCCTCACTGGCCTGTGGCCTTACTGAGCTTGGAAAACACCTGGAAAGAGAACTGTTTCCCCGTTTGGCAGAGAATGTTGAGATTTCCTCTAGCTAATCCTGGTTCTTGTCCTTGGCGAGTCCAGATCCGTGATCTCTGGGGGCAGCAGAGGAGCCCAGGCCCACTCAGATACCTGGGAAGGATCTGGTTGGGGTTCATTCAGTCAACTATGTGTATTAAGCACCTACTACGGCAGGCACTTTTGTAGACACTGAGATAATCCAATGAATGAAGCAGACACAATCCCTGGGGCTCAATTCTAGTCTGAGAGCCTTACAGTCGCTTCTAGATGTAATAAGTAGTCATGTCCACAGTCCATTAGATGTGACAGCCCCTGGCTGCCTCTAGATATGGATGCATCCTCTCATAGTCTGACCACAATGATAGACTTCAGGATCAATTAAAACCATGAGTGGTCTTTGGGTCCAGAAGGAGGGCCTCCCGTCTCCACAGAAGAGGTTGGGGGACTATGGAGACTGTGCATGGGGAGCGACTGGCAGAAGGCTGGATCTCACAGATGTTTGGATTTCTGTGGGAGGGCTGACGTCTGGGGGCTTCCCCTGCAGGAGGAAATGAGTCAGAGAGAGAAGTGGATGGGGTCCCAGCAGCCCTGGGAAGCAGAGGAGAGGCTGGGCTGAGTTGGCCACTGAGAGACCATCGCTTCCACGGTTCCCTCTCCCTCTGCCTGCCCTCTCCACATGCACATCTCCTAACCACCACGATCGGGCTCAGAATAGTAGGTGTGGTGAGCAGCCTGCTCACAAGTCTGCTCAAACCTCAGTCCTGATGCTCAAGTGCATGGAGGATGGGGTAGGCCATGCCCAGGCCCTTCAGGAGAAGAGTGTCAGTTGGAAGAGCAGCCTTACACAGGCTCTCTGTTAGACCTGTTTGATGAGCAGGCCTTCCACTGCAAGGACAGCCACAGACGGGTTGGAGTGGGCTGGGCCGTCTTCTGGGCCCAGATACAGAGAAGGTGCTCTGGGAACACAGTGTGGAATGCAAGGCCGGGCCTCTGACTCTGCCCCCCACGGGACTCTCCCCAGCGCCCTCTCTCCCATCTTGGGCACCTGGCCTGAGCCGTCTCCCCAGGATATCTGGCAGCACCTGCACCGTTCCGGTTTCAACCTAAAGTTGGCATGTATGCAGGCCATCCTGCCTGGCTTGGGCCAGAAGCACCATGCCACCCCTTTCCTCATCCAGTTGGAGCTTTTCCAGGCCACTGAGGCCGAGTCAGCGGGTAAGGGGGGCTGCAGGTTGGGCAGACTACCCCAGGGGGTGGGTCATGACTGGGTATTCCTTTAAAGGCCGTGGGATCCTTCCTCTTTGGGGAAGGGCACATGGAAAGTCAGTTTTGTAGGTGACCCTTTGTCTTCCTTCTGCTCCAGCACCAGCTCCCTCGCTTCTGCCAGCTGCAGAGCCAAAGCAAGGGCCACATCTGGAGCCAGACATGGCTCCAGTTCTATTTCTCCCGTCACTTCCGGCACTGGAGCCAGCAGCACCTCCATCAGCTGCTCCAGAAGCGGAGTGGGTGCCGTCATCAGCTCCAGCACAAGTGCCAGGTCCTGAACTGGAGCCAACGGGGCCAGCAGGTCTGCTGGGATTTCCATCTCCAGCTCTGATCACAGAGGCAAATTCACCTCCAGCTCCAGAGCCTTCCTGTCGCCGGCGTGCGGCCAGTAAGAAGCAGCCACATGAGGCGACCCCTATCCTCATGGCCTTCTCTCCAAGGGCGGTGGCAGAACAGTTGACTGTCATGGACGCAGTGAGCATCTGGCTCTGAGGGTGGGGAGGGGCAGGCCGTCCCTCTGCCATCAGCTGTCCCACACCTGCTTTCCCCTTTTGGGTTCCTATGATCTGGGTCCAAATCCCAGCTGCCCCACTTCCCAGCCATGTGGTCTGGGCAATTCCCAAGGCTTCTCTGTGCACCTTCAAACCATAGAGACAGGAAGTACCAGGACCTGCTGCACAGAGTAGCTGTGCAGAGTAAATGCGGTAGAACGGATAGAAAGCTGGTGGGGCCTGGCCTAAGAGGTGGGGGCGGAGAACTCACTGAGTGCAGCCAGGTCCAGGGGCAACCCACTCATCTGCCCAGGAGGCTCCACAGCCTCATCACTTATTAGGCACCAGATGTGGACTTCACTAAAAGAGAGACACACGAACAGAGCTGGTGTCTGTAGCGGCCCCACATGCAGGCGCATCTGAGTGGAGAGTGGGACCAGAGGGGGATCAGGATGGGTGGACGATGCCCCCTTGGGATGAGCCAAGTTGAGCAGCCCTCTGGAGCTGCAGTTAGTGGGGCTGGGCTGGGTGCAGTGCTCCCCTCTCTTCGCCCCCAGTATTGGGTCCTGGGTGATCCTGTGTTGGGATGCCTCAGTGAATGGAGGATGAAACCCAGGGCTCCCACAGGGCTCAGAACACAGCCCCAGCTTCCTGAGCTCCAGCTCTGACTGGTGACGCCTGCCAGGGACACAAAGCTGGGCTGTGGCACGGCCGAGTGACATTCCCCTGCTCCCCAGGAACTGTTCAAGAACGTGGTGCCCTCTCAGTGCCTGGGCTCCACCTGGAGCAAGAGGAACAAGCCTGGCAATGAGCACCTGGCGCCCACCGTTCGTGCCACAGTCGTGCAGTTCAACAGTGTGGCCAACTGTGTTGTCACCTCCTGCCTCGGGGACCCAAGCATGACGGCCCGGGACAGAGCCAGGGTGGTGGAGCACTGGATTCAGGTGGCCAGGGTACGCTGTGGGAGGCCCTCTCCAGAGCCTTCGGAACTGCCTCTTCTCCTTTATCAGCTCTCAGGATTGAAGTCTGTGGGCTAAGCCCCTGCACGGTCCCTAGGCCCTTCCTGCCAGGGGCCCGCTGACCCTGACTCGCATGTCCCAGTGGTGGGGTGCTCACTTCCCACCTGGCTCCTTCCTTAGGTTGAGCTACAATCCTCCTCCCTGAAAGTGTGAGTCTTTGGGGCCGACTGTGCCCTGCCTGGCTCCCTGGGCGTCTGTCCCACCCGGGAGGGGAGACTGGAACGGAGGGGGACTGCAGCTAGAGCAAATCGGGCTCCTGCTCCCTCTCACAGCTCATTCTCTCCCCTTCCTCAGGAGTGCCGGGCCTTGAGGAACTTCTCCTCCCTGCACGCCATCCTCTCCGCCCTGCAGAGCGTGTCCATACACCGTCTCAAGAAGACCTGGGGGAAAGTGTCCAGGTGGGTGGCGTCTCTCCACAGGAGGACCAGGGGGAGGAGGCATCTCCCACATAACTGCCATGGCCCCTAGTGAGCTGGGGCCTCCTGGGAGGCAGCAAACCTGGGGACCGGACTGGGCTGGTGGGCAGGGTCTCTGATCCTCCCCGGGACCTTAGGCCAGCAGTTCTGCTTCAGGACTCAGTTTCCTTAATGGCAGAGAGTGGCTTGAGCCACACTGGAGATTTTCAAGTCTTCCCAATATAGCCCAGAGCTCTATGCCCAACTGAAAACAAACTGGTCGACACAGAGCTTCTCAGGAGACATGCGAATGGAGACCTCAGGTGACCAACATGAGAGCCCCCTCCGTGGTCCATGGAGACCTTAGTGCTCAGAGGAACCCAGTGACAACCCTCATCCGGGCAGTTTGGAGCTTTGAGGTGCTCATATAGAAGGAATCTGCACTCATACTCCCCAGCCCCCACATTATTCCCCAACTTCTCCTTCCTTCTTTCCCCTCCCCTCAGGAAGAGCTGCCGAAAATTTAAAAAGCTCTGTAATGAAGACAACGCAGTGGGCTGGGAACTGCTCATCAAGGTAGAGTGGAGGCTGGAGGTCTGGAAAGAGAGGAGGGGGGAGGGGGGAAGGGGGACTGGGCAGGATGTGGTGTTTTAGTTTCTCAAAGTTTCTGTGAAAAGTTCTGATCTCTCCTGGATGAACAGGAAGTTGGGATCTGTTTGTTGCATGGGCAGGTGGGGGAGGGGTGTGAAGGGTGGGAGGCCCTGGTCATGGCATGAAGTGGTGGTGGCTGGGATTTCCAGGAGGGGATGCTGAGCTGGCCAGTTTAGCAGGTGCTGCTTTCCGTGCTGGTCCACGCTGCTGGCACTTAGCTTCTTCCAGGCTGTGGGGTGGATGGGGTGGGTGGGGTACCTTTCTTCCCTAAGCCAGTGCAGTCTGTCCTCAGGAAGCCAGGCCCCTGCTGCTCCTCTGTCTTCACCATGCCTCCAAGTGGAGGGCACCCTGCCAGCCACAGGGAAGTGCACTGCAGGGGGTTTCCCTTGGGCCAGGTGTGCAAAGGCTGCCCAGCCTTGGGTCCAAATGGCTGGGGCAGAGACGGATGTGTGTGCCTCTGTGACTCCCCACTGGGCCCCTAGAGCTCTCACTGCTTGTCTGTCACAGTCAGGAATCTCACCTGGTGCCTAGCCAGAACTAAATCGTGCCCAGGTGGCTTATGAGAAGTGTCTGGGGAACTGATGGATTCTTCTTGGATCCTTCATGAATAGACCTCAAATGCTTCACGTAAAAGAGGAAGAAAAGCATCCTGTTACACTCTACACCATCAATCAGTGGTGGCACCTCGGGGGTTCCCATTACTGTGTGGAAGAAGAAATAGTGCAGAGCAAGGGACCATCCTGAGGGGTTCCTTGGGGACCTGAAGGCTTTGGCTTGGCCTCAGTTCCAGTCTGCAGGGCAGAGACTCCCGTGGGCTGGGGCAGCAGGAGCCACTCAACCAGGTTCCCGAGACACCCTGTCCTTCCCCATCCGTGGCTCGGCCCAGATGGGGGTCAGGGCACAACTTGAGAGCCCAGGGGACAGGACTCTGGTCAGCGGTGGGGCTGGGGGTTAGGGGAGTGCAGCGGGAACAGCATCTCTGGCTGTGCTGGGCAAGTGGTCTCTGCTCTGTGGGCCCCTGAGCAACTCACTATCCCTCTTTGGGCCTCTGTCCACATCTGGGAAATGGAGGGATGACGATCATGTGGTGCAGGCCTCACAGAGCGGGGATGAGGGAAAAGGGAGGAAAGGGATGTGTGGTGCTTTCTGCCCTGCTCCACCTGGAGGGGTGAGGGCGAGAACCATGATGATGGTCACATGACCCCGAGTCCTCAGGAGAATCCGTGAGGTAGGTGAGTTCTCACACTTTCCAGATGAGGAACAGCCTCAAGGAGGACAGGCCGCAGCTCCAAGGTCACACACTGAGTGACTGTTGGAGCTGGGATTGTTCTAGAATCAGAGCTTAATGGAGTATGGAGTAGCATTGGTACCAGCTGACTTGGTTCAGATGTCCAGGGTCTGAGGGCAGTGGTGCTGAGGAGAAAGGGGGTGAGGGGAGTATTGCCTGGTTGACTCTGTCCTCCATCCTGGCAGAAGCGGCCCTCCAAGTTTGCCACCCTGCTGATGAACCTCCAGAGAGGCCAGAAGAGGCTGCAGAAGAAGGTGAGTGTGCCTGTGGGGGAAGGGCTCCAGGGTCAGAGGAGAGGGGCTCTGCCCTCCCAGCTGGAGGCCTCCAATCCAGAGAGGAGGGGCCTTCCTCCTGCAGCCCTGCCTCCTTTGTCACAGTGCCTGGAATCCTCCCTTAGAAGTGACCAGGAGGAGGGCCTGGAGAGCTGGTGCAGGATGGACTTAGGAGTGTGGAGGGATCACAAGGATCAAATACCCTGTGATTGGCCAAAAGCAGGCCCTGGGAGGTGATGAGGAGGAGTCGGATGTTCTTGAAGTGTGAGGGGTGGGGAATGAGGGGAGGCTATTAAGGGTTGAGGATGCTCCACGTGGGAACCTTGGCATGGGCCAGGAGGTTGAGGATGAGAGGTTTCAGGGGAGGGACCTTGGGGACACCTGAGACCGGGGGCTCATCCCATCCAACCCCAAT
Source organism: Diceros bicornis minor (assembly GCF_020826845.1). Classification (NCBI taxonomy): domain Eukaryota; kingdom Metazoa; phylum Chordata; class Mammalia; order Perissodactyla; family Rhinocerotidae; genus Diceros; species Diceros bicornis. Next base: position 59,990,105 of record NC_080754.1, read on the forward strand.
GGCACAGGCTGTCGTCCCCTTCCTTGGTGCCATCCTAACTGAGCTGGTGATGCTGGACGCTGCGATGGAGGATTATCTGGAGGTGGGTGAGCCTGGGGGCAGGGCGGGGGTGACCAGGATTGGGGCTCGGGAAGAGAGAGCCCCACTACTGAGCCCTGAGTGGTCAGAACACGGTAACTTCCTCTCATGAGAGCCTCACCGCCACCCCTGTGAGCTGGGACATCATGCACATCTTAGGGATGAGGGAACAAAGTCTGCCCATGACACCCGCACCCCAGTTCCCCAGGCTGATGATGCAGCAGAGCTGCCTGACTGCAGAGCTGCAGGAGGACTTGTTTGAGGGACGCGAGAGAAGTTGGGCCCCTCCAAAACAAGTAACACATCAAGGAGGGAGCAGTCCCTTCCTGCCTGAGGCCTCAGCCTCCCTGTCTGTCATCAGCGAGGCTTGGGCTACAGGGTCCCTGAACCTCAGCCCCCATGTCCTCCCTTCCCTGGAGCCCAGAGCCTGGCCTAGGTCCAAGTCCTGTTGTCTGTGCATGCCCGGCCCCCTCCTGGGACCTGGCAGTAGTGCAGCATGAGAAGGGGTGGGCATAGGGGGCTAGTCATGGCTAGAGGGCTCTCTCTGATGGACTTTGGCTGTCTGCCTTCCAGGGGAATGAGGTCAACTACCAGAAAAAGAAAAAGGTGAGCAGCTGTGGCAGTCCCTGTGGGGGAGGGAGGAGGAGTGGAAATCAGAGGTGCCCCTGGGCAGATCACTCCTCGGCTCCATCCCCTGCATCCTCCGTGTCTCGTGTATTGAGAGAGTTGGATAACAGAGAAGTGGGAGAGCCATGCAGCTGGTGGGTGGGGGTAGGGGGGATGGCATCAGGGGAAACTTCCTGGAGGAGGGGCTGTTTATCCCCATCTCTGAGTACAGGTAGGGCCTGGATGGAGTTGGAGGGAAGAAGGTTCCAACGTGAGCAAAGACCCAGGACCAGTCCACTGCCCCACTCCTCACTGCCTCAGGGCCCTGCAGCATCCCCCAGCAGGCTCTGTGTGCATCTGTCCTTCCCTCTGGTCCCAGGAGCACAAAGTAATGATGGAGATCGTGCAGCTCCAGGAGGCAGCCGAGGATTACAACCTAGAGCCCGAGGAGCGATTTGGGGCCTGGTTCTCTGACATGGAGCGGCTCAGTGAGAATGAGAGGTGAGGCCGGACCAGAGATGGGGAGGGTGGAGGTGGCCTCTCCCTGCTGGCCAGTCCAGACAGCCCGTGTCCATGGCTCCCACCTCAGCCCCGACCCTGTTGCGTGGTGACGGCCGGGGCACCTGGGCTCCAGCTGCTGGGCGGATGCTGGGAGGGACACCTGGACTGTGGACTCTGGTAGGTCACAGGTGCCACTCTGTCCTGTAGCTACATGCTGTCGTGCCTGCTGGAGCCCCGCTCCTAGTTGGCCAGAGGACTCTCAAGGCCAAGGGGACCCAGCCACCATCAAGCCGAGGACTGAAGGAGTGCCCAGTGCTAGTACGACCTCACCCCCTGCAGCGGGGACACAGCCAGGGCACTCGGGGAGCACTGGCCCCATCTCCCTGCCACCTCTTCCCCAAGGTCGCTTTATCTCTTTGTAGCGGCGATATTTCATTGTAAATAGTTAATGCTAGATTTGAATATTGTTACATTAAATTCCCATTTCATTTACATCCTGGGAGTTGTGGTTTGGTTCTTCTACTTCCTATGCCAATTTAAATGGTGTACAGACTCTCAGATTCCTCCTTGAATTAAGAGATTGTACAGTCATCAGATTATTGTATGTGGGAGAAGAGAGAGGGGCCAGCTCCCCTCCCTGGCTACTGAAGGAGACCCCCAAGACCCCCTCCTCAGAGGACAGGTTCATTTCAGTGTCATGACACTGGGCCAGGAGCAGAGATGGCCCAGCAGACCCCTGAGACTTCAGGTTGGAGGTCCATTCCCAGGCAGAGCACCAGCCACAGAAACGTCGCTGTCTTTAAAATACCACTTGCCAGGACCACTGTGTGCCCAGGAGAGTGGCTGCCTTTCTACACTCTGGAGGAAGAGGAAACATTTTCTGCTTCTCTTGCTGAGGTTTCTTGGGACCAAATATTTGGAACTTGTAGTTTTCTAGTTCAGTCTCTCCAGGGGAAGGATTTGTGATGCAGCTTTCAAGGCTGCAGCTGGGCCTCGTTCCATGCACCTTACTGCTCCCTGTGAACGAGGATCTCCAGCCTCCTGCACTTCCTTCTTTAATTCGTTTTAAGGCAGAAATTCCCTCAAGGCCCCCAGCTTCTCTGTCAGGTACCTCATGGACACCCCTCCCTGGCTGGGGCCTGAATGTCCATACAGGGCGTATCACCAAACTGATGCTCTCTGGGCATGCATGGACACGGCCTCACCAACCTAAATCCTCAAAGGCTTAGAATCTGGGTGGAAAACAGACACTGCTCTGAGCTCACTTCGAGAGCCCACCCCATGATCAGGAACTCAAGGGTTACCACCTAGTGTTTTGAACATCCTCGCGTGGAAACACCCTCTAAAAGCAAGACCCAGAGGAATTGCTTAGCAGTTCTGAGCTCCCCTTCCATCTCAAGGCTGCAAGTGTCCCTCAGACACACAGCAGGGCTGGCCTCTGCCAGGAAGGCCTTTACGGTGCAGGCGGGGGCTGAGCATCCCTCCAGGTTCCACATAGCCCAGGCCCTTCCTGACTTGGCACAGCCATCCAGGAATGTGATTGGCTATAGGGAACACCATACTTTATCTCCAAGGAGCAAGAGAAGTGCCAGGACCCCGGACTAATGAGGCCTGGGAGGAAGGCAAGGGTGGCTAGATTAAGAGTGTTTCTATGTGTTAACTCATTTTACACTGAAAATTATTTGGGGTGTTGTGGGTATTATCCCAGTTTTTTAAAGAAGGCAAAGGAAGCACAGAAAGGCACAGTAATTTCACCATGGTCACACAGCTGGAAATTGGTGCTGTGGGGATCCTAACACTCTGAGTCCCAGTTTGGTCAGTTTCTGAATGCAGAAAGACATAGCTGAGTCGTGGACATTAAGTGAAAAGAGAGAAGTCTGGCAAACACACCTAGTGACACGACTGGGTTTACGGTGAAGTCTCAAGAATGATAGCTGCATTTCCATGGCTCTGGGACTCGTGAGGGGACGGGATTTCCCTCACCCTCTTGGAGGGTCCTCGTAGCTCTTGCACAGGCTCATGAGTGTCTGAATTGTCAGACTTGAACAGGTCCTCGGCCACCAGAGACATTATGCTTGAGCGTGAAGGATTTGGGTAAGTCCTGGGCCCTCTGCACAAAGAGGAATGTCCAGGTCTCCCAGCTGGGCATCTGGGCCTGCTTGGAATGGCTGTTGAGCCCCTACAGCCAACACCCCACACAGTTTGAGGAGGCCTGTCCTCCTCAAACATGCGTGAGGCTCTCTTGCTGCCACACCTTTGCTCTTCTTGTCCCCTCCTGGAACACCTGCCCACCTCATGTCTGTCTCCTCAGACAGACGGCTGACCCAGGTGACCCCACCCTTCGCAGAGGGGATCTGTTGTCTTCTCTGTGACCAAGGCCCAGGTCAGTTTTGATCCGTTCCTCATCCCAGTGGCCAGGAGAGAGAGAGAGCTGTGTGTGCCTGTTCTGCCTACCGGATTAGAGGCTGAGGTCATGAATTTCCTTCTATACCCCCACCAGAAGGCCTGGGAAAGAGGAAGCAATGAGAATCTTGTTGGATTGAGGGCATAGTTTCTTCCATAGAAAAATACCATCACACAGTTCAATGGTCCTGATGTGGAAACTTCACCCTGTTCTTCAGTAACATAAAGTTTTGTCTTGTCATCAAACTAAGTGTTTCTTAACATGCAACCCCCCAAGTGTGCTCCTAACCATAGAGAGTGGAAATGAGAATTGGGCAAAGTCTGATCTGCAGAACTCTTCATTAGTCTTGGTCTTTTTGCCAATGGAGTGAAACAGACCTGAGACTTCATCACTCAGCCCCGTTATCTTGCCGTGAGTGGCTGGTGCTGTCTGCCATCCACGTGGACAGTGGCTATGCCTTTGCATCATGTTGCAGGGGACAACTGTTGGGTAGCTGGGGCCTTCTCTCAGGACAGACATTTTGGAATGGCCTTGGGGCAGAGCTTCCAGGTCTCTATCAGCTCTTTGACCATGTCTGCAGAATCTTGGTAAACTCACAAGCACCGTGACCTGGTTTTAATTTTCCGACAATGATCCGTCTAAGGCTGTTGATCAGGGCCTGCAGCAGGAGACACCTCCTCCTGGAACTAGCTGAGATGCGGGGACCTGGGATAGAATCAGAGCCAATGGACTAGGGGAGGGGCAGCTTGTCTCTGCTCTCCTCAGAGGCTGCTGAAGAAACTTCCTGATGGTGTGAGGTGTGAAAGGAGGAGCTGGACCAGGACTCCTGGGGAGCTGAGGGTGGCTGGAAGGATGTGAGGTTGTCCCACAGAGGTGGGTCTCTACAGTGTTGGGAACAGAGATGAACAGAGTCCAGGGCATTGTTGAATGTCCACAGACTAGTCCTGGCTAACTGGTGGGCTCCCCAGCCGAAGGTAGAGCAGAGTAATAGGGGCGAGAGGGGTGACAGTAGACAGCATAGAGCCTGGAGGAGCAGGAAGTGGTGGCCCACAGAGCACGTGGTGAGCAACGGGGCCCGTTAAGCAAAACTGAGCCCCATCTTGGAGGGCATCAGGCCTGCAGCCTGGGATGAGGGTGGATTCTCAAAGAAATGGGGATGGGGGACTCAGCTAGTAGAAGTAGAGTTCATTTCCAGCAAAAAAAGAGAGGCACCCAGCTGGAAGGACAAAGACACAAGGCCTCGGGGTCCCACAGGCGGGCTGATGGGGCTAAGCCTCCTGATCTCCTGGGTAGAAGGGCTCCCAGGGCATGGAGTGTGGAGGGAGGGGGCAGGGAGGGGGAGCCTGAAACATCTCAGGGAGCCCAGGGGAGCCTGAGGGTACTTGTGTCCTGGTGTCCAAGCCCAGTGGAGATTCAAACAGGAGAATTTACCTGCTGACTGATTTAGGCACTGGTACCTGATGGCCTGCTGCCACTTCCTCTCCCTGGGGCCTGTGATGGGGATGTGAGAAAAGCTGATGAGCCTGGGGTTGATGTGATAATGCTCCACAAAGAGCATGCTTATCCACGCACTGAGCCCTGAAATCCAGAAGGCAAGTGAGGCCAGGCTGTACATCTCGGGATGGCCCAGTTGTGCTTTTCATGACATAAATACAGCTACAGATAGTTTCTGAATGGTATCTGTGTCTTTATGTGAATCTAGAAAATGAGGTAGAAAGAGCCGGAAGGGTGCACAGAGATCACATGCTAATCTGCCCACTGTATGGGAATCTGAAGCTCTAAGGCCCAGGAGCTACTGTGGCTAATCTGGGGAAGGCTCAGTTACATAGTGAAGGGATGAGTGCACGAACGGACAGGGGCTGGGAATTGAACAAGACTACCTGTGCTCCACAGAAATGCCTTTGATTTTGAAGTGTTTCAGCTGAACAGACCATTTTCTTAACTAAATAAGTTTCTAGCTAACACCACCATTAATTCTGAGATGTGTTCTCTTTCAAAATTTTTAGAGTTGTGAGCGACGTGTGCTGGTTGCTCCTGGGGTGCCCTTGCTTCCTGGCCCTCCCAGTGGCAGTATGCTGAAATGTATGTTGGTATACTGACCTTACCCTCTGTGTACAACTGTTTACTATAAATATTTCCATATGGAAACTTTCATTATTATATTCAGCTAAACATCAGCTCAAAGCACTGCTTCCACCTCTAATGCATTACCACGTGGAGCATTCTACTCTTCCCCAATGACTTACCTGAAACTTCCCACTCCAATAGTGGCAAACCTGTGTCCTGCCATCTGACAACTATTTAAGTATTTCCTCAATCCCAGTTGTGTCTCACAGTTGTTAACCAGTAACCCGATGAGAAAGAACTTTATCAAGTAGAGTCCTCTGCTTACTCAATTCCTTTTCTTTCAGTCTTACAGATTCCAGTGATTTCTGAAGTTACTTAGGTCAATACCATTTCCCCCACCACTTGCAGTGAGTTCGTTTTGTACATTTGCAATATAGTTATATTCTTTAGTCATATTTGCATTCCATCCAAGGATCCACAGACCTAAATACTTTTTGTAATTTGTATAAGTCAAGATTTACTCTTTATATTGTAAAAATCCGGGGATTTTGTCAAATGCAGAGAGGCAAGCATCCACCAGTAAAGCATCACACAGAATTCTTCACCTGTTCATCCCTTTCCACCCATACCATCCCTGGACAACTCTGGTAAACTGATCTGTGTACCAGATTGATAGCTTTGTCTTTGCAGCATGCCATAGAAATGAGATCATACTCTACCCAGCCTTTATAGACTGGCTTCTTTCCATTAGAAATATGAATTTGAGATTCATCCATGGCTTTGTATATCTTTGGTTTTCTTCGTGTGTGTGTGTGTGTGTGGAAGATTAGCCCTCAGCTAACATCCATTGCCAATCCTCCTCTTTTTGCTGAGGAAGATCGGCCCTGGGCTAACATCCATGCCCAACTTCCTCTACTTTATATGGGACGCTGCCACAACATGGCTTGACAAGCAGTATGTCAGTCCACGCCTGGGATCCGAACCTGCTAACCCCAGCCTGCCGTAGCAGAGCGGGCAAACTTAACAGCTACGCCACCGGGCTGGCCCCCATGGCTTTGTATATCTTGATAGCTCTTTCAGTTTCATCACTGGGTAGCTTTACATTGCATGTACCACATTTGGGCATCCTTTCATTTATTGAAGGTTATCTTTGTTCATTCAAGTTTCCAGCCATTATAAATAAGGTGCAGTATATAGGTGTGCTGGCTTTTTGTTGACATTATATATCAAAACAGTTGTGTAAATACCTAGGAATGTGATTGGTGGATCATGTATTAAGATTATGTTTAACTTTGTAAGAAAGTGCCCAAGTGTCTTCCAAAGTGGCTGTACCACTAGGCATAGGCCACAGCAATGAAAGAGAGTCCATGCTGTTCTGCCACCTGGCCGTGAATTGATATTGTATATCTGTCTGGAATGGCCTCTCATTTTTGTTTGAATTTGATTCTCTCTAATGATAAATGATGTTGAGCGTCTTCTTGCATGCTTATTTTATGCGTATACTTTCACTGGTGAGGTGTCTGTTCAGATCTTTACCCATTTTTTAATTGGGTTGTTTGTTTTCTTATTGTTGAATCCATGATGCTTGGTACATTTTAATACAAGTCCTTTCTTAGATATGCATCTTGCAAATATTTCTCGTAGTCTTGGGTTGGTCTTTTCCTTCCCTTAACAGTGATTTTCAAAGAGTAGAAAATTTTAATTCTAACAAAGTCCACCTTATCTTGTTTTTTCTTTGAAGACTCATTCTTTCAGTGTTATGTAAAAGCTCATCATGAAAGCCAATGTCATATAGATTTCTCCTTTGCTTTTCCTAGAATTTTGATAGTTTTGCAGTTTATGTTTACATCTATGAACCATTTTCGGTGAATTTTTGTGTCATGTGGAAAGTGTGTGTCTTTGTTAATTTTTTTCCGTATGGCCACCCGGTTGTGCCATCACCATTTGTTTAAAAGACTATCCTTTTGCCATCAACTTGCCTTTGATCTTTTGACAAAGATCAGTTGACCGTATGTTTGTGAGTCTATGGACTCCGTATCCTTTTCCATTTATCTATTTGCACATTCATACCCCAAGATCACAATCTCTGTACCTTTATAAATCTGGGAATGGGGAAGAGTGACTTATTCAACTTTGTTCTCACTGTTGTATGGGATTTTCTAAGTTTAGAAACACTTTGTAGATATCTACAAAATATCTTATTGGGATATTGACTGGGATTGTGTTGACTCTATAGGTCAAGGTCGGAAGGGCTGACATCTTAATAACATTGAGTCTACTGATCATGAAAGTGAAATAAATCTCCAATTAGCTAGGTTTCCTTTGCTAGCTTTTGACAGTGTTTGATAGTTTTCTGGATACAGATTTGTATTTAGTCTTTTAGATTCTTACCTAAGGATTTTATTTATTTTCATTTTGTACCAGTTTGTAAATGGTATTTTCCTTTATTTTAACTTCTACTCATTCATTGCCAGCACAGAGGATGTTAACTGACTGCTGTATTTTGACCTCGTACTTCTTGTTATCTGAATCCACTCTCATCAAGGGGTGGGATACTATGCCCCGTTTCCGTTTCCGTTTGAACTTGAAAAATTAAGATTGCCTAATCTATGAATTGCTGTGATTCAGCTGTAGAGTCATTGCTCAACAGTAGACAGCGCTGTCCCCGGACCTGGGGCAGAGGGCACCCAAACCCGCCTTTTCCTGACCCAGGCCCCTGAGACTGGGGTGAAGCGCTGGGTGTACTGCCCATGGACCCATGTGCCCGGCCTCAGTGAGACAAGAGCTTCCTGTCCTCAGGACCCAACCGGGGGTGGCCACTTCCGAGGGAGGAAAACTGTCCCTGCCCACCCCTCTAGCTCAGGAGGGGGCTTTGGGGTGACTTTTCTGATGTTTTTCTTCAGTTGTGAGCACAGAGTCTTCATGCTCTGGACTGTTCCCATGTGGTTTATTCTCTGCTTTCTCAGGGCAGGTTTTCATGAGGCTTATTTTACAGCAGAATTAGCCTTTAAGGGGCTGATGGGGGAAATCACAGCCCGCTGTGTGTTACAGACTCAGGGGGTTTATGAGAGGAGTCCCTGCACAGGTTCAGAGAGGGGGACACACAGGTGCACTTGAGAAAAGAATGTACGAGATATCCAGGCCTTCCCATGGAAGGAGCTGGGGACACAGGACATGCCTGGAGGAGACTACAGAATCCCTGAGCGAAAGGGAAGAAGTGTACAATTGTATACACACTTTCATTAATTGTTAATGGCTAATTTTTCCTATAACATGAAGGTAGCTGAAAAAATATTGAAAAAGTAAAGATGAGATGTATTAAAACACATTATTTTGGGTGGATGGGTGGCGCAAGCGGTTAAGTGCACGCCCTCCCCTGCGGCGGCCCGGGGTTCGCCAGTTCTGTTCCCGGGCGTGCACTGATGCACTGCTTGTCAAGCCATGCTGTGGCGGTGTCCCATATAAAGTGGAGGAAGATGGGCACGGATGTTAGCCCAGGGCCAGTCTTCCTCAGCAAAAAAAAACAGGAGGATTGGCAGATGTTAGCTCTGGGCTGATCTTCCTCACACACACAAAAAAACACCACATTATTTTGTTTCAATATTTTAAGTATATCAAAGTCAGGAGTTATTATAATTTTACATTCTTGGCTTTCAAGGAAGACAAATTATCTATAATATATTTAAAATATACTTCTTAGCTTATCTTGTTTACAAATGAGAATATTGCTATGATTGACATTTTCTCATATCACAGTGACAGTCTTAAATATTTTTAAATATTAGTTGATTGAAACATCTTTTGCAGGATTCCAATGTGACTAGTATTATTAAACAATAATAATAAATCCAGGCTGCTACCAAATTTTTGGTAAGAATGTGATAAGAAGATATCATGAATCAGTTGTAGACGATCCAAACACAATGGTGATTTTTTTGAAATACCAGCCGTTTCATGCTGCTTAAATCATTTAAGATGAAATATATTAAACATAAATCTTCAGAATATTAAAGAGCCGAGACAATGGCTGCTTTTTGTAAGTTAGACACGTTCATTGCAAACAAATTTTCTCCTTTAAAAATGTAAAATCTGAAGGCATTGAGTTTAATTTTGTATATCTCCATTCAAAAGGTGAAAGTAAGATATCTATAACCTTATTTTTATTATAAACCTCTTTCCCATAAGAATTCATATTTTTATCCGTTGCTTCTTCATTTCCCACTTCTTTACTTTTCTTTTTTGTTTATTCTCTACATCAGAAAGTACATTTCATGTCTCGTTAAAGCTTTACAGTCCTCTAACTATTTACAGTCCTCTATTTCAGTTACTTCCTCACGTTGGTTGTAAGCAAGGACAGAGGCCTTCTAATCAGCATGCATCTTTACGGGGGGTCAGGACATTTCTTTGTGAGCTTTCTTAACAATTTCCACTTGGTTCCCAACATCATCTCATCATGATAACTGCATCAAAATTTGTCATGTATTTGCACGAAGATATTTCTAATTTCAGCATGGTGTACTTCCTAATTTGATGTTATATTATATATAATTATAATAATATAATATTTGATTTTCTAATAAATATTATAAACTAATATGTTTTATACATTGTACACATATATTAGTATTTGGTAAATGTCATTAATGTGCGTGGGACGGTGGCTGACTGCATTTGATCTTGATGACCACTGGCTCATCGGTAGTAACCCAGGTGGGAGCTCAGGCCAGGTTGTTACCAGTGGAGACAGTGACAAGTGCTCAGATGTTAGATGTGTTTTTGCAGGTAGAACCAGGGCCAGCTTCACTGGTGTGACACCTGTGCTGTCACACAGGGTCCTTTGCTCAGAAAAGCCCGTGCTTGGTTTCATGCTCCACTCTCATCATCTTGAAATTCTTTTTTTATTGAAATATAATTGATGTAATATAACATTGTTTGAGTTTAAGGTGATGTGATGATTTGATAGACATGTATATATTGTGAAATGATTACCATTGTGAAATGACGAGGTTACTTAACACCTCCGTCACCTCACATAATACCATTTTTTTGTGGTGAGAATATTTCAGGGCTACTCTCTTAGCAACTTCCATGTATATAATGCAGTGCCGTTAACTGTAGTCACCATTCTGTCCGTTAGATTCCCTAGAACTTATTCATCTTATAATTGGAAGTTTGTGCCCTTTGACCAATATCTCCTTATTTCTGCTGCCACCCAGCCCCTGGCAACCACCATTCTGCTCTCAGTTTCTGAGTTTGGCTCTTTTAAATTACACATAGAAGTGATATTTTACAGTATTTGTCTTTCTCTGTCCAATTTCACCTAGCATAATGCCCTCCAGATCCTTCCTTGTCACAAATGGTAGGATTTCCTTCTTTTTTATGGCTGAACAATGTTTCATTTTCATCTATATTCCTCCTCATCTTTATCATTCATCTGTCGATGGACACTTGGGATGTTCCCATGTCTTGGCTACTGTGAATAATGCTGCAGTGAACATGGGAGTGCAGCTGTCTCTTCAAGATTCTGATTTCATTACCTTTGGATATATACCCAGAATGGGCTTGCTGGATTACATGGTAGTTCTACTTTTAGTTTTTAAAAGGTGTACACTGTGCAGATTTGATGCATATATATTTCCATATGATTACCACCATGGCTTTAGCTAACACCTCTATCATGTCACATAATCATAATTTCTTTTTGTGGTGAGAACATTTAAGATCAGATCTCTTAGCAATTGTGAAGTATATAATATCGAATAAATGTTGTCTGTAATCACTGTGCTGTGCATTAGATCTTGAGAACTTATTCATTTTATAGTTGCAAGTTTTTACTCTTTCACAACAGCTCCCGAATTCCCCCACCCCCCAGCACCTAGTAGCCACCATTCTACTCTCTGTTTCTATGAATTCAACTTTTTTAGATTCCACATAAAATCATATCATACAATGTTTGTCTTTCTCTGTCTGCCTTATCTCTCTAAGCATAATGCCTTCGAGTCTACCCATGTTGTTGCAAATGGTGGGATATCCTTCTTTCTCATGGCTGAGTAATATTCCATTGTGTATGTATGTACCACATTTCTTTATCCATTCATCCATTGATGGACACTTAGGTTGTTTCCAGATTTTGGCTATTGTGAATAATGCTGCAGTAAACATGTGAGTGCAGATATCTTTTCAATATCCTGTTTACATTACCTTTGGATATATAACAGGAAGTGGGATTACTGGAGCATATGGTAGTTCAATTTTTTGAGGAGCCCCCATACTGTTTTCCATAGTGGTTGAACAAATTTACATCCTCACCAACAGTGCACAAGGCTTCCCTTTTCTCCACAATCTAGCCAACACTCAGCTCTTGTCTTCTGGATGATAGCTATTTGAACAGGTGTGAGGTGATATCTCAGTGTTGTTTTGATTTGCACTTTGCTAATGATTAGTGATGCTGAGCATTTTTTTATGTACCTCTTGGCCATTTGGATGTCTTCTGTGGAAAAATGTCTATTCAGATCCTCTGCCCATAGTTTAAACTGATTATTTTATGGTCGTTTTTTTTGCTGGTGAGTTGTATGAGTTCCTTTTGTATTTTGGATATTAACTCCTTATCCAATATACAGATATTTTTTCTCCATTCCATAGGTTGTCTTTACATTTTCTTGATTGTTTCTTATGCTGTGTAGAAGCTTTATAGTTTGATGCAGTTCCAGTTGTTGATTTTTGCTTTTGTAGCTTGTGCTTTTGATGTCATATCCAAAAAACAATTGCCAAGACCAGTGTCAAGGAGCTTCTTCCCTGTGTTCTTCTAGGAGTTTTAGGATATCAGGTCTTATGGTTAAGTTTTTAATCCATTTTGAGGTAAGTTTCTTAGTGGTGTAATTTAGGTGTCCAATTTCATTTTTCTGCATGTGGTAATCCAACTTTCCTACCACCATTTGTTGAAGAGATTATCCTTTCCCATACACAATAGCATCAAAAACAATAAAATATTTAGGAAAAATTTAAGCAAGGAAATGAAAAGAACTGTACAATGAAAACTACCAGACTTTGATGAAAGAAATTGAAAAAGATACAAACAAATGGACAGATGTCCTCTGTTTATGGATCGGAAGAATTAATATTATTAAAATGTCCATATTCCCAAAGCCATCTATAGTTTCAGTGCAATACCTATCAAAATTTCAATGGCATTTTTCATAGATATAGAAAAACAATTCTAAAATTGGATGGAACCACAAAAGACCCCAAACAGCCAAAGCAATTTTGAGAAAGAATAAATCTGGAGGCATCACACTTCCTGATTTCAAACCATATTACAAATCTATAGTAATTATGACAGTATGATACTGGCATAAAAATAGACCTACAAAACAATGGAACAGCTCTGCATATCAGGTCACCTAATATTTGAAGTGGGAGCCAAGAACACTCAATGGGGAAAGGGTAGTCTCATCAACAAATGGTACTGGGAAAACTGGATAACTACTTCTAACTTTTTGGAGCAACCTCTATATTGTTTTCAATATGCAGAGGCTGTAGTAATATATGTTCCCTGCAGCAGTACAAAAGGATTTCCGTTTTTCCACATCCTTGCTAACACTTCTTTTTTCAACTATAGCCATTCTAGTAGGTGTGAGGTGATGTCTCATCGTCGTTTTGATTTGCATTTCCCTAATGACTAAGGATGTTGAACATCTTTTCATGTACCTGTTGGAGATTTGTATACCTTCTTTGGAAAAATATCTATTCAGACCTTCTAGCCATTTCTTTTTTTTTTTTTTTTGGTGAGGAAGATTAGCCCTGAGCTAACATCTGTTTCCACTCCTCCTCTTTTTGCTGAGGAAGATTGGCAATGGGCTAAAATCCGTGCCCATCTTCCTCTATTTTATATGGGACGCCACCACAGCATGGCTTGACAAATGGTGTGTTGGTCCATGCCCGGGATCCAAACCTGCAAACCCCAGGCTGCCAATGTGGAGCGTGTGAACTTAACTACTATGCCACTGGGCTGGCCCCTTGATTCATTTCTTAATTAGATTATTTGTTTTGGTTTGTTTTTTATAAGTTGTCTTTTCATTTTGTTGATTATTTATTTTGCTGGGTAGAAAGGTTTTAGGTTATTGTAGTCTCATTTGTTTATTTTTGCTTTTCTTGTCTCTCCTTTTGTGGTCAAATCAAAAAATCATTGACATGAGCAATGTCAAGGAGCTTTTCTCCTATGTTTTCTTTTAGGAGTTTTATGGTTTCAAGTCATACATTTAAGTCTTTAATCCATTTTGAATTAATTTTTGTAGAATGGTGTAAGTTAGGGGTCCAATTTCATTCTTTTGCATGTGGTTATCCACTTGTCACAACACCGTTTATTGAAGAGGTTATCCTTTCCCCATAGAGTATTCTTGGCTTCCTTGTGAAAGATTAGTTTACCATAAATGCATGGGTTTAGTTGAAGGCTCTTGATTCTGTTCCATTGGTTTATGCGTCTGTTTTTATGCCAGTATTACATTGTTTTGATTACCATAACTTTGTAGTATAGTTTGAAATAAGGAAGCGTGATGCCTCCAGATTTGTTCTTCTTTCTCAGGATTGCTTTGCCTATTTGGGGTCTTCTGTGGTTCTATACCAATTTTAAGATAGTTTGTTCTATAACTGTGAAAAATGCCATTTGATTTTGATAGGGATTGCTTTGAATCTGTGGATTGCTTTGGGTAGTTGGACATTTTAACAATATTAACTCTGCAAAGCCATTAACACAGGGTGGTTTTCCATTTGTTTGTGTCTTCTTTAATTTCTTTCATCAAAGTCTTGTAGTTTTCATTGTAAAGGTCTTTCACATCCTTGGTTAAATTTATTCTTAAGTATTTTACCATTTTGATGTTATTTAGTGGGATTGTTTTTCTCAATGTTTTTCAGAAGAAAACCAATAATTATTAGGGGGAAATAAGTGAAATAGACATTAGAAAGACAATAGGAAGATCAATGAAACTAAGAGTTTGATTTTTGAAAAGATAAAATTGAGAAACCTTTAGCTAGGTTAAACAATAAAAGATAAAAAGTAATAAAGATAACAATAAAATAGAGAGGGGACTCAAATAAATAATGTTATAAATGATAAAGGAGACATTACACCTGATACCACAGATATATGAAGGATCAAAAGAGACTACTGTGAGTAATTATATGCCAACAAATTGGATAACCTAGAAGTAACGGAGAAGTTCCTAGAGACACACAACCTACCGAGAGTGAATCACGAAGAAATAGAAAATCTAAACAGACCAATAGTGAGTAAGAGGTTCAACCAGTAATCAAAATCCTAAAATTCGTATGGAACTGCAAAACACCCCAAATAGCCAAAGCAATCTTGAGGAAGAGAAACAAAGCTGAAGGCACCCCAATTCCTGATTTCAAACTATACTATCAAGCTACAGTAATCAAAACAGTATGGCACTGGCATAAAAACACACATTTAGACAAGTTGAACAAAGCAGAGAGCCCATAACTAAGGCCACACATACACAGTCAACTAATGTTTCATAACAGTGCCAAGAATACATAATGGTGAAAGGATAGTCTCTTCAATAAGTGGTGTTGGGAAAACTGGATATCCACGTGCAAAAGAATGAAGTTGGACCTTTGTCTTAGACTATACACAAAAATTAACTTAAAATGGATTAAAAACTTAAACATAAGCCCTGGAACTGTAAAACTCCTAGTGAAAACATAGGAAAAAACTCCTTGACATTGGGTCTTGGCAAAGATTTTTTGGATATGACACCAAAAGCCCCTTGATATTGGTCTTGACAATGATATTCTGGATATGACCTCAATAGGCCAGGCAACAAAAGCAAAAATAAACAAGTGGGACTACCTCAAGCCAATGAGCTTGTGCACATCAAAGGAAACTATCAACAAATTGTGAAGACAACCTACAGAATGGGAGAAAATATTGGAATCTGTATATCAGATAAGGGATTAGCATCCAAAATATATAAGGATCTCATATAACTCAACCAGAAAACAAACAACTGATTTAAAACATGGACAAAGGACCTGAACAGACATTTTCCCAAAGGAGACATACAAATGGCCAACAGGTGTATGAAAAGGTGCACAACATCATTAATCATCAGGGAAATGCAAATGAAAACCACAATGAGCTATCAATTCACACCAGTTAGAATGGGTATAATTGAAAAGACAAGAGATAACAAGCGTTGGCAAGGATATGGAGAAAAGGGAAACCTTGTGCACTGTTGGTGGGAATGTAAATCGGTACAGCCATTATAAAATACATCATGGGCATAATGCCCTTGAGAGTATTAGGCTAAATGAATTAAGTCAGACAGAGAAAGCCAAATACCGTATGATTTCACTCATATGTGGAAGATAACAACAACAACAACAACAAAACCAAACACATAGATATGGAGGTTAGACTGGCGATTTCCAGAGGGGAAGGGAAGGGGAGAGTGAAAGGAGTAAAAGGGCACATTTATATAGTGATGGATGGTTTTAATTATCTTTGGGTGGTGAACATGATGTATTCTTCACAGAAATCAAAATACAATGATGTACACCTGAAATTTATATACTGTTATAAACCAATGTTACCTCAACAACAACAAAATCAACTCTTACTCTAAAAAAAAAAAAAAAGAAAAAAAAGAGTATGGAGGGTCCTAAAAAAATTAAAAATACATCTCCCATATGCTCCAGCAATCCTACTCCTGGGTATATATCCAAAGGAAATGAAGTCAGTATCTAAGAGATATCTGCATGCGCATGTTCATTGCAGCATTATGCACAGTAGCCAAGATATGGTAACAACCTACCTGTCTGTCAATGAATGAATGGATAAAGAAAGTGTGATCTATCTCTCTCCCTATTTCTCTATCTGTCTATAATAGAATAGTATTCAGCCATAAAAAAGAAGGGTTTCCTGCCATTTTGACAACATGGGTGAATCTGGAGGACATCATTCTAAGTGAAATAAGCCAGGCATAGAAAGACAAATATTGTATGATCTTACTTATATGTGGAATCATAAAAATTAGAATTCGGAAAAGCTGAGAAGAGAATGGAGGTTGCCAGGAGCTGGGGGTTGGGTGAACGGGGGAGAAGTTGGTCATTGGGTACAAACTTTGAGTTATAAGATGAATAAGTTCTGGAGAATCTAATTTAAAGCGTGGTGACTGCAGTTAATCAAACTGTATTGTATACTTTAAATTTGCTAAGAGAGTAGATTTTAAGTGTTCTCACCAGAAAAAAAAGGTAACTTTGTGAGATAATAAACGTTACTTGGCTTGATTATGGCAATCATTTCACAATGTATATGTATATCAAACTATCATGTTGTACACCTTAAATACATGCATTTATTGTCAGTTATACCTCAACAAAGCTGAAAAAAGATCTATTCATTGGAATATCATTATTAACATTCAGCTCATTCATAGTAACTCAAGGGGTGAGCCGGGTGTGAGGAGACTGTAACAAAGTGTGTACTTCTCTTTCAGTTTCATTATCAAGGGGAGGAAAGACCCTGGCATAAACTAGAGATAAATTGGTTCAGAGGAGGCTTTTGTTTCACGAATTGAGAGACTGAATGAGTTTAAGGGGATGGATGGTGAAGTGATGGAGAGGTTGCTGGTAAAAGAGATCCAGTTTATAATTAGTAATAAAAAGCCTTTGAGAGAGCAGGAGAGGAGGGGATACATTTGCAGAAATCAGCTTAGCCCGGGATAGAGATGAACTTCCAATTTTATGAGGTGAGGGGTCACCGGTGGATAGAAATTCAGGGATATTTGTGGATTTCACAGCAGCAAGCTGAAATATGACTTCAAATTATCTATTCATCTGTGTAGTAAGAGGTGGTCCCATTTGTAGAAGCTTAAGAGAAAGGTTAGCATTTGTGAGACTCATAAGGCATGGGAGAAGTCTGAACATTTATGCATCATGGAAGAATGACTTAATTATCAAGTTATAGTAGGATAGGAGATATTGATAAAAAGCCACTGGGAGATTTGTGGCCCTGTAATTAGACCAGTTCAGTATCCTAATCCTGTGCTGAGACAGATGCAGCCATGGGAAAGGGAGATTCTGGAGTCACCTGGGATGGGGGTCTTGATCCAAAGATGTGGTCCTTTCGGTCGAGGGTCATGAGATCTATGTGTTTTGATACATATATGTTGGATTGAGTAGGTAGGGGTTAAACGGGGTCAGTGAAACTGAGGAAAAGTGGAAGTTGATGTTTGGGAAGGAGGTCAGTGTACTGGAGGTTCCCACAGTAAGAGGACCTGGGCAAGGGGAGTAATGTTGTGAACAGGGTGAAAGGAGAAGAGTTGTGGGAAGAGGGAGAGGTCTCTGGTCATTGAGCTGAGAGGTGACATATCCACGGAAAACCTGGGTCTGGGTCTAGGTGAAAGCCCTCAAGGGGGGCATGTGTAGTTATCTGAGATCCAGAGACAGGCAGAGCTGAGTTTAAATTCTAGCTCTGTCATTTTGTAGCCATGTGATTTTGTCATATTCATAAGGCTTTCTGAACCAGTTTATGTCATTTGTTAAATGGGTAACTAACTCATAAACAGTAGTGTTATTTGGGGATGAAATAAGCAAATATATGTAATTCCAGGTGCAGGCTCTCAATCTATTTCTCAGATAATTTTTTCTCCCCCCTAGACCTCAGGCTCAAAGGGTTGTAATCCTAACCTTGTTCATGACACATTATCATTATTTGTCCATGCAGTACATATCATCAGTAATGTTTTTGGTGGTATTTACAGTTGAAAGTTGTTTCTCTCTATATAAATTATGACATGAAGGGATGTTCTTGTTGATGGTAATTACTAGGACAGAACTCCAGCTACCATCTCGCTACAACATCTGAAAGACTCAACTAAATTTCCTTCACGCCATATGTCTGAGCCTTCCTGTCCTGTGGGGAATGTGGGACACAACAGTAGCATTATCATGTATGCACTCTTGCTTCATTCCTGTACAAGGGACTTTTTGTGCTATCTTTACATGATGAGAGTTATTGAACCCTCCAACAGGAGATGAAGCTTTGAATTGTTGCACATTACCATTAAATAGACTCCAAACGAGCCCAGTCACCTAGTCAAGGATACGGAGGATAGAACGGAGGTTGCACTAATATTGCCTGAATCCCCATGTGGAGGAGTTGCGATGATTGAGGGCCAGTACATGCAGAGGGTGGGGACAGAGTACCATGGAGGATGTGGGCCACCAGGGGCTTGTGCAGGTATTGAAGGGCACATGGGGATGCACCTAACCAAGAATTACTAAATTAGAATGGTACCCTTGGTTGTGGATACAGTAGTCTCCACGTAACATAAATCATATTCTCCTAGGATTTGGTATCATGGAAGGAATTAAATAATATCTCTGAGCACCAGGTCTAATTAAAGTATAAAACCCTATGACTTTCATTTTGTTATCTGTAAAATAAGGATGTTAACATCTTCTTTGTGATCATCGGTTGCTAAAGTCTTCTCCCTGTGACCCTAGGAAAGAGACTGCTCCCCCTGTTTGTCTTAGATCACTGTTCATGCGTGTGCTTTTTTTTTTTTTTTTTTTTTTTGTGGAGAGGTTCAACCCTGAGGTAACATCCGTTGCCAATCCTTCCCTTTTTTGCTGAGGAAGATTAGCCCTGGGCTAACATCCATGCCCATCTTCCTCTACTTTATATGGGACACCACCACAGCATGGCTTGAGAAGCAGTGTATCGGTGCATGCCACGGATCCAAACCTGCAATCCCTGCGCCGGCTAAGCGGAGCACGTGCACTTAGCCACTACGCCACCGGGCCGCCCACAGGTGTGCTTTTGAGACCAAGAATGAATGAGCTAAAATTTTCCGCAGGTTAGAAGAGAGAAAAAATAAATTGAGATAAGCTTTGCTAATTGCAGCTGTGCATACTCAGCTACTAACAATCAATTGTTTTTTAAAACTATCCAGATGTTTCTGTCCCTTTTAGTATATGATGAGTTGTGTTTCTCAGGAAGTCAATGTCCAGACGGTCAAGAAGAAAGGAGATTCAGTCTCACAAGGCCAAATGCAGGGTGAAGGTGAAAACTAACCAGAAAAGTCCAGATGGTCAAGGAAAAAACAGATTCAGTCTCACAACACTAAACGCAGGGTGAAGGTGCCAACCAGCAAGGCCACATGCTCCCCCTCCCCTACCTAAAACCCCTGATAAATACACCTACATTTTTCCTTTCAAGGAGGTGGGGTTGAGTTTTTTTACTCCCGTCTCCTCGTCTGGCTGCCTTTCCATAATAAACCTCTTTCATTGCTACAATCTGGACGTTTTGGTGATTTGCTTTGCTGCTTATCAGGGAAATGAACTTGAGTTTGTGTTCAGTTTCAGTTTGAGCCAGGGGATTCCCTGCCATGTGAAGGTTTAGGAATTGATGACTGGTGTATGTACAAATGGTGGAAAAGACTGGAGTCTCCTGGCTTCTTTTTCTTCCCTCAGCTCTGTCTTCTTAGTTATCAGACTGTCCCACGGGGAGAATACTGAGGAAGAGGGGGGCAGCTGAGTGTTGTCAATGCATGCCTGGGTGAGTCGGGACTTGCTCTCTCTCCTGCATGGACTCTTCTGTTACAGCAGACAGACGGGCAGGTCCCTCCTCTTGGCCTGGATCTTCTAAGGGCACCCAGGAAATATTAGTGGGAGAGAAGTTTCACTAGGATTCTGGGAGGCTTATGGCAGGTCTAGGAGTGAAAAATAAATGATCTCCATCCTACATTTACACTAATTTAGTCAATTCTCCATTAAGGATGTCCTTGCAGTGAAGAGATGTGAATGGTTGTTTCATTTATTTTTTCTCTACCAGACCACAGCCTTGGTGGAGAAGTAACTCACTCATTATCCATGTCAGTGGCTACAGTGGCCTTAGGCATGTGGTTAACACAGGTGTAGAGATGAGTAAGAGCAGAAGGTTGTATTCCAGTGGGGGAGGAGATATTTCAAGGGAGCTCACTCAACCCTCTGTCACAGGGGCTGGAGGCGATGCTGTGCAGCACTGAGGTGGTGGGGTGAAGGGAGGAGTGGGCCAGAGACAACAATGAGAGTTCATTTATTCATTTTCACCAACTTTCAATTTATTAAAGTTTTGTAAAATGTAATTGAACATTTTGATGTGTAAAAGAAGATAACTAAAATTCTCCTTACTCCCTTTCCCAAAACCCAGTGTGTCTGTAATTAGCTTTTGATCAAATTGGAAAACTGAACACAATACATGGCAAGTATTTTTTTGATTTTGGCAGTGTGTTGAGGAGAAGGAATATAGTAGATAGGATAAAATTTTGGATTCTACGGGACTTTGGGGGAGACTGGAGCGATCACATACAATTGAGAGGCTTCTGTTTCCCTTTGGCAGGTAGATGGGATTAAGATAGAAGAGAGACCATGGAAACTGATGCTTGGAGGTCCCAGAGAAAACACGGTGGAAACCTCACTCTAGGATGGGTCAGGCTAGGGCCATCCTTCTGCACAGAAGCATCAGGGTCCCCGGGTTGTGTTTCTGGACGAGCTGTCCTTAGACTTGAAAATGAATGCAGGAGATGTGTAGAGGCAGGAGAGAGAGGCTACACCTGCTGACCAATCTGCTCTATTCAGCCTGATCAGTTCTGCATAATGGTGGGCATCGCTTCACCATTTTCCACCCTTTTAGTACTAATATACTTATTACGTATGGTTATTGAGTATTTGTTATAAAGGCAGTACTTTGCAAATTAGCTCATTGGATCTGTCAACATCCATCATGGATTTTTAAACCATTTTGCAGAGGAGAAATGTAAGGTTCATATAGGGGAAATGTTTACCCATAATCAGTTATATGTCGCAGACCATGGATATTGCTTGCTTTGTGATGAGTCTGTGATTTATTTAAATTGATAATAAGGAGAGTCTAGTTATGTATTCTCAAGTTCAAAACTTATAATAACATACTGTATTATACATACCAGTGTGAAAGTGAGAATTCCCACTTTATTAGGGAGTCCTATATTTCCTCACTGATCTCTGTTCTAGTTTTTCCATCCATTACTGAAAGTAGGATATTTAAGTTTCTAAATATTATTATGGAACTGTCTATTAATTCTATCATTTTTCCTCATATATTTTGGACTGCATTGTTACACACACACGTATTTATAATTGTTATATATTCTTGATGAATTTTCCCATTTATCAATACACAATGTCCTTCTTTGTAACTTTAGTATTTGTGACTTAAAAGGTCTTGACTGATATTAGTATAGCCACCACAGCTTTGTTTTGGTTATCATTTGCATGAAATATCTTTATCCATCACTTAACTTTCCAACAATTTGTGACTTTGGAACTAGAGAGTGTCTTGTGGACAGCATAAGGTTGAATCATGTTGTTTTTTAATCCATCACACTTTTTCTGCTGGACATGTAAATGGGAAAAGAGTACAGAGGTTCCCCAATCTTTGCTTTTTAATTGTAGATTTTAATTCATTTCCATTTTGTGTTTTATTGATTTTTTCTAGTGTACAGTTTTCTTCTAATTTCCCTTTCTGTATATTTTTTAGTTATTGTCTTAGTGGTCACCCTGAGAATTTCAATTAATCTCATCAATTTATGACAGTTAGTTTAATACAAACAGATGCATTTTTGTACAAAAACTGCTCCTATATGGAGCTCTTACTCCCCCTTTATGTTGCTTTTGTCACTTATTCCTTCTCTATACATTGTGTATTCATTAACATAGATTTATAATGATTGTTTATGCATTAGGACTTTGTCATATACGAAAATGGAAAAAAATGGGAGTTCCAAAGCAGAAAGCCTTTACTACTGTTTTTGATATTTCCTATGTGGTTACCTTTACTGATGTTATTTTTTAAACATGACTTTGAGTAACTGTCTAGTGTCCCTTCATTTGAACCCAAAGGAAACCCTTTAGCACTTCTGGTAGCACAGGTCTATTAGTGAAAAACTCTTGAAGATTTTATCTGGAAATATCTTAATTTCTCCTTATTTTTGAAGGACGGTTTTCCCTCATAGAACTCCTGGTTGATAATGTTTCCTTTCAACACATTGTCACCCTGCTGTCTCCTGGACTACATGGTTTCTTTTTTTTTAACTTTTTGTTTATTGCAGTGACAGTGGTTTATAACATTGTATAAATTTCAGGTGTACATCATTATATGTCTATTTCTGCATAGATTACGTCATGTTCACCACCCAAATACTAGTTACAACCCATCACCACACACATGTGCCGAATTATCCCTTTCGCCCTCCTCCCTCCCCCCTTCCCCTCTGGTAACCATCAATCCAATCTCTGTCTCTATGTGTTGGACTACATGGTTTCTGATGAGAAATTGGCTGATATAATCTTACTGTGGATGCCTTGCACATGATGAATTGCTTCCCTCTTACTTTTTTCAAAATTTTCTGTTTGTCTTGGCTCTTGACAGTTTGATTATAACGTGTCTCAGTGTGGATCTCCTTTGTTTATGCTACTTGCAGCTTGTTGAGATTCTTGGATGTGCAGATTCATGACTTTCAAACATGAGAAGCTTTCAGCCGTTACTTGTTCAAATTGTCCTTCTGAAATTTTCCCTCTTTCCTCTTCGTCTGAGACTCCCATAATGCCTGTGTTGGTACACCTGATGGGCAGCCAGAGGTATGTTAGGCCATGCTCCTTTTTCTTCAGTCGTTTTCCTCTCTGCTAGTCAGATGGGATATTTAAAGTTGACCTACATTCAAGTTTGCTGATTCTTTCTTCTGTCTGCTCAAATCTGCTGTTGAACCCTTTGGTGAAGTTTTTATTTCAGTTAATGTATTTTTCAGCATCAGCATTTTTTTGGTTCCTTTTTTATAATTTCTATCTCTATGGGTATTCTCTATTTGGTGAGAATACATTCTCCTGATTTGTTGTCCACGATTTCCTTTAGCTGTTTGAGAATATTGATGGCAATTCATATAAAAATTTTAAAGCTGAATGTTTGGTCTTCACAAGCAACTGTTACCTTTATTTCTTTTATAAATGGACCATACTTTCTTACTTATTTGCATAGTTTGTAGATATTTTGGAAATTGGACATTTTGAATATTATAATGTAGTAACTTTGGAAATCAGATTATCTCCCTTCCTTGGGGTTTTCTTGCTACTTATTGTGGGTTGCAGTTGTTTGTTTGTTTTCTAACTTCTTTTTCTAAAAACTGTATGCTTTGTCATGTATGTCCATTGAAGTCTACATTCCATGAGCTTAGCGGTCAACTAGTGATTTGCACAGATTTCTTAAATGCCTGTGCCCCTCAGTGTACACTTACTGACATGTTTTGATAAAATTGCTTTTCTTTTTTTTGTGAGGAGGACTAGCCCTGAGGTAACATCTGATGCCAATCCTCCCCTTTTTTCCTTGAGGAAGATTGGCCCTGGGCTAACATCCATGCCCATCTTCCTCTACTTTTTTTTTATATGGGATGCCGCCACAGCATGGCTTAACAAGCGGTGCGTCGGTGCACGCCCGGGATCCGAACCAGTGAACTCCAGGCCGCTGAAGTGGAGTGCGTGCACTTAACCGCTTGTGCCACTTGGCCGGCCCCTAAAATTGCTTTTTAAATCCGTTAAGAAAACAAATATTCATTGATAGTGTCTTATAATTACATTTATTAGTGCTCTTTGTCTTTTTATGTGCGTTCATATTATTATCTGAGCCCAGTCTCCTTCAGTCTGAATAACTTTTACTATTTCTTGTATGGTGGAAGTGCTAGCAAAAAATTATCTCAGTTTTTATTTATCTGGAATGTCTTCATCTCACCTTTATTTTTAATAGATAGCTTTTCTAGTTATAGAATCCTTGGTCAACAGTTTTTTTCTTTGAGCACTGGACAAAAAGATGATAAACAAGGAGCTGAAAAGCTTCCAAGAGGACACACAAATCAAGACCTAGGAAAGTGACTGAACTGAGCCACGATTTTGTAGTGATGGCAGGTGATGGTATATTGGACTGGGCTGGAAACAGCAGGGAGAATTCTAACAGAATGCAGTAGAAGCCTGGGGAGTAGGTGACCCTGACTGCAGCCAAATGGACAATTTATTTGTTAGACAATCAAAGATGGGACATGAGTGGTATACCAGGCTGAATCCAAACATGATTAAATCTGGTGCCTTGGGCTAGATCCATAGGTTGAGTGGGGAGAAAAGTCACTACTTTGACATCAGGTGGTATTTGATTAAGATAGTGCCAAAGACATGGTAGTCATGATTAAGGTTAAGGTTAAAGTTACAGTTCATTATAACAGATGAGAGGTGGATGGGTGTCACAAAAACTAATAAAATCTGGCAGTTGCTGAGGATTGGGTTCTCTAATTCTGAGTGTGAAATAAAACAGCCCTATGAGTAGAAACAGCAGAGGAGATTGGGGGATGGGTGTGGGAGAACATATAACCTGGGAGCCTGGATGTCCATGTAGAAATAAGTCACCCGGAGAAGGATAGTGCATATGCCAACCCTCAGTGCTGCTTGAAGGAAGGTGTCCTTTCTGTCCTCCCAAAATGCACCTGCCCAACAGGTGGAGGTGTAGGGGTGCAAAGGAGCCTGCATCTGCTTCCACGCCAGGTGCCCTCACTCAGGCTGTGTCCTCTGGAGAAAAAGCCCTTCACCTGCATAGGTCTGGGGGAGGGGCACTTTCCTCATTCCCACAAAAGTGGTGGATAGTGCAGATGTGGCCCTGAAATCCAGGGACATATGTGAAGGCCACCAGGAATCTTTTGTATCAGTGAAGATACATTGGATAATCTGACATGGAAATAAATATGAAAAAAAGTCCTTTTGAAGGTAGGATTATTGTTTGACTTCTGTTATGTAGACAAGGACTGAGACCATACAACCCACCAGGCCAAGATGACCTAGGAAAATGAGCTCACATGTGGAAAAGTTTGAAAGCCAGCTGTTCCTTGTCTGCTGTTTTCAAGGAATTAGTTTGGTTCAGTTTTCTCTTTGGTGGCTCTCCTTTCCATCAATCTCAAGGCCAGATCTCCTGATCCTACAGGTGACACGACAATCATGGGCCTGGAGAGAGATGAGCTGACAGCATCCCTTTCTTATGACTATGTCTTGGGTCCACAGTTCACGCCCAGGATAATTCCAAAGGCTCAGCTGGGTGAGTGTCTATGTCTCAGCTTCATGAACAGCGAGTGCTCAAGACCCTAGGCGGGTGGTGGGACGAGGTAGGATTTTCTCAGTGATGTGTTAGGATAATTCTCTTCTCATAATTTTGGTTTTACACCTCACTGAATCATAACTAATCAGTAAGTATTTCCAGATGAAACATAAATTTCATTAATATTAAGATCACAATAATTTATAATTTGTGGAAGGAAGTTTGTAATTTTATGATGTTATTTTGAATTGCAATTTTATTTGAATATTTATCATTTTAATAAATTAGTTCAGAAACAAATTATTTTATGCATTTATGGAAAATTTAACCTTTTAAGACACAGCGAGTCTGAGGTAATCCAGGATGATTTAGTCTTACTTCCTTTTTTTAAACTTGGATGACACTTTAGCATATTTCTAAAACTTTGGCTGTTTACAATAATGTGATTAAACACGAGATTTTCTACGTTTCACAATAGTGAGAGTTTAGCAGATGACGATAAAGAATAGTATGTTTATTCCATTATAGTAATTGTTAACAGAGGGATTCCTTTTGTTGTTGTTGTTACCACAAAACTATCTGGAAACGTCACTTTCTGTTGCATGTCTAATCTCTGTACGGTTAATGACTAACTTACAGAAATGGAAGCATGGTAGCACTCAGCATGATATCAAATATTTCCTTAAAATAAGTTGTTTAATATTTTGTATTATTTAAATGGACTACAACTTATAAAATGCTCTGTATATTAGCTTGAGTGAGATTGCTTAGTGATGAGAGAATCATAATTTGCAAACTTGAATGACATAGCATTCACTTATAATTATAAAAATTTCTAAATATAATTTCTAAATATAAAAAACTTATAAAAAACTATGCTCAAAATTTACTATCTCTGCTGTTTCCTCTGAAAGTTTTAAATTGTAATTAGCTCAATAAGACATATATTCACAAAACTGATAAGTAAATTTCAATTTAGTCATTTAAATTAACAAGTTAACATTGTCTGCATCGAGTCTTCTACTGTCTGTGTGTCTTTAAAATGGAAGACAGCGAGGATGGAACCAAGATGCTGTTGAAAACAGAAAGGAACAAAATGATGATGACAGGGATTGTCTGTCTGTGGCTCTCAACTGCATCAAAACCTCAAGAAACTTGATCAGTAGAAAACTTGTATGTTCCTGAACACTGGAGAATTTTAAGTTTTTCTTAAAATAACTCATGTTAAGCCCCTGCATCTCATGTAAAGGAGGGAAGATGTCAGAGACAATGGGCCTTGACTAACCTGAAGAGAGTTCTTGGAGCACAGAAAACATGCTCTCCATTTCCTTCCTGAAACAACATTTGAAACAACAAGTTGTGATCTCCTCATGACTGTGATGCACAGGGTCACGGTGGTAAAAGATCTTGCAATCCTTTATGAGAAAAAGTGTCACATTTTTGCTCAGATCGTTTTGGTTTCCATGGTCAGAAAAACACACTGCAGACAGGATTTTAAAGTTTCCAGAAATAGATAACACAGGATTTGTGTTTGAGCCCCTCCAGTGTTTTCCTGTCTCCTACTTCTGCAGCAACATGTCCCCCCCTGCCCATGTTTTCCCCGTTTAAGCCAAGAATTAAATGTCCTGGGATTATGAATACCCTCAGTAGCAAGCACTTTGCTTCCAGCTGCACCCTACATGAAGTTTAATTGCCAAAGAACAGTGGGTGCATTTCAGGTTTTCAATGGTATCTGAAACTTACCATCATGATTCTGTTTACATTTGTACATTTCACAAAGGCTTTTCATGGCACTGATCTAGCTGGGAAAGGTAATTTCCTTTCTGATATTACCAGGTGGGTTTCTAAAGTTGCGAACTATTGCCTCTGACCCAACCAACCCCCCCGTTCCGCAACCAGGTCACCTGCAATTCTCACAAGAGCTGTATGCTGTCATTGACCAGTCATGGGTTTTACAATGCTTTTCATAGAATATGGTAAAACCTATAAGGAAAATAACACTTTTTATTCATACAATAATAAAAAACCCACAGGATATTATTTTGTGATCTAGATTTCACTTAACTATATGCTAGGCAAAGAACTACATTAAAAAGATATCCATCATAAAATAACACAACACTAAACATTAGATATTATTATATAGATGAAGAAATAGGCTTCATCAAACCTTTTTTCTCAAAAATAGTATATTGTCTAATGCAAAATAGCACTTGGGTTTTGTTAATGGCTTCTTCCTTTGATTACAGTCCTTCTCTTCTTCAGACATCTGGTCTAAGCTCTTAGACTTCATGACCAGTCTTCTATTCCCTGTGCCTTTAATGGTGTTATTTTCCCCACCATTGTCCATGATTAGGCTTATACTTTGGGGCCAATAATAGTGCGAATAGCCAAAAGTGAAGGCAGTCTGATGAGGGTGAACTTGAGCTGCATTTTCTGTCTTCTGAGAGTGCTCAGGGGCTTCACTCTCAGCCTCAGGACAAGCTGGTCATCACTTCTCACAGTGAACGCTGAGATGTGCATTCAAACTGCTAATTTTCTAAGGTATCAGTTAGGACCCAAGTCTCCTTTACACTCAGACCAAACTACATGGCCTCTATGAATTTTTCTTCTATTCCACTTCTCCAAAGTCTGCACCATGTTTTCAGATCCCATGAATATTTCATGTTGAGGTTGCCAGATTCACCAAATGAAAATACAGCGCACACAGTTAAGTTTAAAATTTGGAAAGACAACAAATAACATTTTAGTATAACTGTGTAATGTTTGCCTGTAATATCTGTATGCACTACCTGGGGGTATTAAAGATGTTAATTATTTGTAGTATATTACTATGTATAGTAACTATTTGCCTGAAATTCATATTTAACTGACTGTACTTGATCTGTTAACCCCAGTCCTTGAGAACCATAGTCCTCTCACATCAGACTCAGCACCAGGGCCCTCAAGAGCCTCATGGAGAAGGATGCCCATGATGATCCAGCAGATACACTCCTTCTCAGTGCGACAGTCAATTTCAGAGTGCAGGCATGGATTAGAAGCAGTGAGACAGACATTCCATGGGGTGAGAGAAGAAAATATTAAAATTATCCATGTTACTTTACCCAATAGTTTCCCTATATGTTTAGGTAATGGCTTAAACTGTATGTAGAATATTAATAAAATGTTTCAGACACAGTTATTAAATAATTCCCCATATATTGTTGGTGATTCCCAAATATTTCATTACTTGTCCTGGGATTAACGTGATCCTTAGATGTAGAGACCATTGTGCCTCCGAGTCAGTATTACCCTGGTGCTTCTCCTGAGTGTGACGCAGCAGCAGAACCAAAGTGTGTGTGGGCGCAGACGTTTGCCTGTGAGAACCGCTGGTTGTTTGGTTATGGCAATGACGCAAATATGTCCCTTTACTAGATTAAGCTTTGGGAGAAAGAGTAAAAAGCATTTACTCAACTATGAAATGTCTCCTTTATAAATTTGTTTCTATCAGGTGGTTTTAGATCTGCCTCAGCTGTGATTTTCTGAGTTTGAGCCAATAATACTATTAAATTATCTGCATTGTTTTTCACATTTATATTTATGGGCCACTGTGTTTATAAATGATCTTAAAAACATAACTGAATACTCTTTCATCTCAGAAGAGGAAGAGAGGAATTGTGGGGATTTCCTTTGCACAGCATGATACAGCTGAATTTTTCTAAGCCCTGGATTGAATTAATTTGATCAAATTATGATGCCTGCATCCAGGGCAAATAACATGAGAAAGTAATTTCAAAACCATTCAGTGATATTTCACAAAGGATTCTGTTACAGAGATTTCGTGATTAAGACATGAGCGGAGGCATCTTTAGTAATGGAGACCTAAGTATCTTTACAAGGCCTGGCAGGGTATCCCTGTATTAAGTGAAGTCTCAAGACGTGAAGTGCCATGTGAACACTGTGATGCAACCTCCTGAATGTCATAAAGTCCAGAAACATTTTTTTTGTTTGTTCTCTTGAAAATTGAGATCAGGATTTTAGCGATCCTCTGCTGAGATGAAGAGAGTTTCCATAAGGGGTCTCTGTATGGAAACTCTACTGGGAGAGAGCTAGGATCATTTCGAGGAGATACACTTCTTATAAAGATGTCCGCATCTCAATCCCACACTGTGGGAATACAGTCTTAGGTAATATGACACAAAGGAGTTAAGGTGCAGATGCAGTGAAGGTCGATAATCAGCTGACTTTAGGATAGGGCAGGCCCCACCCCATGTAATCACAGAGTACTCAAATGTGGAAGAAGGACCGAAAAGAAAAAGCATCAGAGTGATTTGATGTGGGATAGGCTCAAAGGAATATTTTTTTTCCAAAGTTTTTTGGTAATTCTTTCCCCATTAGCATAAAATGTTCATTTGTACAAACACTCATGATTTGTTTTTTAATAAAAATTGTGTATATTTAAGGTTTACAGCATGATGTTTTGACATACATACACATAGTGAAATGACTACTACAATCAAGCTAATTAACATATATTAACATTTCTCCTTACATTGTTACCACTTTTTTTTGTATGGTGAGAACACCTGAAATCTACACTCTTAGCAAATTTCCAGTGTATAACACAGTATTATTTTAGACTTATTTATCATACATAACTGCAACCTTGTTCCCCTTAACCAACATCTCCCCATTTTCCACGCCTCCCCCCGCAGCCCCCCAGGTAACCACCACTCTACTCTCTGCTCTCATGTATTCAACTTTTTTAGATTCCACATAGAAGTGGGATCATGCAGTATTTGTCTTCTGTGTCTGGCTTATTTCACTTAGCATAATATCCTTCAGGTTTATGCATGTCGTTTAAAATCGCAGGATTTTCTTTTTAAAGGTTGAATAATATTCCAATGTATATAGACACACTGCAATTTCTTTATCCATTGATCTGTCAACAGATGCTTAGGTTGTTTCTATATCTTAGGTATCATGAGTAATATTGCCATGAATTTGGAAGCACAGATGTCTCTTCGAGCTACTGATTTCATTTTATATGAACATCACTGTTTAGAAAGCATTTGTTTACTTTCTGCATTCTTTCATTTAATATTCACACTCAGAACAGTGAGTCCCAGTAGTATAGATAATGTGCACCCTATACATATATGATTGTGGATGTGTTGGTATGTGATATATGTTAATTATTTGGTGTATAAACTAATATTGAGACTGTATTTTTAAGAATTTAAATGAGATAA
Source organism: Diceros bicornis minor (assembly GCF_020826845.1). Taxonomy (NCBI): domain Eukaryota; kingdom Metazoa; phylum Chordata; class Mammalia; order Perissodactyla; family Rhinocerotidae; genus Diceros; species Diceros bicornis. The sequence goes on from NC_080754.1 coordinate 60,021,159, forward strand.
GGTCAATCAAGAATAAATTGGCGAAATTAAAATGATGGGGGAAGTGATTATTTTGATTATGGAATGAATAACACGGAAGAGGGGAGATCTTTTGTTTATTTTTTCAGACTATAAAACATGTTTCTTCTTTTCCATTAAGATCATCACTTTCCATTTATGTTACCATTAAGAAATGCCATTTTCTCCCAAGCTGCCATCGGACTCACTGCCAACATATTCCTCCTTCTCTTCCACATCTTCACAGCCCTTCTGGATCACAGGCCGAATGAGCTCACTGAACTGACCATCTGTCACTTGACCCTCATCGACATAGTGATGCTCCTCACCTGGGTGTTCTTGAAGGCAACACATTTCCACATCTTCCCTCTGGGAGTCACTGAAATGAGTGACACGATGATGGCGCAGTGTCGAAGGAGATACAGTCTCCACATTCTGTCACCACACTGAGGTGCAGCACCTCGTGCAACATGAACGGGAAACTGACACAACATGTGAGTTACTTCACTAAAACTGAATCCAAGGCTATTCCTCACAAGAGACAGGACTGCGTTTAGAGAGCAGGAGCCAGCCATCCGCGCCACGTCACAGGCCGGATCAGTGTCCTTAGGCTCTTACCCTGGAAACTGAGCACGAAGAGTCCCACAGACCAGCAGCAATTCCGACCAGAAGCGCAAGCGCAGGACCCCTCACCCCTGTGCTGCCATCACAGTCTTGACTGGCCGTCGGTGGCTCTGCACCGTCCCACCTGCACTGCAGGACAGGACCGACCTGTCCTTCCCGGAGCCTGAAATGCCACAGGCCGAGGCCCCCTCACAGCTCCCTTGGACGGAGGCACTGCTCACTCAGCGCAGGCTGAGGTGCCTGGACCAGACCGCCAGGCTCCCTGACCGTCGGGATCTTACCTTCTAATGGAGGAAGGAGACATGCTTCTAAATACACTCACTTCTAACGTTCAACTTCCTAATTTCTATTAAGATTTGTTTTTGGAGACAGAGGGCCCACTTGCTAGCTGTAGGACACGTGACTTAACTTCTCTAAGCCTCAGTCTCCTCACCCATGAAATGGGCAAAGCTGCCGGCTCTGCCCGGTGGAGTGGGAAGACGGGACAGGGGCCAGGGTCCAGCAACGTGTGCAGCACCCGACCCTGGTTTTGAGCACCTCCTCCTCCTCTCTGTCATATGCGTTCAGGCCTCGAGACTTATAAGATGAAACTGAATCACCCTCCCCCAAACAAAAAACCACTTTTGTTTTATCATCAGAATCAATTTCTCCAAAATATGTACTAATACCTCTGCAGAACAGAAAACATTACGGAACAACAGTTCAGAAAACATTAAAGAGAAAAACCAATACTTGTCTGCTTTGAAACGAAAGTTCTCAGTCACTAACATGTGCACAGATTGACCAGCACGAGAGTCCACTCTCCAAGGTCCCTGTATCGACTCTCTGCTCTCAGACTGACCAGCTCCACTGCGGCTTGATGCCAGAGCCTGCGTATTTCTCCCAGAGAGGGCACCCCTCTGTGGACTGCCCTCATTGTAGTTTCATCATCTCTACACGCGATATCTTATCACTTATGAAGCAGTTCACATACCTCCTGAGTTAAAAGGACTCAAACCTTGAAAAGAACGCCAGTCTCCAGGCAATGAGTTAATTTGGAAATATGACGACACGCAGGAGAAGCAAGATGGACAGGCACCGTCCACCTGAAGAAAGAGGCCCTTTTAGAAGCGTTTTCCCCCTTTGGTCACCTGGGTCCCAGTCGCTTGATTTCCCACATCATCTTCCCTGGGATGTCCCTGAGCACACCTGAAGAGGAAGTGGAAATAGTACGTAATTCCGTTAGAAGACAATGGTTGGACTTAACATTATTGATCTGATAGCTGGAAAAGTAGGGGATTGTGCTCAATGAATGTAACCAACTTCTCTCCACTTGGTACCAATCACATTGTAATTCAACCAGGGAGAACCACAGAAATGTGAACCATTAGATTCTTTTAGAGCTTACTGTACTGCATCACGTTTCAAGACACTTCCCCAAAGCACTTCTTATATTTTCTGAGATCCTATACTTTATAAATAAAATCAAAAGAAGGGCTCTCTCCCTTTCTTTAGAAAACACTTATATTTAAGATAACAGGTTTGCAAGTAGTTATGTTTTAAAATCCCTAATAGTTTATATAAAGATGCTGGTGGTTCAGTTCTGAATGGAAGAAAGAAAAGAAAGATAGAAGGAAAAGAAAAGAACCCAGAACTTGAGCTACATCAGAAAACTGGAAACGTGCTTTAGTGAACACACTGGACAGAAGGTCCACATTAAACCCACCGCCCTGTAGTGAGCAGCCCTCTCATCCACTCACGCTCACACTCACACACTGGATTTGCATTATGCACAAGCTCTACAAACTGAAGTTCCTACAGTACAGGGATATGCAAGTGACTATTAATTCAGTTTCTGCTCCTCTGATTACCAAGTGCCAGACACGATGTGAAGCACTGGAGATGCAGGCATAAGATACTGGCTCTGTCCTCAAGGAATGGACAGTGCGGCTATTTAAGTGCTGGCACCAGCCAGTTCCTTGAACTGAGAGTGTGTTTTGACACAGCGCTCGTGGCCCAGTGAAGAAGACAACCAGCCCGTGGTCTGACTGCCACCTTCCAGACCTCCACATGCCGGCAGCCCTGGGCCCCCCTCCCTGGTCCTTCTCTTTCCTCCCACACTCAGACCCTCATCCAAAGTGGCCTCCCGCACACTCCTACCTCTAGTCCAGGCCTACTCCCTGAGCTCCAGGCCCAGAGACCCAAAGGCTCCCTGGACATCACAACACAGGTGTCTAACAGGCACCTCACAGTCAGCGCCTACAAAACCAAACTCCAACAGCTCCCATTAAGCAGGATCTCCCCAAGTCTTCCCCACCTGAGTTTCTGAGCTCAGGCCCTAAACCTCCCTCCAGCTTCAACTCCTCCCTCTGCAACCCTGCCCTCACACTTCCAACCTGTACACAGTCCTACGGTCTAGACCTTCAAACACACCCGGAATTCACCCTCCCCACCCTGACCTGAGCCTCAAGGCCTCTTGCCTGGCTTATTGCAACAGCCTCCTAATTGGTCTCCTTGCTTCTGCCATGCTCTGTGGTATGTTCTCAAGAGCAGCCAGAGCGAGTCTGCTAAACATACGTTCAGTCACGTTACTCCTGCTCTCAAAACCTTCCAAAGGGTCACCATCTCATTGAGAATAGACACCCACTCCGCACTATGACCCAACGAGGCCCCAGGACTGGGCCCAACTCACCCCTCTGTCTTCAGCTCCTGGTTCCCTCACCCCACCTGCTGTACCCTGGTCACACTGGCCTATTGCTGCTCCCAGAGCACGCCACTCGCCCTTCCTCCTGCACTGCTTTCGTGTCTTACACAAAACGTTCCTCCGCAGTGAGACCTTTCCTGGCCATCCTGGCCACAACTCCAGCCTCCTCTTGCTCGGCCCACATCACTCTCCCACATCCCACTCTTCCACACGGTGTCATGTCATGTCAGCCGGGGCACAGCTGTTGTCTCTTCACTTCTCTAGCCCCAGGGTCTAGAACAATGCCTGAGGCAAACCTTGCACTCCAAAATACATGCAGTTCCTTGAACAGATGAGTATAAAAACAACCAGGAACTGCCTAACACTTGGTCAAGGAAGGCTGAATCTGTAAGGACTCCAGGGATCAGTGGAGGCTGGTCCATTAATCGTCCCTAAAAGGACATATGTACAGCATCACATCAGAAAAGAAATTCCCCAGCACACCCTACAGATATCATATGTATTCTTATCAGAATCAACAGAGGTCTTCCACCTTTTCTACTTTGAAGCAGCCTTCCGTGTCCCATAGGGAATCATCCTAAGTTGAACATGAGATTTTCACACTGAAGGTAGTATGACCAACATTAAACTGTGCTTTTCACCGTAACCAAGTCTCTCCGAAGAATGGTCATAGGTATGCAAGCAGTAAGAACTTCAAAGAAAGTGGATAATAATTGTGTTCCTTCTGCCACCCCATGCCCCTGCGAACAGTACAACAGCGCCTGATACTTTCTTGTTTTAAAACAAACTTCACAGAAAATCCATCTGGTTAACACGCTCCTTTGGGAGTCAGGGCTACTGTTTCCTCCAGCCACCTAACACATTTAAGTGAAGAGATGCCACAGACCGTTGAAATCTTGGGCGAACATGCCTACGTTACAGTTTACAAACTGGGATTTCAGTCAATTGATGTTGCAGCTGCCAGGAAGAGAAAACCGAAGGAAGAACAAAGCCACCCAGGATGACAGGTGGAATTAAATCAGGGGAAAGTCTTCCTTGACGGAGGGGGGGTTCTTGAAGGAAATCACTCCCTACAAGGAATGAAATGAACCAAAACTGTTGTGGGATGAAAAAGAGAGCGCGTGTAACAACGCTTTCAAGGCTACTGGACCAAGAGCCACAACATCTTGCATCAAAAATTCCGGAACTGTCCCCTCTGGAGGAGCAGCATAAGAGGATGGGCCAACACCCCACCCCCGCCCCCCGAAAAGCGCCTGGATGATCTGTTGGTCAGTGAATGAAACAACACAACTGCGTGTGCTGTGAGTGTTGGAGCGTCTCCCCTCAGCCCCCAACAGAACCAAGAGAGCTTGCCCGTCTTCCCTCCCAGCGGGGGAGGCAGAAGCCCTTTCAAGACGCGCTCCGCCCGAGCGCGTCCCGCCGCCGCGCTGTCCCTTCTCGTCGCCGCGGCCTGGGCCTGGCGGGGGTCGCCGGGCGCTGCGGGCGGCCTGGAAAAGCGCCGGGACCCGCCGATCCCGACCGTGAGCCCCGCGCCGGCCTCGCCCCGCCCGAGGGCCCCGCCCCGGCCGCCGCCCTGCGCCCAAGCCCCCGGGACGTCCCGGGCCGCGGCGCCGGGCGAGCGCCCCCCGCGGCCGCCCCTCCCGGCTCCCTCCGCGCCCCGTCTTCCCGCGCCGACGCGGCTGGGCGCCGCCATCTTGCCGGACGGCGGCCCCCACGTCCCGCCGCCCAGTCGCCGCCGCCGCACCCCTGGGGGGTCCCACTAGGGGCCCAAACCCCGAGGTGGTGACGGGCTGCGGGCCGCGAACTGAGCCGACCGGCAGGGCAGGGGGACAAGCCGCCCCTCCCTCCGCCGGGCGCCGGGCTGCCCGCCGGCCACGGCCCCGCCCGCTGGGCCCCGCGGGGAAACTGACGCCGCGCGGCCGGCCCGAGGCGGCCTCACTTGGGGCGCCGGGCCTCGGGGCCGGTCCCGCGAATGAGCCAGCGCCCGGGCGCTGTGTGACCTTGGCCCTGGCTGGCGTCTCTGGCCCGGGCTCCTCGCGTCGCCGTGGCCACCGGCGGTCACTCCCGCGCGCACCCTGAGCCCACCTGGAGGCCGCCCGGCTTCCACCTTAGGGCCTCCACCACCCTCTCACCACCACCCCGCGGCCACCTTAAGCTCCCCTCACTCAAGTTGGTGCTGACAATTTCCAGAAACAGTGTGTTCCGGAAACGCTCCTCTTTTGGTCAGCTGTCCTCCTGCGTTTGCTGTGACTTTTCCGCTCCTTTGATCCTGGGAGCCCGCCTTGATCTCTGCCATCAGGACTGTGGCTGAGCAAATGCAACTTGTACCTGGGTTACCACGGGCTCCCAGATGCTCTGTGACTAGAAGGATCTGGCGGTTCCGGGGAAAGGTAGCTCTGCCCATAGAGGTGAGGCCTGGAGCGGATCCTGACAGCATCCTGCGGGGAGCAGGGCACGGCCCACGCCTCCTGGAGAGGCTGACCCTGCGGACTCGCGGGAGGGGCGCCTTTCCCACTTCCTCCTGGGCCCCCGAGGAAGTTGGCCCCGGACAGGGCAAGGGGTTTGGCTTCCCTCTGGCCTGGCGCCTTCCTGAGGGCTTCTGGAATTCAGCTATTTCAGCGAGTCCCTTTCTGTGGACTTCTACACTGAAGGTGCCAGGACAGTGAACTGAAGGGACTTGACTTGAAAGACCCCCTCGCAGATACTTCTGTTTGATGTTGCAGGGTGTTAAGTTTTAAAGACCTGAATGACGCTTGTCATTTATAGTCTTATTGGAAGTTTACAGTGGTTTGTTCTGAGTCTCATGTTGTTCCCGTCTATCAAAAGAACTGGTAATATTGGAGTATTTCCAGAGGTCAGCCACTGAGCTTTCTGGACAGTTTCTTTTAGAGCTTGTGTCCCCAAAATTTGGTTACTGTGTCTGAAAATGAGGCAGGCTGCTCTTGGCATTCATAATGGTCTAACGTGGTAGGGGGCCAAGGAGGTGGGAATTGGGGGGGAGGTGTTTGGGAGATGGGCTCAGAAAGCATGGAGAAAGTTTAGAAGGTCATGTTACTTAGAAGTTCCTGAGGAGCTAGTATCCACCCAGGTCCTGGTCCACAGCGGCCTCAGGTGGGTTAGATGACCGCAGATGGAGCAGAGAGCCCTGTGGAGTGACCACCCCCACCCCCATGTGCTCAGTTCCATCTCAATAGAAATCTTACCTTAATGAGAAGAAAGGAATATTCAGTATGTTGCTCAGTATCTTCCAGGGGCTGGTTGTGTCTTAAAGGGAGCCGTTTTACCCCTGATAGTGGAAGTACAGTAGGAACACAGACCTACAGCTTTTGAGTCTGACCCCCTCTTAGAGCTGGTCGCCCATCCTCAGCTGCTTGAGCCACAGCTGGCGCCAGACGCCATGCTGAGTGTCTGGGAAGCTCTGCTGGCTGACACCTGGCCTGGCTTGTAAATGAGGGACCAACCATCCCATTTTTAGCACCAAAATCCTGCATCCCCAGCACAGCAGGACGGTTGGTCAGCTGTGAGCTTCTAGGAGCTGTTTCTGGGGCTTTCTGAAGCCTGTCCTGTGGTCTTGATGCCATCCTGTGCCATGTGTCTGAGCATCTGTATGCCTTGAGCATATGTAGGAGGAGTTCCTCACCTTTCTTATCTGCCCTGCAGACTGTAAGCTCCTTAAGGGTAGGCAATGGGTCCTGCATCTTTCCATTCCAGTAATAACTTGCAATTAGAAGGTGTTCCTTCAATCGTTACTCGGGTTTTAAATGTGGAAGTCAATACAGGTCTGGATATTTGCAAAAACACTTGTTTTGCTTTTATAGTAGATCATTTTAGGGAAAGACGTTTAATTATGTCTTTCTAATTACTGTGTCATTTGTCCTGCAGGTTCCCCCCAAAGACCTCAAAACGGCTCATCCAGTGGTTAAAAGCTGTTCAGAGGGATAACTGGACCCCCACTAAGTATTCTTTCCTCTGTAGTGAACATTTTGCCAAAGACAGCTTCTCCAAAAGGCTGGAGGATCAGCACTGCCTGCTCAAGTCCATGGCCGTGCCCTCCATCTTTTACCTGATGCCACACCAGGAGAAAGGACACCAGAAAGGCCTTGGGGGGCCTTGGGGGGCCTTGGGGGGCCTGAGGGGACATTCGAGTGAAGCAGAAGAGAAGGGAGCTGCAGGTTCATCGTCGTCCTCAGGTGAAAACCTGATGGACAAGCCAGAGTGCTACAAGTTGAAGCGAGCCGCTCTGCAGGGTGAAACTGCACCGAGGGCCACCCAGGAGGCGCCGGTCAGGAGAGGGCACAGCACTCTCTGGAAGGAACTCAGGAGATGGTGTGGCCATCACAGCCTCAGGCAGCCAGGGAGAAGCAAACACCTCTACTGTGGATCTTGGCGATGAGCTCACCACCTCCCCCTATGGGGCCAGCTAGATAAGAGTGGGGTTTCCTCAGATGACTTTCTCTCCCACCCCCAGGATCTGGGGCATGCAAATTTATCGGCTTGCTTCCTTCCTAACAGAATTTTCTTCTCCAAACACAATCCGGAGAGGTGCATCCCCAAGAGCCTGTCAAACGAAAGAGGTTGGAGAGATACGTGGAGCCTGGTTGCAGGGGGACCAGCCTGGGGCCAGACAAGGGCTTGGCCCAGAGCCCCCAGACTTTATCACTCAGACTGATGCCTCAGAAGCCCCCTAGAGCCCCTCTGTCCCTCTGACACGTCAGCCCGACGCCAGCTGTGGAATCTGCAGAGTGAGCCCAGTGATGCAGCCCCATGTCCATCACCACGGTCATCCTGTCAGCGTCGGGGACCTGCAGACTCCTGACTCGCAGCACTCCTACTGCTTCTGCTCTGGGCAGAACAAGAGCCAGGGGTGCTGCCTGCAGGGGCAGGTGGCAAAGAATGGAGAGCCGAAGACCCTGCGGCAGAGGGTCAGTGCTCAGACAGCAGGCGTCCAAGCTACAGGAGAAGCTGGACGAGCTGAAGACAGTGAGCTTCCCCTCCCTGAGCAGCCTGCTGTCCCCCTGCCAGGGTCAGTACCAGAGCCTGGCGGCTCGCCCCGCCCGGTCACTATGAGGGGTTTCTTGCTATGTGGCTGAGGGCCCCTGAGCACTTCTGTGTGTCACATCCTCCCTGCTCTCTTGGGAGAAGGCTCTGATAGTAGCCGTGCCTTGTAGACAGGGAGCCCAGGCTGGAGAGCTTACCTCCCTCGTTCCAGGGCACTCGAGAGGCATCTGTAGCTGTCGCGGTCTAGCTGGTGGGAAAGGAGGCATTTCAGGTCAGCTGGGAAAGCCAGAACTACCCAGTGAGTGGTGCCTGGACAGTTGGTTTTCCACTTGATCGGGGGAAAGTCAGCTCTATTGCATACCGCACACAACATAAACTCCAAATGAGTTAGGATCTAAATGTCAAATAAAATAGACACAGTAAACTATTAGAAAAGTTTCAGGAGAGTCTTAAAGTCATGAGGAGGTTCTTTCCATTCGTGTTTTAATGAACATCCTCAAAGTTAAGTCTTTTTGAACATTAATAATAATTTCTTTCAAATTTTAAATGTCTGTTCAAGTAGAATACATTCTCTTTTGTAAAAATTAAAACACTGCAGAAATATGTTTCCCCATTACAGAAGTGGGGAAAATCCCCCCACTTTTATTCCAACTTTTATTCCTTGTTGCTAGTAAAATTTGGCGTGTTATCTCTTAGATCATTTTCTATGCGCTTACATATTTTTTTATGGCTATGTTTCTGCTTTTCTTCATATTTTACTGTTTAGTGCTTGCAAAAATTGGTTTCTAGATCTTCTTTACATATGGAGGATAGTATCTTTTGCCTGTTATCTATACATGGAAAACATTTCCCTACCACGTTGTTCATTGGATCTGGGTCAATGTTTGTCTTGTAGGATGTAAGTAACACTTCAGGTGGAAAAGGCTCTTGTGTGACAGGCTGCTCAGGACCTTCTGGGCCTCCAGGTCAACCATTAGCACAGCCCAAAATAAAAAAAAAAACCAAAACCCATCCTGTGTGTTTCCAAATGCACCCTGAGGGAAGAACAGCTCCAGGTGAGGACCACTGATGTCCTGGTCAATTGTCCACTATATTCCCCCATCGTGTTACAGCTTTTTTGCGGTTTCTCATACCTGACGTTACTTCTGGGTACCTTCCTCTGTTCCTATTGGTCAGACTTCCCAACGTTTGTCACTATTACAGGTCCTTCCCGACAGCCAGCCCTTTACTCCATTGATCAGGTCTTCACTGTTGTTTCTACCTCATGAATCCTCACTTCTTTCTGCTTTTTTCTCCTGGAGGGAAGTGCTTAGCTTCTTCGTGTGCAGTTTCTATTTCCTGATCCCTGCAGTCAAGGCTGTGTCCCTTCTCCTGTCCCTTTCGCCTCACACCATGGATGTGCCGTGTGCTGCCCTCATTTCTGTTCATTTCTAAATAGTTTGTAATTTCAGTCGACTCCCTCTTTCACCTGAGTTATTTAGAAGAGTGTGGAGAGATTTTCAAGTTTGATAGATTGGGGGAGGGGAGCTAATTGTTTTGTAATTATTCTCTAATTTTATTGCTTTAAGCTCCTGTAACATGGTCACTTAAAGATATCTGCTTTTTAGAATCTTTTGATATTTCGTTGTGGCTTAATACACCATCCATTCTGGTGACTGTTTCATTGTGGTTGAGAAGAATGTATCCTCTCCAGCAGTTCCTTACACTGCTCTCCCTCAGGCTGAGGCTGGATCTGGCTTATTTGTGTGAGTGAGCAGATCTGTCTCCTAACTCACTGTATCACTCCCTCTGTTGATTTCTAAGAGAGGAAAGGTAGGTCTCCCTGTGATTCTGGAGGTGCCTGTGTCTTCCTGTTTGTGTGTCTAGTTTTGCTTTATGTTTCAAGACCATGTTGTTGGATGCATAAGTGTTCCTGACTGTTATCAACACAGAAAACCCCTTTTTGTCCCATTGACACTCTTTTCTTTATCTCCTTATTTTCAACCTTTTTATATCCCTTTATCTTATAGCTATATTTGAACTCGATCTGAGAGCTTCTGTCTTTTTATAGAGTAATTTAATCCGTTTGCAATTATGATTGTTGATACGTTGGTATTTTGGCCTTCCAGTTTATTTTATTTTTAATTTGTTAGGCTTTCTCATTGTTTCTTTTTCTGTTCTCCTAGTGGATGTCTTTCAGCTTTTAAAAATAACCATTTAAGCCTGTCTTTCTGTAAATGCTTAGTGTTGATCAGTTCCTGTGTTGTACACTGCCAGCCCCTCACCCTCACTCCCCAGGTGGAGACTGTCTGTGATCTTAGTTCTATATTCTTCTTTTCCCCCTCAATCAGCCACAATTAGATGTAAATATGCATTCTATTGGTTACTTTATTCACCACTATTTTTTTTTAAATTTTTTGTTTATTGCAGTTAACATTGGTTTATAACATTTTAAAAATTTCAAGTGTACATCATTATAATTCTAAATCTGCATAGATTACATCATGTTCACCACCCAAATACTAATTACAACCCATCACCACACACATGTACTGAATTATCCCTTTCACCCTCCTCCCTCCCCGCTTCCCCTCTGGTAACCACCAATCCAATCTCTGTCTCTATGTGTTTGTTTATTGTTGTTATTATCTACTACTTAATGAAGGAAATCATACGGTATTTGACCTTCTCCCTCTGACTTATTTCACTTTGCATAATACCCTCTATTTATTGTATCCAGTGTTTCCTCTTTTTCATAAATACTTAATGACCTTTTTGGAACTCGAATGACAGTAAAATTTTGAGAGGAATCGAGTTTGAGATACTCCTTAGGTGCTGATGCCAGAGAGCCAGCTCCCAAGCTCTTCAAGTTGCCTCTGTGTGTCTACAGAGTGCGGGATGCTGAGTGGTGTTTACAGCCATGGAACTGAATGAGGTTTCCTGGAGAAACTGTGTATCTGGAGAAGTGCTGGGGCCTAGCCTAGGGGCAGGCAGTGTTCGTAGAGGTGCAGCTGAAGAGGGTCCAGGAAAGGAGACTGAAAAGACAGAGCATGGGGTCATGGGAGCCAGGAGGGGAAAAGGGTATTGCAGAAAGGAGGTCCTCAGCTGAGCTGGATACATCTCTGATCAGAATGGAGAAAAGATGGCTGGACTTGGCCACATGGAGTCACTGGTGACTGCAGTCCCCTTGGAGTGGTGGCAGTGGTGCTGGGTCTAGAGTGGGTGAACGGGGGCTTTAGGGGGTGGTGCTGGGGATGAGGCACTTTGTTTAGGAGATTTAGCCCTGAAAGGGAGTTGGAAAATTGGACAGTAGCCAAAAGGGAACATGGCTTCAAGGGAGAGTTTCATGTGAATGGTGGAGACAAGGGAGCAGGTGTCTGAGCTGTGGGTGGGCCAGGATGGAGAGGAGGAGCTGTGAGGGCCAGGGAGGAGGGTGCTGAGCCATGGGGAGGTGCAGGGCTGGGCTTTCCCCCCTAGGGAGCGGGCAGAGAGCAAAGGGACAGATGCTGAGCTGGTGGAAAGGCGTACCTGTGCCTCTGCTCCTGTGTTCCCCGGAGTGTGAGGCTGGTCACTGGCTGGGAGTGGAGGGGCGATGCAGCAGGTGTTAGGAGAGCAGCAGTGGGAGCAGTAGGAGGGAGAGAGGACACCCTGGCTTGGTCTACAAGGCTCACCCAGAGCCCCCACTGGGGTCTGTGGTCTCCACCTGTTGGCTCTCTTTGATGTCTTCCTCAAGGTGTCTGCTCTCTTGATGGTTCCCAGTGCTGTTATGAATTCATTCATCAGTCAAGGAATCTTCTGGACATTTTTAGGGATTTTATGTTGAACAGGCTATACACATATTTCTTCAGTCCGTTACCTTTAATCAATCGCTTTACTTTTGGACAGATTCCCTACCACAGAGCTGCGGGGCCAGTGCGCCTGCGGGTTCTAGGGTTTGGGAGGTTTGCCCTCCGGAAAGCCGGTGCTGATGGGCATTCTCACAGGACACGGTGTTCTCTCCCTGAGCCCGCTGTGACTCCAGGTGTCATGTTGTTTTAAACACGGGCCATTTCTAGCAGGGTCCATTGTTGGCATTCCTGTGGACCAGTGAGGATGAACATTTTTCCGGGTTCAGTATCTCCTTGTCGCTTCCCCACCACGCCGCCCCCCACCTTGCTTCCCGAGCTCTGAACCTTCCTGATGTAACCAGGACGTTCACTCTATCCAGTGTGAATCCATATTCTCTCAGTGGACTCAGCGAATACTTGCTTCAAGCATCTGTTTTCTTCTCGTTTCTTCATTGTACATACGATTCTTGAGTTAATCTGGAGTTTTAAAAACGTTTTATTGTGGAAAATCTTGAACATACTCAATTGAGTAGAAAAGTATAATAAGCGCACGTCCCTATCCTCCCGCTTCAACATTTATCAGTATTCTGAGATTCTTGTTTCTTCTATATTTCTACCCAATCCCTACCTTCCATTGATTATTTGTTAATTAATAGAGTGATTTTTAAGGAAAGGTTTACATTGACAGAAAAATGCAGCAGATAGTACAGAGAATTTCTTCCTCCTCCCCACACAGTCGCCCCTGTTATTAACATCTTGCATTACCACTTGTGTTAGCATGGTTCATGCATCACAAGCGGTGAACCAACATCGATACGTTGCTATTATCGAAGTCCATAGTTTACAGTACGGTTCACTGTCTGTACTTGGATTTTGACAAATGCATGATCTCCTGGATTCACCATTACAGTATCCTACGGAATAGTTGGATGGCCCTAAAAATCCCTGTGCTCTGTCTGTTCTTTTCTTCCTTCCCAACCCCAGGCAACCACTCATCGTTATATTGTTTCTATAGTTTTGCCTTGTCTAGAATGGCATATATTTGGAATATGTGGATACTATAGAATAGAGTATGTAGCCTTTTCAGGTTGGCTTCTTTCACGTAGCAATATCTATTTAAGCTTCCTCTATGTCTTTTTGTGGCTTGATAACTCATTTCTTTTCTTTTTTTTTAATATTGACTTAAAATACACATAGCAAAAAATGTACCTTGTAATCTGTTTTTAAGTATAAACATCAGTGGTATTCAATACATTCACATTGTTGTGCAGCCATCACCACCATCCATCCCCATCACCCTTGTAGATCTGAAACTCTCTACCTATTAAACAATAACTCTCCCTTCACCCCTGCTCCCAGACCTTGGCAGCCACCATTCTGCTTTCTTACTTTATGATTCTGACTCCTCTAAGAACCTCATATAAATGGAATCATACAGTATTTGTCTTTTTGTGACTTGCTTATTTCACTTAGCACAATGTCCTCGAGTTTGATCCATGTTGTAGCATATTGCAGAATTTGATTCCTTTTTAAGGCTGAATAGTATTCCTTTGTATATATATACACCACATTTTGTTTATCCCTTCATCCGTTGATGGATACTTGGGTTGCTTCCATGTTTTAGCTGTTGTAAATAATGCTGCTTTGAACATGGGTGTCCAGATATCTCTTTGAGACCCTGCTTTTCTTTTGGATATGTACTCAGAAGTGGAATTGCTGGGTCATATGGTCATTCAATGTTTAATTTTTTGAGGAACTTTCATTCTGTTTTCCATAGTGCCTGCACCATTTTACATTTTACATTAATGATGTACAAGGGTTCCGATTTCTCTGCCTCCTCCCAGCACTTGTTGTTTTCTTTTTTTTTTGCATAACGGCTATCTTAATGGCTGGGAGGTGTTATCTTATTGTAATTTTGATTTGCATTTCCCTAATGATTAGTGATATTGAGCATGTTTTCATGTGCTTATTGGCCATGTGTACATCTCTTTTGGAGAAACGTCTATTCAAGTCCTTTGCTGATTTTTGAATCGGCTTTTTTGTTGTTGTTGTTTAGGTTTAGGAGTTCTCTTTATATTCTGGATATCAATCTCTTATCAAAAATTTGATTTTCAAATACTTTTCGCCATTCTTTGGGGTGCCTTTTTACTCTGTGGATAGTGCCTTTCGATGTACAAATTTTAAAAATGTTCATAAAGTCCCATTTTTGTGTTTTTTCTTTTGCTACCTGTGCTTTTATTGTCATATCCAAGAAATCATTGCCAAGTCCAGTGTCGTAACAGTTTTGTCCAGTGTTTGCTTCTAAGCGTTTTATTGTTTTAGGCCTTACATTTAGGTCATTGATCCATTTTGAGTTAATTTTTGTATATGGTGTTGGCTGAGGGTCCAACTTCACTCTTTTGCAGATTTATATCCAGTCTTCCCAGCACCATTTGTTGAAAAGACTGTCCTTTCTCCATTGAATGGTCTTGGTACCCTTGTCAAAAATCATTTGACCATGTATGTGGGGGTTTATTTCTGGGCTCTCTATTGGTGTATATATCTGTCTTTATGCCAAGACCACATGGTTTTGATTACTGTAGCTTTGCAGTAAGTTTTGAAATGAGGAAGTGCGAGTCTTTCAGTTTTGTTCGTTTTCAGGATTGTTTTGGCTATTCCAGGTCCCTTGTGGTTCCATATGAATTTTAGGATGGGTTTTTCTATTTCTGCAGAAAAATCATTGGGATTTTGATAGGGCTTAAATTGAATCTGCAGATTGCTCTGGGTAATATTGCCACTTTAACAATCTTTCCAATCCACGAGCACACAATGTATTTCCATTTGTGTAAATCTTTAATTTCTTTCTGAAATATTTTGGGGCTTTTATTGTGCAAATCTTTCACCTTCTTGGTTAAGTTAATTCATAAGTATTTTTTTATGCTATCGTAAAGAGTTGTTTTTGTAATTTCCTTTTCAGATAGTTCATAGAGATTGTGTTGTGTATAGAAATGCAACTTATTTTGAGTGTTGACTTTGTATCTTGCTACTTTGCTGAATTCATGTATTAGCTCTAACCTTTTTTGTGGAGTGTTTAGGATTTTCTACATATGAAATCATATCATCTGCAAACAGAGATAATTTTGCTTCTTCCTCTCCAGTTTGGAAGCCTTTTCTTTCCTTTGCTTGCCTAATGGCTCTGGCTGGAACTTCCAGTACTGTGTGGAACAGAAGTGGTGAAAGTGGGCTTCTTTCCTAGTTTGTGGTCTTAGAAGAAGGGCTTTCAGTCTTCCAGTATCAAGTATTATATTTGTTGTGGGTGTTTCATATGACTTTTTTTCATGGTGAGGTAGTTTACTCCTATTCCTCCTTAATCGAGTGTGTTATCACGAGAGGATGTATAATTTTGTCAAGCGGTTTTTTTTGCTTCCTTTTGTTGAAGTGGCATATCACATTGATTGATTTTTGTATGTTGAACAATCCTTGCATTCCAGGAATGAAACCCACTTGGTCAAGGTGTGTAATCCTTTTAATACTCTGCTGAATTAAGTTTGCTAGTATTTTGTCGAGGATTTTTGCATCAATGTTCATAAGGAATATTGGCCTGTAGTTTTCTTTTCTTGCGGTGTTTTTTTCTGGCTTTGGTCTCAGGGTTATGTTGGCCTCATAGAATGAGTTAGGAAGTGTTTCCTCCTCTTCATGTTTTTGGAAAGGTTGGAGAATAACTGATATTAGGTATGTTTGGTAGAATTCACCAGTGAAGCCATCAGGTCCTGGCCTTTTCTTTGCCAGGAGATTTTTGATTACTGATTCAGTCTCCTTACTAGTTATAGGTTTATTCAGATTTTTTATTCCTTTGTGATTTAGTCTTGGTAGATTTGTGTTTCTAGGAACTTGTCCATTTCATCTAGGTTATCCAATTTTTGGGTGTACGATTGTTCATAGTACTCTTTTATAATCTTTTTTGGTTCTGTAGAATTGGTAGTAATGTCTCCACTTTTATTTCTGTTTTTAGTCATTTGATTCTTCTTTTCTTAGTCCATCTAGCTTAATGTTTGTCAGTGGTTTCATCTTTTCAAAGATGTTTGGCCTATTTTTTAATTGGGTTGTTGATTTTCTTGTTGAGTGTTATGAGTTCTTTGTGTTTTTTGGGTATAAGTCCTTTCTTGCATTAATTCACTACCTATAATAACATCACAGTCCATTTTACCTGTTAAATGTATGATAATGTATGAAATAGAAATGGTAGGAAAAAATTAAACAGGGGTCAGCAACATGGATTTTTCCAAAACTGGGGACCAAAGAAGATGTGTTGCCTGCTGGGCCCAAGGAGGAGCTGGGGAGGATGACGGGTACAGCCCTTTTTTTTTTTGTAAAAATTTTCTCTGAGTCTTTCTTCCTGGCCTGTCTTTTTATTCTCTCAAGAGTGTCTTTAGCAGAACAGAAATTTTAAAGTTTAATTAAGTCCAACTTACCAATTGTTTCCTACATGGATTGACTTTTGGTGTTGTATCTAAAATCTCATTGCCAAATCCAGGGTCATAGAGATTTTACCCTATGTTTTTCTAAGGTGTTTTGTACTTCTGCACTTTATATTAGGTCTGTGGTTGATTTTGAGTCAGTTTTTGTGAAAGATGTAAGGTCTGTGTCTAGATTCCTTTTTGTTGTTGTTGTTGTATAGTCATCCAGTTGTTCCAGCACCGTTTGTTGAATGGACTATTCTTTCTCTATTGTATTGCCTTTGCTCCTTTGTCAAAAATTAGTTTCCTTATTTGTGTGGGTCTATTTCTGGACTCTCTGTTGTTTTCCATTGATCTATGTATTTATTCTTTTGTCAGTACCAAGCTGTATTGATTATTGTAGCTTTTTAGTAAGTCTAACTAGGATACTGTGGGTTCTCCATCTTTGTTCTTTTCCATGAATATTATGGTGACTGTTCTGGGTCTTTTTCCTCTCCATACAAACTTTAGAATCAGTTTGTGGACATGCGCAAAATGACTTACTGTGATTGTGGTTGGTATTGTGTTGAACCTATAGATCAAGTTGGGAAGAATTGACATCTTAACAATATTAAGTCTTACAGTCCATGAACATGGAGTATTTCCATCCATTTATTTAGACCTTTTATTTCTTTCATCAGAGTTTTATCGTTTTTTTCATCAAAATCGTTTATATATTTTGTTATAGTTATTAATATATTTAATATTTTACAGTAAATAAATATTATTTAAATATTTCTCTCTTTTTTTGGTGCAAGTTTGAATGTTATTGTGTCTTTAATTTCAAATTCCAATTGTTTATTTCTGGTATATAGGAAAACAATTGATATTTGTATGTTAACCTTGTATCCTGCAACTTTGCTGTAATTGCTTATTAATTCCATGAGGTTGTTTGTGGATTCTCTGGGATTTTCTGCATAGAAAGTCACATCATCTGCAAATCAAGACAGTTTTTCTTCCTCTTTCAATCTTATAATTTTTTCCCTTTTTTTCCTCTTCTTGCATCAACTAGGACTTCCAGTACAGTGTTTGATATGAGTGGTGAGAGGGGCATCCTTGCATCCTAGTTCCTGCTCTCAGGAGGAAAACTTTGAGTTTCTCACCATTAAGTATGATGTTAGCTGTAGGGTTTTTTAAATAGATGTTTTTTATCAAGTTGAGGATGTTCCCCTTTATTCCTAGTTTTTGAAAGTTGTTATCATGAATGGGTGTTAGATTTTGTCAAATATGTTTTCTGCATCTATTGATATGATCATGTGATGTTTCTTCTTTAGTCTGTTGGTGCGATGGATTACATTAATTGATTTTAGAGTACTGAATCAGCCTTGCATACCTGTGATAAACCCACTTGGTCATGGTATATAATTCTTTTTTTACATTGTTGGATTCAATTTGCTAATGCTTGTTGAGGATTTTTGCATCTATGTTCATGAGAGATATTTGTCTGTAGTCTTCCTTTCTTGTAATGTCTTTGTCTGGCTTTGGTCTTAGGGTAATGATGGCCTCATAGCATTAATTAGGAAGTATTCCCCCTGCTTCTACCTTGTAGAAGAGACTGTAGAGAATCGGTAAACTCTCTTCCTTAAATGTTTGGTAGAATTCACCGATAAACACACCTAGTCATGGTACTTTCTGTTTTGGAAGGTTATTAATTATTGATTCAATTTCTTTAATAGATATAAGCCTATTCATATTATCTGTTTCTTCTTGTGTGAATTTTGATAGTCTGTGTCTTTTAATGAATTTGTCCATTTCACCTAAGTTATCCGATTTGTGGGAATAGAGTCCTTCATAGTATCCCTTTATTAACATTTTAATGCTTATGGGATTAGTAGTGACGACTCTTTTTTACATATGGTATTGGTAATTTGTGTCTTGTCTCTTTATTTTTTCTTAGTTAACTGGCTAGGATTTATCAGTGTTATTGAACTTTTCCAAAAAAGCAACGTTTGGTTTTGTTGATTTTCTTTATTGTTTTCCTATTTTCAATTTCATTGGTTTCTGCACTGCTTTTTTTTTCTTTTCTTCTGCTTGCCTTCAACTTAATCACTCTTCTTTTTCTACTTTCCTAAGGTGAAAACTTAGAATTTTAATTTTAGATATTTCTTCTTTTCTGGTATATGCATTCAGTGCTGTAAATTTCCCTCTAAACGTTGCCTTTCCTGCATCCCACAAGTTTTGACGAGTTGTATTTTTCATTTCCATTTACTTCAAATATTTTCTTTATTTCTCTTGATGCTTCCTGCTCTTCCCACTTGATATTTAGAAGTGTCTTTAATCTACAAGTATTTGAGGATTTTTCAGTTGTCTTGCTGTTACTGATTTCTAGTTTAATTCCATTGTGTTCTAAGAGCATATTTTGTACGGTCTCTATTTTGTTAAATTTGTTAAGATATGTTTTATGGCTCAGCATGTGATCTATCTTGGTGAATGTTCCATGTGAGCTTGAGAAGAATGTGTGTTCTGCTGTTGTTGGATGAAGTAGTTGTTAGTCGAGCTTCTTCAGAGAAACAGAACCAATAGGATGTATACATATACATATATAAGAGGATACTATTATAGATATGGCCCCCCAGAATTATGGATTGCAAGCTGGAGAATGAGGAAAGCTGGTGGAGTAATTCAGTCACTGTCCAAAGGCCTGAGACTTGGCAGGGGGTGGTGGGGTCAGGGGATAGGGGCGATGGTGTAAGTTCCCGTCTGTATCTGAAGGCCCAAGGACCAGGAACATTGATGTGCCAGAACAGAAGACAGATGTTCCAACTCAAACAGAGAGCAAATTTGCCCTTCCTTCATCTTTTTGTTCCATTCAGTCCTTCAATGCCCACCCACTTAGGGGAGGGCATCTGCTTTACTCAGTTCAGCAATTCCAATGCTGATCTCTTCTGGAAACACCCTCACAGACACACCCAGAAATGATGTTTTTCCAGGAATCTGGGCATCCTCGTAGCCCAGTCAAGTTGACGCAGAATATTGACCATCAGAGTAGTCTATAGATATAAGTTATATCAGTTGATTGATGGTGCTGAGTTCAACGATGCCCTTACTGGTTTTCTGCCTGCTAGATCTGTTCATTACTAATAGAGTGATGCTGAAGTCTCCAGCTATGATAGTGGATTTGGCTATTCCTCCTTGCAGTTCTATCAGTTTTTATCTCATGTATTTTGGTGCTCTGTTGGTAGGTACATAGATATTAAGGATTATTATGTCCTGGATAATTGACACCTTTGGTAGTATGTAATACCCCTCTTTATCCCTGATGATTTTTCTTGTCCTAATGTCTGCTTTGTCTGAAATAATATAGCTATTCCAGGTTTCTTTCAATTTGTGTTAGCAGGATATATCTTTCTCTATCCCTTTACTTTTAATTTGTGTCTTTATATTGCGCGTGGCTTTCTTATAGACCACATATAGTTTTCTTTTCCGTACTCTGATAGTCTCCATCTTTTAATTGGTGTACTTAGAGGATTCATGTTTAAACTGATTATTGCTACAGTTGAATTAATATCTATCATGGTTGTAACTGCTTTCTATTTGCTTTTTTGGTTCCTCTTCTTTTCTCCTTCTCTGATTTAAACTGAGTGTTTAATTTTATTTCACTTTGTCTCCTTTCTTAGAATATCATTTATAGTTCTTTCTAAAACTTTTTAGTGGCTCTCCTCGAGTTTGCACTATACCGTCACAACTAATCTAAGTCCACTTTCAAATAACACTACACTGCTTCACAGATAGTGCAAGTCCTATATAAGAGAGTATTCCCAATTCCTCCCCTGCCTTCCTTATAAAATTGCTGTCATTCATTTCACTTATACATATGCTGTGATCTCATCATTATTGTTGTAAATTTGAACAAATATTTATCTGTTAGGTCAATTAAGAATAAGAAAAAGAAAATATTTTATTTACCTTCAATTATTGCTTTTGTGATGCTCTTCTTTATCTCACTTCGGGTTTCTGACCTATATCATTTTTCTTCTCTCTGAAGAACTTCTAGTATTTCACATAGAGAATGTCTACTGGCAATGAATTCTCTCAGGTTATGTATGAAAAAGTCTTCATTTGTTCTTTACCTTTGAAGGATAGTTGCACTGGAGATGGAATTCTCCTCTTTTCTTGCATGTCTTCTAATGAGAAGGGCACTGTAATTTTCCTTCTTATGCTGAAGGTAAGGCTTCTTTTCCTCTGGGTTCTTTCAAGATTCTCTTTGTCTTTGGTTTTCTGCAGTTTGAGTACGATATGCCTAAATGCAGATTTTTTTGTATTGATTGTATTTGGTGTTCTCTGAGCTTCCTGGATCTGTGATTTGGCATCTATCCTTAATTTGGAAAAATGTCAGCTATTATTACTTCACATATCTTTTCTTCTCCTTTCTCTCTTTCTTTTCCATCTGTTATTTCCATTATGCATATGTATCAGTTTTGTAATTGCCAACAATTCTCTGATACTCTGTTCTCCCCCCAACCCATTCTTTGTTTCTGCATTTCAGTTTGGGAAGTTTCTACTGTTGTATCTTCAAATTCACTGCTTCTTTCCTCAGCCTTGTCCATCAAAGGCATTCTTCATTTCTCTTACAGTTTCTTCCCCCCCCCGCAAAGCCCCAGTAGATAGTTGTGTGTCATAGTTGCACATCCTTCTTGTTGCTGTAGGTGGGACGCGGCCTCAGCATGGCCGGAGAAGCAGTGTGTCGGTGCGCGCCCAGGATCTGAACCCGGGCCGCCAGGAGCAGAGCGTGCGCACTTAACCGCTAAGCCACTGGGCCGGCCCTCCTTACAGTGTTTCTGATTTGTGGGGTTTACTTTCGATTCTTTCTTACTGTTACCTCTCTTCTTACATTGCTCATCGGTTCTTGCACGTTGTCCATTTTTTCCGTTATACTCCTTAGCATATTAATCACAGTAACTTTAAACTCTAAGACTGATAATTCCAAAATCTCTGCCATATCTGAGCAGGGTTCTCATGCTTGCTCTGTCTCTTCAGACTGTGTTCTTTCTTGCCTTTGTGCATGCCTTGTAACTTTTTTTAAAGGTGGACATGATGTATCAGATAATAGAAGCTGACGTAAATATGCCTTTAGCTTGAGGTATCGTGTTAACCTGGCCAGCTAGCATTTTGACTGTGTCTAACCTCTACTGTAGCTGTAACTGTAGATGCCAGGGGCTTCAAATTTCTCTAATGTCCTTATTTTTTGTCTCTTCTTTTGTCTTTGGGTTTCCCTATGAAATGTTTTTATAGGGCCTGTACCTTTGGGCTTTTCTGCTTTGATTAGTGGATCATAACATATTAGAAACTATCAATCTGAAAAAACAACCTCACTCTTGGCTCACTGGAATAGTGGTAAAAACTACCAGGGCATCAGTAAGAACTATCCTGTTTTATGGCTGCTGTGAGATTTATTCCTTCAGGAAAACAGGTAGCACTAAAACTGGAGTTAGGTAGAGGTTCAGAGTTTATATAGCACAAGTGTATATGGAAGAGCTCTGTTTCGTCACATGGGCTGGACTTAGCTTTCAGAAGTGTACTCTATGTGAAGAGTAGTACAGACACACCAAGTTTTGTCTATAGTCACATCCCTCACTTAACCATGGAGTTTGCATCTCTTTGCAGCAGGAAGTGGAGAAGCTGCCAGTTTTGGAGCCTGTGCCTTTGTCTTCGCAACCCCTGGGTGCACTGAGTGTGTGAGCCAGGTATGCAGAATAAAGATGCCTTACCTGGGACTCCTGTTAGTATCGTCATAATTTTTATTCTGTCTTTCTCACTCTTATTTTTAGTTCTGATACTCCCAAATTAGTTCTGGCTGATTGTATTTTACTTCTACCGAGGGTGATCTTTTATTTCCCTTACCTCTTTCTTTAGGAGAAATTTTAGTTTTTAGAGTATTTGGAAGATACTATATATTTCAATAAATATTTGCCCATATATAAAGTCCACCAGCTACCATTGCTTAAATTGTTACTTCTGCCATAATGTTTCTTTAGTTTCATTTATAAGTCCTACATGCCCTTTGCTGCTTCTTACTTTGTTCCTAGGAGTTACCCAGTAGAATTAAACTAATTGGCAATTTTTATTCCTATTGAAACACTAGAAAAAAATGTCTGTGGCGTGTGGAAATTGTAATGAACTTGGTCATTCTAACCATTTTTACAAGACTGTCCTAGCCTAGGTCTAGAGAAGGAACTCTAGGTTTATGTACCTTTCATCTGGTTTCCCCTCCTTCCATCTTATCTTCTTACCTTTTTTTGAAAAGTGTAATTACTGTCTTCACTAGGCACATTTAAAGTGCTCAATAGCCGTGTGTGTCTAGTGGCTACTGTATTAGCACAGTAGCCTTAGCTACTGTGGTGGAAATTAGCACATTTCCATCATCACAGAAAATTCTGTGGGGCAATGCTGTTCTAGGAAATGAAGTAAGAGAAGAAAGTCTGTATATACAGTATGAAAGATGAGATTAAATGATCTATCTCTTTTTGCTAATGTATGTTTATGTAGAAGACCCAAGAGACTTTAGTAACAACTATAATTAATAAGAGAATTTGGATTCAAGATAAATACACAACAATAAATAATTTTATTTATTATAGCTGTATACACCTAGAAAGGGAAATGAGATAAACTTTATATTTGCAATAGCAGAAAAGAGAACTCATAAACCAGACAAGGAAATATACATACTGCATGATTTCGTTTGTTTGTGGAATCAGAAAAAGTCAAACTCATTAAAGCAGAGTAGAATGGTGGTTCCCTGGGTCTAGGGGGGGTGGGAGGGAAATGCAGAGATGTTGGTCAAAGGGTACAAAGGTTCATTGATGTAGGATGAACTCGTTCTGGAGATCTAATGCCCAGCATGGTGACACAGTTTGTAATACTGAATTGTGTACTTGAAATTTGCTAAGAGAGTTAATCTTAAGTGTTCTCACCACAAAAAAATCATAACTATGTGAGGTGATGGATATGTTAATTAGCTTCATTGTGGTAATAAGTTCACAATGTGTATGTATATCAAAACATCACATTGTACACGTGTATATTGTGTGTATATATATACACACAATATTTTTTGTCAAGTATACCTCAGTAAAGCTGGAACAAAAACATTTTTTTAAAAATAATTTATAGAATACTTTGAATAAATCTAACCAGAAAGACACAAGACCTATATGAAGCAAACTATAAAACCTCATTATAAATATTTTGTAAGTAACAACTTCATGAGCTCAAGAAAAGGAACCTGCAGTGTTCTAGAATGGGGAGACTTAATATCATAAAAATATCAGTTCTCCCAGAATTAATATATAAATGTAATGCAATTCCCGTTAGAATCCCAGTGAGATTTTTTAGGGGGAATTGGATAAAATGAGTAGCCAAGAAAAGTCTGAAAAATAAGAACACTGATGAATACATTGCCTTGCCTAGGTATGAGGAAATGCTATTGAGCCAGTATGATCAAATTGACATAATAGTAATCTAAGTTTAGACAGCTAGATCAGTGTAATGGAGTAGCAAATCCAGACTGAGATCCTAGGATGTGTGAAAAGTTCATGTATGACCAAGGCAGTAGTTCAGTTCAGTGGGAAGAGGGTACACTATTTAATCATTGATCCTGGCACAATGGACTATCCATTTGGAAGAAAATAAAAATGGATTCTTACACAATTTTGAAAACTAAATTCCAGCTGGCTTAACACTAAAATAAAAATAAAAGGGTAAACATGGAAAGTCTGGCGGATGGTGGGTACAGTGCAGGGGTAGAGGAAATCTTTCTAATAAAGACTGCATACCCAGAAGCTCTATAAAGGAAGAGAGAGACTTACTCAACTATATAAACATTAAAAGTATATTTTTGGATAGAGAAGAAGAAATCAGTTTATTCTGATATTTCCAATTCAACATTAAGATTATAGAATTTGTACTCAACTTTAGTTTTGTGTTTGTATCTCTTTTGACTTTTGCTGAAATCTCAGTTGCTAATAACGTTAACATAATTATTTACTTTATTCTACCATGAATATCTTATAGTTTTAAAATAACAATTCCAGTATTATTACTAACAAATATGATTATTGAATGTAATTTAAAATTTCTTTGTGTTTCTTCTTGTCTTTGGGGTATATCCTGCCCGTTTAGTGAAATTACTGTGCTTTAAAGAATAGTTCTCTGTGTCGCTCTGCCAAAAACTGCTATATATTTGAGTCATTTGTTGCATTTATTTTGTTTTCAAGTTTTAGGGACTTTTGGGTGTAATTTTTATAATTATGAAAAAAAGGTACGTGATTCCGAAGTGAAAATGATAAAAGACACCTTCGGAGAAGTCTAGCTTTCCATCCTGACCCCCAGCAGCCTGTTCCTTCTTCTTAGAGGTAGCCATTTTTATTAGCTCTTATTTTCTACTTCCATTGTTTATTTTTGAATACCTAAACAAAAGGTTATATCTGGCCTTATTTCCCCTTTTCTTTAAAAAAGGACATACTATAATACCGTTCTGTACCTTGTCTTTTCACGTAGTGGTGTATACTGGCGATCACTCCACAGCAATATATAGAAACCTTTCTCAGTTCTTTTGACAGCTGCATGGTATTCCATTGTTCCAATGTACCATATTTTATCCAGGGAATCTCCTATGATGGACATTTGGGTAGTTAAAGACTGGCGAAAGTTTATTGCTGGTGGGTGTGTGTGAAAAAAGTAATGAAAAATGATAGAAAATATATATTTTGGTCTCTGCTGCCAGTTCGTGGCACAGAGCTCCTAAAACCCTTGTAGTTTCATAAACGATAAAAGTACCAGTAGCATCTTTGTTCTAGTATTTGGCCTTTGACCCTGGTTCCTGACACAGAGCTCCTAAATCCCTTGTAAATTGCTGGATGATAGGAGTATCATTTGTTCTAACAAGGTGACTCTTAATGGGCTCCTGAATAACTTCAGGGTAGGAGCTCATCTCCAGAAAGACCAAGCCGTGATTAGAAGTTTGGAACTTTCAGCCCTGCCCCCAACCTCCAGGAAGGGGAGAGGGGCTGGAAGTGGAATTAATAATCCATCATGCCTACGTGATGAAGCCTCCGTAAAAATCCCAACAGGGAGTTGGCCTCGTGGCGTAGTGGTTAAGTTCTACATACTCCGCTTCAGCAGCCTGGGTTTGTGGGTTCAGATCCCAGTGCAGACCTACACCACTCATCAGCCATGCTGTGGCAGTGACCCACCTATAAAATAGAAGAAGATTGGCAAGAGATGTTAGCTCAGGGCGAATCTTCCTCAGGGAAAAAAAAAAATTCCCAGTAGTACAGGGTTTGGAGAGAGCTTCTGGGTTGGTGAACACATTCACATATCGGGGGGTGGTGCAGCCCAGCTCCACGGGGCACAAGCTCCTGTGCTCAGGACCCTTCCTGACCTCACCTTGTATATCTCTTCATCTGGCTGTTCGTTCATATCCTTTATTATGTCCTTTATAATAAACCAGTACATATAAAGTGTTCCCTGAGTTCTGTGAGCCATTCTAGCAAATTGTCAAGCCCAAGGAGCAGGGCATGGGTACCCTGATGTATAGCTGGCCAGTCAGAAGTACGGGTGACAACCTGGGACTGTCAACTGATATCTGAAGTGGGGGCGGGCATGTGGGACTGAGCCCTTAGCTTGTGATATCTGATTCTAACTCCGGTAGTGAGGTTAGAACTGAGTTGAATTGTAGGACACCCAGCTGGTGTCGGAGAATTGCTGGATGTGTGGAAAACCCACACACCTGGTGTCAGAAGTACTGTGTGGTAGTAGTGTGAGAGGAAAGGAGAAACACAGGAGGAAGAGTGTGTTTTCCCATACAGGTATTCTTCCACATTGATGGTAGAAATGTTTAGTATTATAGCCGTGGTATGCAATCCGGCAATATCTATTGAAAATGTTAAAGATGTATATAGTATCATCCCATTTTTCAAAACAATCCATTATAAAAAAAGAACATGTTTACTTATCTATCTCTATCTATCTATCTATCTAGGCTTATCTAACTAGGGAGAAAATAAAAAGAAACATATTAGGTTGTTAATAGGTGTGACGGGGGTATGATTGGAGAAGGGTTGGGGTAGCCAAGAAAAAAGACCAAGGAAAAAAAGGCTGTGGTTAATAAATAAAGCACGTATATATTCACATTGATGCATTTAGATAAAATTGTGTGAATATACATGAAAATATTTTTAAAATTATTTAGCAAATACAGTGGGGGGAAAGATCCCATTTAATATGGCAGTGTAAAATTTTAGATTGCCTAGGAGTTAAATGGATGTATGAAGAGAACTTTGAATCTTTAATGAGAAACATAAAAGAAGACTTGAAAGAGGCGTTCCATATTGCAAGGGGCAGGCTCAATATTGCAAAAATGTCTGTTCTCAGATTATTTGTAATTGTATTGCAATTCCAATAGGATTTTCATGTTGGAATTTGGTAAAATATTCTGAATTTCATGGAAAAGAAACAGCGCATTTTGGGGGAGCGCAGTGAGGGGTACTTGCTCTACTCGGTGTTAAGATGTCTGTAGGGCAACAGTAAGTAGGACAGCATGGCAGTGGCGCAAGGCCAGGCCATGGGTGGCTGACCAACTGTCCCAGTTTACCCGGGATTGAGGGTGCCCAGGACACGGGGCTTTCAGTGCTAAAACTGAGACAGTCCTGAGCAAACTGGGATGACTGGTTGTCCCACCAGCGGAAAAGAATAGGCGGCCCAGAAACAAACCTTCAGCGGTAATAGAGAATCACCAGTCAAGGGGAAAAGGAATGATTTTGTAAGAGATGGTGTCAGAGAAATGGCAACTATTCAGAAAAGAGTAAATTAGACCCCCACCTTATGCCATAGTCCAAAATAAATTTCATATGGGTTGGTGAATTAGGTATAAATATGAAAAGTGAAAACATGAAACAGTAAGAAGTTACATAGGTAAACATTTTAGTCATTGTGATGTTGGGAAGAACTAAGTATAAATACAGCAGAAGATATCACTGAGGAAAATACTGATATATTTAAATATAGAATTTAAGTTTTATATACATCAGAAAACAACACATAAATGAGAAATGGAAATTATAAATTGGAGGAAAAGACTTGCGAAAATATACGATAGGCAAAAACAGCCGCAGCCAAAGGAGCCCAAGGAGACGTGGCGACTAAATGTGCTGTGGAATCCCGGATGGGACCCTGGAACAGATAAAGGACACTAGGTAAAAAAATAAGGAAATCTGAAGAAAGCGTGGACTTTAGCTAACCATAGCCTATCAATATTGATTCATTAATGCGCCAGCCCTCATGGCCTAGTGGTTCAAGTTGGGCGCTCCCAGCTTCAGCAGCCCAGGGTCGCCTCCCAGTCGTGGAACCACACCACCCATTTGTCAGTTGCCGTGCTTTGGCAGTGGCTCACATAGAAGAACTAGAATGACTTAGAACTAGAATATGCAAGTGTGTACTAGGCTTCGGGGGAGGAAAATAAAGAGGAAGATTGACAACAGATGTTAGCTCAGGGTGAACCTTTCCCTGCAAAAAGAAAAAAAAAAAGTGGTTCATTAATACTGGCAAATGTACCATCCTAATGTAAGGTGTTAACAGTAGGGGAAACTGGGTGTGGGGTATATGAATGCTCTCTGTACTGTCTTCACAACTTTTCTGTAACTCCAAAGCTATTCTAAAATTAAAAGTTTATTAATATACATGATAAAACTGGCTAATATCTATACTATATAACTATATATATAAAACAATAGATAACATATATTGTATTGTATATTATATATAGTAGATTACTATGTTAATATATATATTATATATAACATATATGCACATATATAATATGTATAACAACATAATATATAGCTATATAACATAGAAACAAATTAGAAAAATGAACATATCTAAAGAAACATGGGCAAAGCATATAAATAGGTGGTTAATACATGGAAAGAAAAATCAACCTTACTCTCATAAACTGCCAGCATGTTTGCAAATGCTTTTAATGATTCTGGAAAGCAGTTTGCCAACATAGATTAACAGCCTTAAGTTGTTTATACTTGTTGACTTAGTAAGTCCATTTCAGTGTAATTACCCTGAAGGGATTACCTGAAGTACACACAATGTCTGATGGGCAAAGATGTTCTTCGCTGGGTTATGTGTAATAGGAAATAAGAGGAAATGTGCAACATCTGGGGACTATTGTGGTCAGCTATATGATCTGTACACACTCTGAAGCCATTCAAATGTATCGAAGAAGAGTGTAGCATCAAGAGCATTCATTTTGGAGACAGATCTGAATTCAAGTGGAAACACCACCATTGGCTATGTGATTTGGGGCAAATCACTTTACAGTCTTTCTAAGCCCCACCTCTCTCATCTCTAAAATAAGGGCAATAACAGACATAATCCATAGGGGTTTTGTGAGAATTAAATGAGATTATTCATGTCTTGAGCACAGTGCCTGGCAGATAGCTTAGTAAATAGCAACTCACAATTACTCTAGGACGTAGCTTTTTACAGATGAGAAAATGGGAGCAGAGAGAGGACAAGTCATTTACCCAAGGTCACACGATCTTAAGTGGTGAGCTGGGCTTCAAACACAGAATGTTTGACTTCAAATCCCATGTTCATAACCACAGTACCCAATTGTAAGCTGTTATTTATGCACTTCTGCTGCTGCTTAATGACATGGGACAATGCTTATGCAAAAAGGTGAGTAAAAGAAGTAGAATACAAAATTATCTGTATTGTATTCTGATTTTTCCTTGAAATTTTCGTATATGTACATAAACATGCATAGATACAAGACTGGAAGAAATTAGGCCCATATATTAAAATGATTGTCTTTTGAGTAAAGTGTTTAGATCAGTCCTGGGTCATAGAAAATGCGAAGTATGATCATTATGATCATGTGTTTTGATGTTCTGATGATTCACCTAAATGGTCTAAGTGTGAATGTCGTCGTATTTATCCTGCCCAGGACTCATATTTCTGAATCTGAGAATTCTCACCTTTAATTCATCACTCTGGAACATTCTCAGCCATTACTTCTTTGAGTGTTACTTTTTTCCCCATTAGTTCTCTATGTCTACCTCTCTTTCACATTTTTATTTCCTTATCTCTCTGTGCTGTATTCTGTATATCTAGATTCCATTGTACCACTTTTCTCTTTAGCTGTGCTCAATCTGTGATTTAATCTGTCCATTGAGTTTTTAATTTTAAAACTCTCTTTTTTTCATTTCTAGAATACTCTTTCAAAACTACTTGGTCTTTTTTATTTAAAAAATAGTGTCTTGTTCTTTTCTCCTGTTTCCAATTATGCCTTTAATCATTTTAAACATAGGTATTTTAGACTATGTATTAGATGATTCTGTTATCTGAAGATTTGGGGTTTAATCCTGCTGTTGTGTTCTGACAGTGGCTATGGTGGTTGTCTCTTTGTGTGTTTTGTGATTTTTCGTTGTTAGTCGTGTTCAGTGCGGCTTTACCTGAGGGCGTCCTGTGGAGGCTTTGTCCCTCTAGAGCTGTTTTATGTTGCTTCTGCCAGGTAGTTCGAGCGATACCGACAGCTAGGAACCACTTCATGCTAATGTTTTGACCTGGAAGATTCCTGGACCTTGCCGGAGATAAACATTTTGCATCCCAAACCCATGTGAAAGCAGGCTTGAGGTTACCAGTCCTCATAGGGAGACCTTTCTTTCTGCCTTCCCCGATCCCAAGTTGTCTCCCTTTGCTAGTGAATGGCTTTTTGTCCAGGTCACCCTTATTGAAGGTGTAGTCCTTTGCAGGTTCCAGCTTTCTACGGGTGTCTCAATTCCAACCCCCTGCCTTACTTAGGTCCAAGGCTCTGTCTCCTGCCTCTACATGGCCATCAAAACCTAAGCCCTTCACTCAGTGACATAACCAAGCCACCTGCATCCCACTCTCAGAGCAGCTAAAATTCCCCTCCCGCTAAATGCTCTGGTTGTCAGTTTCCGCTTTGTGTTTGGACCCCTAGTGATTTCTTTCCCTTCCTCGGGAACTCAGCTGTCCGTTTAAAAGGCTGTCATATGTTATTCCTTATTTCTAAGTAACGTGCACTGTGGGAGGACTTTCAGGTGATTTTGGCCGCCATATTACTGGAAATGGCCCTCAAAGAATATTATTATTATTATTTTATGTGTGAGGAAGATCAGCCCAGAGCGGACATCCAATGCCAATCCTCCTCTTGTTTTTTTGCTGAGGAAGATTGGCCCTGAGCTAAGATCCATGCCCACCTTCCTCTACTTTATATGGGACGCTGCCACAGCATGGCTTGACAAGCAGTGCGTTGGTCCACGCCTGAGATGCAAACATGGGGGAATCCCAGGCTGCCGAAGCAGAGGGCATGAACTTAACTGCTATGCCACCGGGCTGGCCCCTCAAAGATTATTTTTAAAAGGAAAATAATCTTAGGTGTCAGACAATGTTGGCTTACACATTATTTTCTTACTGGAAGGCCATCCTTGTTTCTTTCATAGAAGAATGGAGGTGGATTTTTTTCCTGCCCTATTTCTTCATCTTTAAATTCTTTTGGCTTGGCTAAAAAAGAAAACAGAACTGTCAGCCTTCCATTACCTGAGCTCTGCTGCGTCTTTTATTTTATTTTTTATCCTAATCTTGGCACATTTGGCAGGATACCAGATTTCTTGCCAGTTTCTTGCAAAGGACTCTAGTGAGGGTGAGGAGAAGGATACATCTCACATATGTGCTTATATATATACTATGAATGGGTCATTTTTAGTAAGAGGAAATTGACCGGATTAATGATTCTCAAGTCTTTTGGTGAGCTCTGCTAGAAAAGTAAAAGCTGCTTGGCATGTTTCTTAGAAAGGAGATCATAATTTATTTCCTTTCATACGTTTCAGAAACAATCGCATAAGATAATTCGGACACAGAACAGGTTCTAAAAGGGTGAATCTTGGGTGGTTGGTCGTCCTCATGTTTTCCTCTTCTCTTCTTTAGTCATCAAACGCTAGCCTTGTCTACCTTGGAATTACATTCTGCGTTACACATCAGTCAGATCTCTACTTGCGTTTTGTCCTTTTCAGTCCTCAGCACTGGCATGAGTGCAGTCTTCCTAAAGGACATAACTTCAAATTCTTTAGAGCGTCCCCATGACCTTCAAAATAAAATCCAGACTCCCTAGCACAGCATCACTCGATAGTCCATGTCTACCTTGTGACTCTCATCTCCAGAGATTCTCCAGTATCTACCTTGCGTTGAAGTTGCACCAGATTACTAGCACTTCCTCCAAAGTCTACATAGTCTTATGACAAGCTTCTGTTTTTTTTTTTTTTATTTGTGAGGAAGATCAGCCCTGAGCTAACATCCGTGCTAATCCTGCTCTTTTTGCTGAGGAAGACCAGCTCTGAGCTAACAGCTATTGCCAATCCTCCCTTTTTTTTTCCCCAAAGCCACAGTAGATAGTTGTATATCATAGTTGCACATCTTTCTAGTTGCTGTATGTGGGACGCAGCCTCAGCATGGCCGGAGAAGTGGTGCGTTGGTGCGCGCCTGGGATCCCAACCCGGGCCTCCGGTAGCGGAGCGTGCGTACTTAAGCGCTAAGCCACCGGGCCGGCCCGACAAGCTTCTGGTTTTAATGTGAGTGTTATTGATGAATTTGCTTCCATTAAAGCCAGGAAAGTAAAATTTAATAAATTCTGGTTTTGATGTAAATAAAATATTTAAATTTAATGCTATGAGTTTTAATATATTTAGTTTTCAATTATTCATCATTTTATCAACTGCTTTCATGTTCTGGAAAAAATTAACCATTCAAGAATACATAAAAATGTGTATTGGAGGCTCACATTTTTCTTTTTGCCTCCGGCTCGCTTATGGCTCTGTATGGCACTGTTGTTGATCCTGTCTTTAAAATTTTGTTATTTTGTTCATCGTGGATTTTTTGCGTTAATTTTTATGTTTAAAATATTGCATTGAAATATTAATTTATCTTGATTATGGAGTCTTTTGAACCCCATCAGTTTGGCACATGAGGCGAGTACCTTATTCACCCCACCCTGACCCCAGCCCTGCTTGAGGTCTTTAGTTACGTAAATTATCCATTTGAGGCTAGTGGGTATCTGAAAGTATTGTAGTTGAAATATAGGGCTTTTATTCCTGGAAGTGGTTTCCATCACACCTCTCCATTTTGTAGTAGCGTTCAGAATTCTGAAGTGGGGAGAATTTTTTGTTATTTTAATATTTTAAAAATATTTTTAAAATCTGTAATACATTCACCTGATTCAAAATTCAAAAGGCATCGAGAAAAGATGTATAGTAAAAACTTTCCCTTCCGCCCCTACCCTCTAACCACCCAGTCCCTCTTCCCAGCGGCAACAGTTGTTAACAATATCCTTGAAGAGATAATTTATGCTTATTCAAGCAAATGTGTGCACATATTTTAATCCCCGCTTTTTGCGCAAATGGTATCGTAATTTGTCTTGAATCTTGCTGTTATAACTTAACAATATGTATTGGAGCTCATTCCATATCAGTATATAAAGATGTTCCTCATTCTTTTTTTTTTTATTGATGTTTTATTAGTTTTTAACATTGTGAAATTTTGGGTTGTACGTTTTTGTTTGTCCATCACTATATATATATACATATATATATATATATATATATATATATGTCTCCCTTCACCCCTTGTCCCCCACCTCCCATTGCCCTTGGTAACCACAATACTATTTTCTCTGTCCATGTGTTGGTTTATATTCCACATATGAGTGTGATCATACAGTGTTTTTATTTCTCTTTCTGGCTTATTTCGCTTAACAGAATAGCCTCCAGGCCCATCCATGTTGTTACAAATGGGACAGTTTTGTCTTTTTTATGGCTGAGTAGTATTCCATTGTATATATATACCACATTTTCTTGATCCAGTCGTCAGTCGAGGGACACTTAGGTTGCTTCCACTTCTTGGCTATAGTGAATAATGCTGCAATGAACATAGGGGTGCATAAACCTCTTTGGATTGTTGATATCAGGTTCGTTGGATAGATTCCCAGTAGTGGGATAGCTAGATCATAGGGCATCTCTATTTTTAATTCTGTGAGGAATCTCCATACTGTTTTTCATAGAGGCTGCACCAGTTTGCATTCCCACTAGCTCTGTATGAGGGTTCCTGTTTCTCCACATCCTCTCCAACATTTGTTGTTTTTTGTCTTGGTGATTATAGCCATTGTAACGAGCGTGAGGTGATATCTTAGGGTTGTTTTGATTTGCATTTCCCTGATGATTAATGATGTTGAACATCTTTTCATGTGCTTATTGGCCATCTGTATATCTTCTTTGGAGAAGTGTCTGTTCATTTCCTCTGCCCATTTTTTGATCAGGTTGTTTGTTGTTTTGTTGTTCAGTTGTGTGAGTTCTTTATATATTAGGGAAATCAACCCCTTGTCAGATGTATGTTTTGCAAATATTCTCTCCCAGCTGGTGGGTTGTCTGTTCATCTTGATTCTGGTTTCGTTTGTCTTGTAGAAGCTCTTTAATCTGATAAAGTCCCACTTGTTTATTTTTTCTTTAGTTTCCCTAGTCTGGGTAGGCATGTCATCCGAAAAGATTCCTTTATGACCAGTGTCAAATAGTGTGTTGCCTATGTTTTCTTCTATGAGTTTTATAGTTTCAGGTCTCACCTTCAGGTCTTTGATCCATTTTGAGTTAATTTTTGTGAATGGCGATAGCAGATGGTCCACTTTCATTCTTTTGCAAGTGGCTGTCCAGTTTTCCCAACACCATTTATTGAAGAGACTTTCCTTTCTCCATTGTATGTTCTTAGCTCCTTTGTCGAAAATTAGCTGTCCGTATATGTGTGGTTTTATTTTTGGGCTTTCAATTCTGTTCCATTGATCTGTGTGTCTGTTTTTGTATCAGTACCATGTTGTTGTGATTACTATTGCTTTGTAGTATGTTTTGAAGTCAGGGATTGTGATGCCTCCTGCTTTG
Source organism: Diceros bicornis minor (assembly GCF_020826845.1). NCBI lineage: Eukaryota > Metazoa > Chordata > Mammalia > Perissodactyla > Rhinocerotidae > Diceros > Diceros bicornis. Next base: position 60,055,693 of record NC_080754.1, read on the forward strand.
TTCTTTTTTCTTAGGATTGCTTTAGCTATTCGGGGTCTTTTGTTGCCCCATATGAATTTTAGTATTCTCTTTTCTATTTCCGTGAAGAATGTCATTGGGATTCTGATTGGGATTGCATTGAATCTGTAGATTGCTTTAGGTAATATAGACATTTTAACTATGTTTATTCTTCCAATCCACGTGCATGGGATATCTTTCCATTTCTTTGTGTCATCATGGATTTCTTTCAATAATGTCTTGTAGGTCTCATTGTATATGTCTTTCACCTCCTTGGTAAGATTTATTCCTGGGTATTTTATTCTTTTTGATGCAATTGTAAATGGTATTATCTTTTTGAGCTCTCTTTGTGTTAGTTCGTTAGTAGCATACAGAAATGTAACTGATTTTTGTAGATTGATTTTGTACCCTGCCACTTTGCTATAGTTGTTGATTATTTCTAATAGTTTTCCAACAGATTCTTTTGGGTTTTCTATATATAAAATCATGTCATCTGCAAATAGTGAGAGTCTCACTTCTTCGTTACCTATTTGGATTCCTTTTATTCCTTTTTCTTGCCTAATTGCTCTGGCCAAAACCTCCAGTACTATGTTGAACCTCATTCTTTTTATAGCTGCTTAATGTAAGTATCTCATAGGCACATTATTTAACCAATATCTTATTGAGAGACACTTAAGTTGTTTCCAGTCCCTTTCTATGAGAAACAGTGCTGCAGTCAATAACCTTGTTTATATGTCATTTTGCACAGGTGAGTATATCTGTAGGGTGAATTCCTAGAAGTCAGATTTCTGGAATGGAAGGTTTTTACATTTGCAGTTTGATAGATATTGCTAAACTGCTGTCCATGGAGGTGATAGCAGTTTACACTCCCACCAGGAATAGAAGTGGGTCCCTGTTTCCTTACATGCACACTCAATAGAATGTGGTCAGGCTTTTGCTTTGCCAGTCTAATAGGTGAGAGATTAGGGTGTTAATCGCAGTGTGGGGTTTTAAATTTCTCTTCGATAGAAACACCTTTTAACATGTTCAAGAGCCATTTGTATTTCCATCTCCTTGAACTGTCTCTTTATATCCTTAAAATTCCGTAACCTCTGCAATTTCCCCATATTTATTCTTTGTGTTGTCTTCTGTCTATTTCCCTACAGTGATTCAAAGCAGAACCCTTAACATGCTAAGGGCCCACGTGCTTGTCTTGAATAGGGAGAATGGAGTAAATTAAGAATAATAGTTCATTGGATGGGAAGAAGAATCCCAACATGTGAGCAACTTTAAGAAAAGAAAGCAGCCCCGGGACCTGCCTGCGGGTAGGAAAAAGAAGAAAGTGCTTGAAAACTGGGGATCAGCACTTTCCCCCTGCGGGTATCTCCTGGCACATAGTGGTAGTGAAGGATAGCTGCTTAGAACAAGAACCAGGCAGTGGTCATCACGGCTCCTTGGTGGTGACAAGGTACCTCTAGCTGTATCATGAGTGCATTAGATGTTTAATTTGAATGTCCCTGGTGGAGAACACAGTCATGTCATGCAGCAAAGGGCCTGAGCCTGAAGGAGTGGGCTAAAGGTCTGAATCCCAGTGTAGCACATGCTGCTGAGTCCCTGACTCCCCAGGCCTTCCTTCTTTTTCCTTCTTGTCTTTCTACTCCTTCCTTCTTTCCCTATCAAAGTACAGTGTTCAACGTCAAATGATATTTTATCTTTTTTCTGGTGGCTTGTTTCTAAATTTTCAGTTAAAAGTCGGTAACACGCTGCATGTGTGAGTAATCTTTTAAGTATTTCTGACTGTGGGGGTGTGCTTATGTTCCTTAAATTGGAAGGTGGCAATAAACAGTTCCCTGGGTTACCCAGGCCCTGGAGCTCTGGACTTGGGTTGGCCATTTGTGTCACTTCCTCTCTGTAGCCCGTTCAACATGAGCAGTTCTGTCACTATCCTCTCTTCCTAGTCACTTGTGCTGCCCTTTGAATCCAAAGGCGTCCTCTCGTTGGCACGTGACTCTACACCCGGCCTCCTTTCCTAGCATCTGGTTTACTCCCTTTCGGCTTCCTTCCAGACTTCTCTCTCCCAGCTCCCCCACATCCTCCTGTGTCCCCTCCTGTCCATCCCCACTTCCATGATCTGAATTCAGTCCTCCACAGTCTTCTGCCTGAACTAGTGAAGTACCTGAATGACTGTTGTCTGCTTAATCCAACTGCCGTATCGCTGCTAAGGCGATGTTTCTAAGTGCACATGGGAGGGTGAGGGGAGGACTTTATTTGAAGCAACTCTGTATTGTTTGCAAGTTTTTTTTTTTTTTTTTTTTTTTTTTTTTTTTTTTTTTTTTGTGAGGAGATCAGCCCTGAGCTAACATCCGCCAATCCTCCTCCTTTTTTGCTGAGGAAGACGGCCCTGGGCTAACATCGGTGCCTATCTTCCTCCACTTTATATGGGATGCCGCCACAGCATGGCTTACCAAGCAGTGCGTCGGTGCGCGCCCGGGATCCGAACCAGCGAACCCCGGGCCGCCGCAGCGGAGCGCGCGCACTTAACCGCTTGCGCCACCGGGCCGGCCCCCTGTTTGCAAGTTTTAAAACATGCATGTAGTGCTTTTATCATTCAAAAGTACAAATATTATATTACTATAATGTTTAAAATCCTTCAATAACTTTCCATTGATTGCAGGATGAAACTGCAAACTCTTAATATTATATGCTCCATTAGCTCTGCCACTTCATCAGTTTGTCAGCTTCATGAAGTGGCTTCTTGCTCTTCTCTTGTTCTCCCAGACAGTGACTCTGCCAGGGTTCTCAGAGATGCTCTGTTCTGATTAATCACAATAAGTAATAGCTCCCATGAAAGCATCTACAGAGTGCCCAGTGCTTTCCATGGGATCTCATTTTTCAACCCTGTAAGGTAGGCATAACCATCTCAGTTTTTCAATAGAGAAACTGAGGATCAGAGAGATTAAGTGACTTCTCTAAGGTCACACAGGTATTGTCAGAGTCAGGATTTGAACCCAGTTCTGCCTAACTCTAAAACTTATGCTCTTCCCACTATACCATGCTCTCTAGAATGGAGTGTTCCAGTCATTCTGGCCCTGCCTTTTAGAGAAGCATTACTTCCTATCTGTAAATACCTTAGGCAGTTTACTGTAGTAGTTCAGACCATGAGCTCAAACTGCTCGGGTTCAAATTCTGTCCCTAAGACCTGATAGTTGTGTAACCTTGAATAAGTTAATTTCTCTGAGCCTCAGCCTCTCCATCTGTAAAATGGTGTGGTAATAATAGTTCCTCTCTCCTAGACTTGTAATTTGTAAAAAGATGATCCATATAAAATACTTAGAACAACGTGTGGCAAATAATATACATACCCTCAATAAAGCATAGCTGTTATCATCACTATATTGCAGACTCATCTCAGAATTCTCTTGACCCTTTTCTTCATCTAGAGTTCCTGATCGGTCCATCTGAATCCTGGTTTGCTATATCCTAATTGTCCCTTCTGTGTATTCCTGTGCAACAGAAAGTACCATAATTATATTGTATAGGCTTTGCCTTTCTGAGAGTGAGTTTTGCAAGATATAGCTTTAGATACACAACACGAATTTTATTTGTTCATATGTTAAATGGCTGATTGCTCAGATGCTGCTCACTTGTTAAGGAGTTACAGATTGTAATGATTTAATTGTCAAATTGCTGTAGCATTTTTAATAAAAGTACTAACAGTAGGAATTCAATTCTTTTATTGCAGGGTTCATCTTTTTGGCCCTGTGTGTAGTGATCAGTCCCACTTGCTTGTCTTCATAGTGGGAACTCAAGGTGCCACAGTAACCTCCTGGTGTCTATTCTCATCTGCTCTTCTGTTTCTCACTTTCTGTGTCAGGTATCAAGTTTGGGCATTGACTTGAAGCAGCTGGTTTAGGGAAGCCAATCACAAAACCAGCCGTGGGCTGGATCCCCTGGATTTGTCTGTGACTTGTGTGAGCTTGAGTCAAGTGAGCGATCTGCACAAGGCCTTGGACGTTGTCAGTCCCTCTGCTGTCATTCCCGTGTCATCTTTCATTCTCCCTACTGCTGTCATGACCTGCTCTGCTCTTCTTTTCAAGGAAAGGCAGCATATGGCCCTCTACAACTTGAGTGGTGCCACCTGTGGTTTCCTTTCCATAGTTCTTGGATGTTTTTCCTCCATACCTTTTGAGATGTCCCTTTTGGTCCATACCTGTTGCCCTGTGACTTGAGATCAATAAATCTAAACAATACCCTTACTCCTCCATGGAATGAAAATGAAAGTTGACAAATTTTTCCCCATCTCTTCTTTCGAGTCCAGGAGATGCCAACAAAAGTGAGGCTTGAAGAGCGTATGAAGAGTCTTAAGGGAAGCACTATTTGGGTGGTCTTTGGAGTAAAATCTCCCTGGGCCAAAATTTTTTATGTTACAGTATTGATATGAGGGAAAATAGACTTAAAAAAAAAGGACCATCAATTGCGTTCGATGTAAAGGCTGTTTTACATGGGGTTTATTGACTCGTTATGTTTTTTTAATTCAAACTCCTTATAGAGATTTGTTCTTTTTAATAAATAAACATGAAGTTCTTGGTTGATTTCCTTGTGTCTGTTATCCCTAGTATTCATTCATGAATTCATGGGCAGGGACCTTAGGAACAGTCTATTTTTTTTTTAAGATTTATTTATTTATTTATTTATTTATTTGTTTGTTTGTTTGTTTTCCCCCCAAAGCCCCAGTAGATAGTTGTATGTCATAGGTGCACGTTCTTCCAATTGCTGTATGTGGGATGCGGCCTCAGCATGGCCGGAGAAGCAGTGCGTTGGTGCGCACCCAGGATCTGAACCCGGGCCGACAGCAGCGGAGCACGCGCACTTAACCACTAAGAAATGGGGCCAGCCCAGAATCAGTCTTTTTTGTAATTTCCTTTTCAGATTGTTCATTATTTGTGTGTAGAAATGCCATTGATTTTTGTGTGCTGTCTGTATCCTGCTACTTTGCTGAATTCATTTATTAGATCAATTGGTTCTTTGTGATGTCTTGAGAATTTTCTTTATATAAGATTAGCAATATAATTTTACTTTTTCCTTTCCAATTTGTATGCCTTTCATTTCTTTTTCTTTCTTAATTGCTCTGGTTAGAACTTCCAGTACTATGTTGAATAGAAGTAGTGAGATCGCACATCCTTGCCTTATTCCTGATCTTAGAGGAAAAGCTTTCAGTCTTTCATGATTAGGTATTATGTTCACTGTGGGTTTTTTGTATATGGCTTTTATTATGTGGAGGTCAATTCCTTCTATTTATATTTTTTGAATGTTTTTATCATGAAAGAGTGTTATATTTTGTCAAATGCTTTTTCTGCATCAATTGAGATGATAATATGTTTTTTTCCCTTCGTTTTTTTGATGTGGTCTATTACATTGATTGAATTTGTATGTTGAACCATCCTTGCATTCCAGGAACAAATCCGTCTTGGTATGTTGTATGCTCCTTTTAACATGCTGGTGAATTTTGTTTGCTAGTATTTTGTTGAGGATTTTGCAACTATGTTTATCGGGGATAATGGTCTGTAATTTTATTTTCTCTTAGTATCCCTGTCTGGTGTTGGTATCAGGGTAATGCTGGCCTCATAAAATGAGTTTGGAAGTATTCTCTCTTTTCAATTTTTGGAAGAGTGTAAGAAGGCTTGTTGTTGATACTTCTTTCTGTGTTTAGTAGAATTCAGCAGTAAAGTTATCTAGACCTGAGTTTTCATTTGTTGGGAGATTTTTTTTTTTCAGATTTGTTGAGTAATTAGTGACATAAAACATATATGTTTAAGGTGTACAAGATGATGATTTGATACATGTATCTATTATGAAATGATTACCACAATAAGGTGAGTTAGCACCTCCATTCCCTCACATAATTAACTTTTCTTTTCTAGTGATAACTTTTAAGATTTACTGTCTTAACTGTGTTAATTATGGTCACTATGCTGCACATTAGATCCCCAGAACTTATTCATTTTATAGCTGAAAGTTTGTATACTTTGACCCAAATCTCCTCATGTCCCCCATCCTTGAGACCCTAGCAAACACCATTCTCCTCTCTATTTCATTGATTTCAGCTTTTTTAGATTACGCATATGAGTGATTATACTATTTGTCTTTCTCTATCTGACTGACTTCACTTAGCATAATGCCCTCAACGTCTGTCCGTGTTGTTGCAAAATGCAGGATTTCATTCTCTTTTATGGCTGAATAATATTCCATTCTACATATATATATGTGTGTATATATACACACACACACACACAGACATCTACATATATATATATATATATATATATACACACACACACACATATATATGTGTATATATATCACATTTTCTTTACCTATTTATCCATTGGTGTCCAGTTGGATTGTTTCCATGTCCTGGCTTTGTGAATAAGGCTGAAATGAACATGGGGGTGCAGATATCTCTTCAAGTTGGTGATTTCAATTCCTTTGGATATACACTGATAGGTGGAATTGTTTGATCGTACAGTAGTTCTATTTTTATTTCTTTGAGAAAATTCCATACTTTTTTGATGGTGGCTGTACCACTTTACATTCATACCAACAGTGCACAGGGTTCCCTTTTCTACACAGCCTTGCCAACACTTTTTTTCTGTTGTCTTTTTGATGATAACCAATTTGGTAGGAGTGAAGTGCTATCTCATTGTAGTTTTGATTGCATTTCCCTGATGACTAGTGATTAGGGGCACATTTTCATGTACCTGTTGGCCATTTTTACGTTGTCTTTGGAAAAATAACTATTCAAGTCCTTTGACCATTTTTAAATCATATTTTTGGTTTCTTTACTATTGAGCTGTAAGAATTCCTTATATATTGTGGTTATTAACCCCTTTATTCTTCTGATTGTTTCTTTTGCCGTGCAGAAGCTTTATGGATTGATGGAGTCCCACTTGTTGAGTTTTGCTTTGGTTGCTTGCACTTTTGGTGTTCTAGCCAAAGAAATCATTGCCACGACCAATTTTAGGGGACTTTCCTCTAGTTTTCTTCTAGTACTTTTACAGTTTTGGGTCTTACATTTAACTCTGATTGCTTTTGAGATAATTTTTTAGAGTGGTGTAAAATAGGGGTCCAATCATTTCTGCATGTGGTTACCCAGTTGTCCCACCACCAATTATTGTAGAGACTTTCCTTTCTCCATTGAGTCTTCTTAGCTCACTTGTCAACTGTTTGCTGAGTGTATGTGTGTGGTTTTATTTATGGGCTCTTGATTCTGTTCTGTTCGCCTGCGTGTTTATTTTTATGCCTGTACCATACCATTTTTATTACCATAACTTTGTAATAAAGTTTGAAATCAGGAATTGTGATGTCTCCAGCTTCATATTGCTTTCTCAGCATTGCTTTGCTTATTGGAGGTCTTTTGTGGATCCATATGAATGTTAGGCTTATTTTTCCTATTTCTGTGAATAATGTACTGGGAATTTTAATAGGCATTGCATTGAATCTTGAGATGGATTTGGGTAGCATTGGTAGTAATTTTAACAATATTAATTCCTCTGATCCATGAACCTAGGGTATCTTTCCATTTCTTTGTGCCTTTCAATTTCTTTCATCAGTGTCTTGTAGTTCTCAGTGTATAGATCTTTCACCTTCTTGGTTAAATTTATTCCTAAGTATTTTATTGTTTTTGATGCTATTGTAGATAGGATTGTTTTCTTCGTAACTTTTTAGATAGTTATTATTAGTGTACAGAAATGCGACTGATTCTGTACGTTGATTTTGTATCCTGCAACTTTACTAAATTCATTTATTAGTTCTAAGAGTTTTGGGGGGAAGTCTTTAGTGTTTTCTCCGTATAAGATCATATCATCTGCAAACAGAGGCCATTTTATTTCTTCCTTTCCGGTTTGGATGCATTTTCTTTCTTTTTCTTGCCAAATTTCTCTGGTTAAGACTTCCTGTCCTGTGTTGAAGAGTAGTGTTGAGAGTGGGCACCCTTGTCTTGTTCTTGATCTTGGCAAGAAAGCTTTCAACCTTTCACCACTCAATATGCTGTTAGCTGTGTGTTTTATTACGTTAAGGTATGTTCCTTTTATAATCAACTTTTGAGTTTTTATCATGAAGGCTGTTGAATTGTGTCAAAGGCTTTCCTGCATCTATTGAGATAATTTTATGATTTTTATCTTTCATTCTATTAATGTGGTATATGACATTTATTGATTTGCATATGTTGAACTTGATCATGGTGTATGATCCTTTCTTGAGTTTAGATAGTTGCATTATAATGTGTCTTGGGTCATTTGAGTTTGAAATGTTGGGGTGACATATTAGCTTCATGAACTTGGATGTCTAAATCTCTCCCCAGATTTGGGAAGTGGTCAGCCATTATTTTTTTGAAGATAAACTTTCTTTTCCTGTCTCCCTCTCTTTTCGTTCCGGTACACCAATAATGCATAGCTAATTTTTGTTATGGTATCCCATAATTTACATCAGTTTTTTTCACCCCATTCATTCTTTTTTTCTTTTTGCTCCTCTGACTGGATGATTTCAAATATCATGTTTTCTACTTCCACTACTTATATCTTCTGCTTTGTTGAATCTGATTTTCAAGGTCTTTATTGAATTGTTCAATGCAGTGATTGTGTCCTTTAACTGTAGAATTGCTGTTTGCTTTTCCTTAATGATTTCTGTTTCTCTGGTGAACTTCTCATTTGTTCTTGTACTATTTTCCTAATTTCATTTAGTTGGCATCTGAATTCAATAGTTCACTGAATTTTTAAAGAGGATTATTCTGAATAATCAGAATATTCTTCATCAGATGGTTCCTATATCCCCATTTCTTGGTCAGACATTGGAGATTTATAATTTTCCTTTGGTGGTGTTATGTGTCTTTGATTATTCATGATCTTTGTGGCCTTGCATTGGTGTCTGCAAATTAGAGGAAGTAGCCACCTCTTCCGGGCTTTACACACTGGCTTTAGCAAACAAAACCCTTCACAGTCAGCCATTCTCAGGAGTCTGTGTGAGCCATCTGGCGGTGTCCAGGGGCAGGCTTGCTGCTGGAGTCCTTGGGCAGCCCGGTGCTGGGGTGAATGGAAAGCTTCGGTCCATGTGATTCTGTCTGGACCTGGGCACAGCTGGGATCCTGAGTTCACGAGTACCACCACTGGAGCCTGCGTTTGCAGGTGGCGATTGAGAACCTGGGGCCACAGGAGTCATCCAGGGCCATGAGAGTTGGCTGGTCCTGGGGTTAGCTGGGAGTGTTTATTCACAGGAGTCTGGCAGAGCCAGGTGTCACGAGAGATAGCTTGTTCTGGGGTGGGCCAGAAGTCTGGGATCTTGGGAGCGTGCTGGGAGCCTGGGGCCACAGGAGCAGCCTGGGGTAGCAGGAGCCAGCAGGTGCTGGGTCAAGATGGAAGCCTGGGTTCCTGGGAACCTGCCGGTGCCTGGTGCCATGGGAGCTGCCTGGGGCCACCTGAGTCACCAAGCATCTGGGTGAGTTAGGGGCCTGGTTTTGTAGGAGCTTGCCAGGCGCCTGTTTCTGGGGGAGCTTCCTGTGGCTGCTGGAACTGGCAGATGCCATGGTAAGATATGGGCCTGAGTTCCCAGTAGCCCACAGGAAGCCTGGTGCTGTGGCATCTGCCTGGGGTTGCTGGAGCCACTAAGTGCTGGAGTGAGCTGGGGTCCTGGGTTTGTCGGAACCCACTGGGAGCCCTGCCATGGAAGGTACCTGTGTCTGAGTTTGCTGCCTTGGGCCATGCGAATAGGCAGGCACCGATTGAGCCAGAGTCTGGATTCAGCCGAGCCCACCAGGAGCCTGGTGCCAGGGACAAAACTTGGGGTGACAGGCACCACCTCGGCCTGCTGAATACGGTGGGCACTAGGCTGAGATGGGGGACTGGGTTCCCAGGAGCCTGCTGAGTGCCTGGTGCCAAGGACGCTGCTTGGGGCCACTAGAGCTGGCATGCTCCAGGGCGAGCCAGGGCCTGGGTTTGCAGGAGGACTCAGGGAGCCACCTAGGTCTATAGGAGTCAGCCTAGTGCTGGGGCAGGCTCACTCTGGGTCTGTGATGAAGTCGGACACTCACTTTACTCTCCTTCCTGTTGGGAGGTTTTTGATTACCGATTCAGTCTCCTTATTTCTTATTGGTCTGTTCAAGTTTTCTGTTTCTTTATGGGTTAGACGTGGTAGGTTGTTTCTAGGAATTGATTCATTTTGTCTTCGTTATCCAATTTGTTAGTGTACAAGAGTTCAGAATTGCCTCTTATGATCTTTTTTGTTTGTTTTTGGTGAGGAAGATTAGCCCTGGGCTAACATCTGTCCCATCTTCCTGTACTTTATACGAGACGCCGCCACAGCACAGCTTGACAAGCGGTGCGTCGGTCCGCACCCGAGATCCGAACCTGTGGCCAGTGCTGCAGCGGAGTGCGAGAACTTAACCCCTACGCCACTGGGCTGGCTCTGTCCCTTATGATCGTTTTGTTTCTGAAGCATCAGTCGTAATGCCTCCTCTTTCTTTTCTGATTTACTTTATTGGATTCTTCTCTCTCTCTTTTTTTAGATATTCTGTCTACTAAGGGTTTGTCAATTTTCTCTTTCCAAAACATTAACTCATTTTTATTCATCTCTTAATTGTCTTTCTGTACTCTATTTCCTTTTTTTCTGTTCTCATTTTTGTGACTTCCAACTTTCTGCTAACTTTGGGTCTAGTTTTTTGTTTTTCTAGTTCTGTGTGTTGTCAGTTAGGTTGTTTATTTGACATCTTTCTTCTTAACAATGTACAAATTAATCCCTGTAAACTTCCCTCTTAGTATTTTTTTATTTATTTTTTGTCAGGAAGATCAGCCCTGAGCTAACATCCATGCCAATACTACTCTTTTTGCTGAGGACGATTGGCCCTGGGTGAACATCCGTGCCCATCTTCCTCCACTTTATATGGGACCCCGCCACAGCATGGCCTGACAGGCGGTGCATCAGTGCGCACCCGAGATCCAAACCCGGGCCGCCAGCAGTGGAGTGCGCATACTTAACCGCTGCGCCACGGGGCCACGCCCCTCTTAGTATTATTTTTGCTGCATCTCGTAAGTTGTGGTGTGTTTTTAATTTTCGTGTTTGTTTTGAGCTATTTCTAATTTCCCTTTTGATTTCTTCTTGGATCTAATGTCTGTTTAAGAGGTTGTTCTTTAATTTCCACCTATTATGAATGATGCAGTTTTCCTTCTGTTATTGATTTCTCGTTTCATGCCATTGTGTTCAGAATAGATACTTAGTATGATTTCATTCTTCTTAATTTTGTTAAGATTTGTTTTGTGACCTCACATGTGATCTCTTCCAGAAAATCTTCTGTGTACTCTTGAGAAGAATGTGTATTCTGCTACTGTTCACTTAGTATTTAATGTTGTTTATGTCTGCTGTTTCCTTATTTTCTGTCTGGGTGTTCTATTCATTGTTGAAAGTGAAGTATTGAATGCTCCTACTATTTGCAACTTGTTATCTGATCTGGACCTAGGATTCAGAATATATAAATATCTCTTAGAACTCAATAATAAAAGACAAATACATCAAGTAAAATAGGCAAACAATTGGAATAGACATTTCTCCAGAAGGTTTGCCAATGGCCAATAAGCACCAGAGAGATGCTCAATATCCTGAATTATTAGGGAAATGGAAATTCAAACCACAGTTTGATAGTCTTTTACACTCACTATGAAGGCTGTATTCAACATAATGGAAAATAACAAGTGTTGGTAAAGATGTGGAGAAAGGGGAGCCCTCATTCATTCCTGGTAGAAATGTAAAACGATGCAGCACTATAGAAAATAGCTTTGCATTTCTTAAAGTCTTCAACCTAGAATGACCGTTGACCAGGATAGTCTGATGTGAGGTATCTCCCAAAGAACATTGAAAACATATGTTCAAAGAAAAACTTGTCCCTGGACATTCAAAGCAGCATTATTCACAATAGTCCAAAAATGGAATAAACCCAAATTTATACGAAGTTACCAATACATAAAGCAAACATGGCATACAAATACTGTGGGATATTATACAGCCATAAAAAGGAAGAAAATACTGCTGCATGGTAGGCCGTGGATGATCCTTAAAAATGTGTGCTAATTGAAGCCATACACAAAGCCACAGATTATATGATTCCATTTGAATGAAATGTCCCAAATAGGCAAATCCTCAGGGAGAGAAGACAGATGAGGTGTTTTCATGCACTTAGTTTCGGGGAAAATGCAGAATGAATGAGTATGGGTTTCTTTTGAGAGTATTAAAAATGTTCTGGAATTAGATAGTGGTGATAGCCACACAACATTATCATTGTACTAGAAGTCACTGAATAATATACTTTAAAGTAGCTAAAATGGTGTATTTTATGTTAAGCAGATTTTCTTCGATAAAAATGTGAAATTAGGGTAATTAATGGAGCTGTTAGGGGTAAGGCACATTGTAGGCCAGATAGTAAACACCTGACTGGGGCTATAGTAACATATCCTATAATCATACAAGCAACAATCTGACAACCAGTCCATAGCCATGGTCCCCAACTTGAAGAGACCAGCCATGAACATAGGTCAGTGTTGTTGGGAGCCCTGGGAATCTGTTCAAAGATCTGGGTAAAATTATGCAGTATTCTTACCTCTTGGGCCACCTGGTGTAGGTAGATTTGAACCTGAGGGTTGATGTACCTGCAGCAAGTGGACCCTGGAAGGGCACAGACCCCTCCTTCCTTGGCCAGTATAGTCTGGGGCCAGGCAGTTTCCTAAAACCATTTGGCAAGAGACTTAGGAGACTGTTGCACAAGGAATAGGATAGAGTCTTTTGTAGTTGTTGTCTGTGTTGGGTTATGGTTGTCAGTACTTGTTGGTGGCCTCGATTACCCGATTTTCTGTGGCTATGGCCAAGCACCTGTGCCTAGTCCAGTCAAGCCTAGTAGAACGGAAATGCCCAGTACTAAAGGAATGACAGTGTCTCTTTGTTTTGGTGGTAGGGCAGGAATCTCAGGGGACTTGTGGCCTGAGGGGTACGCCACTACATGCAGGTCGAGAGAGACAATGATGGATTGCAGAACATAGCCTGGGAAAGCTGACCAGAGGGTTGTGGAAGAGAGTGGTGTACCAGGTGAGAGCCTTGTGATGTGGGCCCACAGGAAACCGACAAGTGGGTGTTCCTGCTGTAAAATGTTCCTTGGGGCTCTTGGTGGTAAAACCTGTAACCTGTGCCCATTCCCCGGCTCCCTGTGCTCTGTGATTCCAGGTGGTACAAGCAAAGGGTGTGTGGACCAAGAGCCGTTTGTGCCTGGGCACGGAATCACCACGGGGCCTTGAAGGCTACGCCACAATGACTCCTCAAAAAACAGTTGGGGCCAAAAACGGGTGGAGCAATTTGAAGGGAAGTTTGGGGCAAGGCTGTTGTTAGATGGAGCTGGCTAAGACTGAGTCTGTCAGCAGGGTGAGCACTTACGCTGGGGTACAGGTGATTGGAGGCCATGTGACAGGCCCAGCAAGTTCTGACTCCCTGTACAGGGGCAGCCCTCTCATCCCATTGGACGTAAACGCTGGTGGTGTTTATGAAGCGTCTTGCTGCCTTGTGGGAAGTACAGGGGACGTGTGGTGGAAGAAGTCACGATAGTGTCTGGGTGGTTGTGGTGCGGGATTACCGTGTTGAGGGGGAAGGACTGGAGGCAGGTGCCGTGGGTGTGTGACAAGCAATGGTCAGTGAAGGGACACCCGGGGTGTAACTGGGGACAGCAGGGACCAGCAGAAGTCATGTGTTAGAACCAAGATAACAGGCCCAGAATGGAGCTGCTTAGGCTGAGCCCCATGTCAACAAACCAGGACTTGACTTCATTACATTCCTGGCTCTCCCATAAGTGGAATCTTAATCAGTCAGTCAGGAATCGCCTGATCGGCACTAGGTAGGTATTGTGCCAGATAGACCCCTGCTGTCCCCCAAAGGAAATAACCTTGCAGTAGCCAACCTGCTTTGTGCCTAGTATGACTTCCTTGTATTTGCTCCCTTCTGCCTGTAAAAGTCTTTCATTTTGCACAGCTCCTTGGACATCCCTTCTATCTGCTAAATTGGATGCTGCCCGATTCATGAATTGTTGAATAAAGCCAATAAGGTATTGAAGATTTTCAGTTGTATTTTGTTTCTTAACAGTTTGGTGGCAGCAGTGGGATTTGAATGAGACTTCTGATGGCTTCGGGGATGAGAAATACTACGATCGGTACCCGCAAAACCTTTGAATTCTCTGTCTTTTTCACTGTTTCCGAGAGCTGTGGGTAAGTTCCTCTTGTATCTGAGATCCGGTCTCTTTGCATTGAGCTCCTAGTCTAACCTGCTTTCCAGTCCAGGGTGAATGGTCAGTCTACTTTAACATGATGCTCTAATAGAGCATCTGTCTCCGGCCGTGCTTAGTCCACAGTGGCAGTGAAAGTCTTAGCAGGAAGCTTGAACTAGCAGATGGTTCCACTGGGAACCTGAGTCTCTAGCCCTTGGTTAGTCCACAGTCACAAATTTGTTGGAGTCTGCTGGGTCTGCCTGCAGTCCTGACTTCTTAGGGTCTGCTGGTTCAGTCCGTACTTCTTGCCAATGGACAGGAGTGGAAGAAGTGTGTGCTACATCCACACTCAGTCTTTGAAAACTTCTCACATGAGTTTTACATGCATTTTTCTCTCTGTTGACTGGATGCAGGTGTCGATGAGTTCTAAGGCAATGGTGAAGGCACAGTATGGAGGAATTCTGGGATCCCGCATGACTGCATGGAAGAGCGCTGTCACCTCAACCTGAACAACCACCCCGCACTACTAGAAATGAGAGGCATCCCGTGATCATGGATTGGAGGACTCCTTGCTGTTAAGATGTCGACGTTATCGAAAGAGATCAACAAGTTCACTACAGTCCTTATCCAAATCCCGATGATATTTTGTACCAAAATAGAAAAAAGCCCATCCTAAAATTCATGTGGAATCTCAGGCAAGCCCAGATATCTCAACAGTTTCAAAAGGAAGTACTAAGTTGGAGGACTCATTCTTCCTGATTTAAAACTTACTACAAATCTACAATATCCAAACAGCGTTGTAATGGCGTAAAGACAGACATATAGACCAAGGGAACAGAAGAGAGAGCCCAGAAATAAGGTTGCCAGGATTATTCTATGGGGAAATGACAGTTTTTTCAGCAAGTGGTGGTGAACGCAGTGGACATATATGTGCAAAAGAATGAACTTGGACTCTTCCCTAAGGCCACATATAAAGCTTAATTCCTAATGGATTAAAGACCTGAATGTAAGAGCTGAAACTGTCATACTCTTAGAGGAAAACATAGGAGAAAACTTTACACAATAGGATTTGGCAATGATTTCGTGGATATGACACCCAAGGCACAGACAATAAAATAAAACATAAACATACTGGACTTCATGAATATTAAAAGCTTTTGTGCCTCGAAGACATTATCAACAGAGTGAAAACACAGCCCACAGGATGGGAGACGATATTTGCAACCCGTGTATCTGAGAAGTTCTTAATATCCAGAAGAGATAGTGAACTCCTAAACTCAAGAACAGAAAACAACCCAAATCAAAAATGAGCAAAGTAATTTATGCAGATGGTCAAGAAGCATATGACAAGATGCTGAACATCACTAATCATTAGGGAAATGCAAATCAAAAACACAGTGAGATTACACCTCCCTTCTGTTAAGATGGCTACTATATAAAAAAAAATAGGTGAAGAAAAGAAAAGAACAAGTGTTGGCAAAGATGTGGAGAAATTGGACCCCTTGTGCAGTGTGGTGGGAATGTAAAATGGTATAGTTGCTGTGGAAATCAGTATGGCAGTTCCTTAAAAATATTAAAAATAGAATTACCATATGACCCAGCAATTCGTCTTCTGGATATATATGCAAAAGAATTGACAGTATGGTCTGAAAGACATATTTGAACACCCATGTTCAAATTGTTCGTAATAGCTAAAACATGGAAGTAACCCAAGTATCTGTCCAGGGATGAATGGATAAACAAAATGACGTATATACATACGGTAGCATATTATTCATCCTTGGAAGGGGAGGTAATTCTGAGATATGATATAACATGGATGAACCTTCAGGATATTATGCTCAATGAAATAAGCCAATCCCCAAAATACAAACCCTGTGTGATTCCACTTATATGAGGTACCTGAAATGGCCAGATTCAGAGAGACAGAAAGCAGAATGGTGTTGGCCAGAGGTTGGGAGGAGAGGAATGGGGAGTTATTGATGAATGGGCATAGAGTTTCTGTGCTGCAAGATGAAAAGAGTTCTGAAGAAGGATTGTGGTGATGGTTGCACAGCAATATTATTGTAGGTAATCCACTGAAAATGCACTTAATGAACTTAATGACATGTACACATAACAATGGTTAAGATGGTAAATCTTTTGTTATGCGTATTTTACCTCAATAAAAATATTTGACTAAAAAAGTGCAAATACAAAGAAATGAGCAGAGGACAACTTAGACTTGTCATTTGTACTTTTCCATTTTGACCCTGGTATTTTATCTCATTTCTTTTACCTGAGACAACTTTGATTGTTGTCTCAAAGACTAAATGTTTTCCTTCTGTGCCTAATAGAACCTTGAAATCAGAATTATAGAATACACTAAAAAATTTTAGTTGCAATATATTTTTCAGAGAAAACATAAGAAAACATTTTAAATTTAAATTTAAATGTTTTTATATTAGGTTCAGGTCTGCAACGTAATGATTTTTTTGTATCTATTGGGACATGATCACTACAAGAAGTCTAGTTAACATCTATCATCATTAAGATTTATATTGTTTTCCTTGTGATGAGAACCTCTATGATTTACTCTATTAGCAACTTTCAAATATGCAATACAGTATTATTAATTCCTTGATTGATTTCTTTAGAATGTAGCACAGGAAAACAATTCTAGTGTATCCGTTTGATTTTTAATTCTCTGATACTATTTTTTCTCAGAATCAATTATTTTTTATGCAAATGGACAGATTTTTCTTAATCCCCATCATAATGTACTGACTACAGATTCTGCTATTCTGAGTTTTGTTTAGGTCTCATTATTTCTACCAAGTCAACTTTCCTGAATCTTATTATTCATATCAAAATGTGTTCAGATGTATTTCTTCTTCTATCACTATTTAGTCACTGATAAATTTTACCACGTGCCATTTTAACCATTATCAGTTTTCTTTAGTGTGGATTCTTTTAACTAGTAATATTCACCGTGAAGGTTCTAAGTCTCCTTGGAGTAGAAATGGAGGGGCCGGGTCAAGGCGCTGTACTTGTTGGATTTGCAGGATTCAGAATTGACTCTGCTCTTGAAAAACATGCTATTTGCCTAAAAGGCTCTGCATCCTCAGACCCGCCCCACTCCATTTACGAAATAGGAGGATTTGCTCAGATCTACGTAGAAGGTACAGGCAGATGAAAGCCACGCAGTGCTTCCGATCATCCTGCTGGGAACAGAGGCAGGGACCCCATTCATATTTACCGATTTGGAAGCAAGACTTTTTGTGCTGTGTGAGAATGAATAAACAACCTGAAAAGAGAGGCTGTGGTAGATGAAGGAACGCCCAATTTGTCTGATAATCCCCTCATCTTCTCCTCTTCAACTGGAAGGTTAGTGTAGGGAGAGAGCACTGGTGGTTTCCACCGTTTCCACCCTCTCTTAACCTGTAGAACAGAGAATCCATTTTCTTTCAGGCAGCAATTCAACAAACTGAAAGATGAAGTTCCTGACCTGTCTTGCGGCTAAAAGTGACCAGATGAAGTGCAGGCCAATGATGTGTGACCGGAAGTCTGGTGTGGGACTGTGGGGAGGCTGCCAGAGGGACCTGACAGAGCTGGGAGGGCCAGGTTTCCCTCCTCCTGTTCTCCTGCCGGTGGTGGGACGTGCAGACAGGGCTGCTTGTCAAGGCTGGCTCTCCAGCAGCCATCTTGGGCCATGGACAACCTTGATGACGGAGACCACATCCTAAGATTCTGGAGCAGAAAGGCAGATGAGTTGTGACATTTCCAGCAGTAGTTTGGCTGCCTACCTCCATGGGTATTTACGTGAGAAAGACACAACTCTTTCATGTTTGTGCCACTATTATTTAGGGTCTTCAAGACTGTGTGGCAGAATCTATTCCTAACCAATGTGTGTGTTTAGCTGTGGAAGCCCCGTGTGACATTCGACAGACAGGACTGTCCTCTGAGAGAGATCCCCTTATGCACAGTGGCAGAGGCAGGCGTGGAGGCAGACTGTAGGATGCTGGTATCTCATGCATTTGCCTGGCCAGCACCAATGTCCCCTTCTTTTGGGAATAGAGCGGCAGGGCGTGGGGTGGGGGCAAGGGCACGGAGACCTGTCACATGAGCAGAGCCGTAGGTGTCTTGTCTGTGTGTGCCTGGCAAGGCTGGGCTCGGCCTGGCACATGCCCCTTTAGTCTGCACGTCTTGGACAGGAGGCCTGGCTGACTGCCAGGTTGTTCCCTAATGTCTCCCTGTGATAGCGAGCACTGTGTGCCTCTGCTCATCTGAGCAGCTTACCACCCCGACACCCCCAGTATTGATGGAGCGTGACACCTTCTCCTGGCTGAGCACATGCTCATGCTGTTCCACACCTGACCCTCCACTGTACAATTGGGAAACTGTGGCCCAAGAGAGGCAGGTACTGACCCAGACCACAGGAGGGGGTCAGAATCCAGAAGATTAGGGAGGGCTCCAGCTTCCTTGGCCAAGGCTCAACCCCTTCCCTTCAGGTTTTCTTTTAGAAATGAGAAACCTGAAGATCCAAGGGGAACCCTGCCCACCCCTCTGCATATGGGGTCATTTTCCTCTTCCCATCCTCTCATGTGCACAGGCACCCTCACACTGACTTCTGCTGTGGGGACCATGGAGGTGCAGTCAAGAAATAGTAGAAACCAGAGAAGTGACAAGGGGCAGAGGGGAAAGGTTGGAGGCACCTCTGCCATGGGGCAGTAGCATCCATTGTCCTAGCGACACGCCCAGGCGCTCAGACGTGGACAGAAGAATCCCTAAGGTTCCTAGGTTTCTACCTGCTCCGGGGACGTCCCTGGCCAGGCCTGGAGAGCACAGGACTGGGGTGCTGCATTCCGCATCTGTGGGCACCTGGAACTCTGGTGAGCCCATCCTCCCCTCGTGTAGACACTGGGTGCAGGAGAGAAGGCCTCGGTGTCCTCCTGTGTAGAGTGGAGTGCGTCCTGTGGGAGACTCCATGCGTCCCATGTGCTCAGAAAGTGTCTGCTGCACTGGTTCTCCATGGATGACTCACTGTGCTCTGAGAGCCTGAGAAAACCCTTTCCCACCCCCTGGAGAGCCTTCAGAACAGAGATTGGCTTGGCGGCTTGGGGGGATGAGAACTTGGGATAGAGAAGAACATGCCAGAGCACTGCACACTGAGTGCCGAGTCCAGGGACAAGACCAGTCCTTGTTGGACCCTGAGGGTCCTCATTTGGAAGTAGGGGGGAATCATTGTCCTGGCTCAGGTTAGGAGACGTCATGAGTAAAGAGGAGACCCCAGAGTGGGGGACAGATAAAGGGGAGGAAGGTGGTCTCCTGAGGTTCCTCCCATGCCCCGGAAGCCTGCAGGTCCTTCTCCTTTCCCCCTGGGACACTGGAGAGCCTCTGCCTTGAGGACACCCAAGGAAAGGTTCCTTCCTGTGTAGTGGAGTTCCTGCCTGGGCTGCAGTGCTGGTGTTGGCTACCAGGGGGCAGGCAGCCTCCCGTGTCAGTGGTGCCCACTGAGGATTTTGTGTTTTGTTTTTCAGTTTTATTGAGATCTAATTGACATACAGCACTGTGTAAGTTAACACTGCTGTGTGCTTTATTTGAAAGGTGCTAAGACTGAAGAACCTGAAACTTTCATCACAAAATAAAAGTTTTTTCTTCTTGATGATGGATATACACGGAACTTTGGTGTCATTACACAGTGTATGTACAAGTCACAGTGCTGTACACCTTAAATTTACACACTGCCACTCAGCTCTGCCTCAGCTCCTGGAGCAGTGAAGAGTCGTGCAGAGATCTTTCTGGCTGTCCCCTGCCTCAGAACAACTTGCACCTCCTATTACCAGCGTTCATCTCCACAGTCTGAGCTGGTCAAAGGCAGGAGGAGGGGACACACTTTTCCCATTCATTCAGCGACTGTGCACTGACACTCACCCTGTGCCGGGTGCCCGGGTGGGCCTCCATGCAGGGCTGACAATGACTGAGTGGTCCCTGCCTGCCAGGAGCTACCAGTCTGGACGGACTAGAACAAAAGTGTGAAAGCAAAGATGTGAGAAAGGAAAGAGGCGATGCTGGAGGGAAACAAAGCACGGGGCTGTGAGGGCGGGCTGGGCGTCGGTGGTGGGAGGGTCTGAAAGGCCTCACTGGGGTGACATCTGCTGGGACAGAATAAGAGGGAGCCAGCCCTGCACAAGTCTGGGAGCAGTGTGTCAGGGAGGAGACACCACTGCTGCTGACACGCAAGGGCAAGAGGGGTTTGGCCAGAGGATGTCAGAAAGGTGGCCAGTGCGGCTGGAGGCAGCCGGGAGAGAGGAGGGGAGGCGAGAGGGCAGGGCCAGATCCTGGGGCCTGAAACCCTTGTTCCAATCCCTCACAGCTGAAAACTACGAATATTTCCCCTCTCACAACTTTTGTGGATGAGGAATCCAGACCCGGATTAGCTCAGTTCCTCCACACAGGTGTCTCCAGGCTGGGGCTGCAGCCTCCACTGATGCTCGACTGGCGGAGAATTTGCTCCCAAGCTCATGCAAAGGGTTCAGGATGCAGTTTGGACTCAGAGCATGAGTTCTTTCTGTCTGTTGGCCTGGGAACTGCCTGGGTTCTCTCCTATGTGGGCCTCTATACATGACAGCTCAAAACATCTGGTTTCATTCTCCAGCTCAGGGATAGGAGAGAGAGAGAGAGAGAGATGGAACTCAAGAGAGAGGGGAAGAAGGAAGTGAGAGACTTTTTGTGTTGAAGACTTAGACATGGCATCCCATCACACGGGCTGTGTTCTATTGGTGAGAGCCAGTCACAGAGCACTCAGTGGTCACACAGGAATCCGTAAGGGGTGTGTCTCCCACGGGTGGGGATCACTGGGAACCAGTGTGAAGGCTGCCCACCCCGTGGTTCGGGATGAGGCACTTGAGTTTCATTCTACGTAGAACAGGAAACAATTGAGCTTTAATCCAGAGGACGACAGTGTCTGAGTTTCATTCATCGACCCTCTTGTTGTGCTGACATTAAAATGAGGCCAAGAGGGACTGAAGTGCCTGTTCCAATATCAGATTGCTGGAACCCAGGCCTGTTTTGAGTGGTATTCCTGCTACTTCCCTTCTAGTCATTCTTCCATTTCCGAGTTTTTGCCTTAGATACACTCGACACCAGCTCACAGGTGGTATAGATGTGATCTCCTATACACCTGATGATGTCCCTAGGAAGCAGATTCTAGCCTGATCCCCATAGTGCAGGTCTGGAGACTGGGGAGGACCTGAGAGGCACAATGAGCTTTCCTGGACAGTGAACTTGTCAGATAAAGGAGGTCTAAATTCAACTCTGCTTGCTCAAAGCCAGGACCCTCGGTACATTTCCGGGTACCTGTGGGCAGGGCTGTGTTAGCTCCATGTGTACAGCTGAGGAGATGACATGGGGGACTTTGGGTAGGTCTGATTGCAAGAAGCAGCCCAGGTCATGGAATCTTGAAGTAGTGACCTCACTTCCTCGGTGATAGACCCCAACAGACTTTGAAATCTGGTAACCATGCACCAACATTCTAGAGACAGCCAGTTATCCAGCTCATTTGGCTGGAGACACTTCAGACCCCAGGATGTTCTGCTGCTGTCTCCCAGCCTTCAGAAGCTCTAGGCTCAGGAAAGCCCAGAGACAGAGACTTCTGTGCTCCTATCGAGGTTGGCTCAAGCTTCATCACCAATACTGCTGGCCATTTGGCAGGAGGGGCCCAGAGGTAACATGGGGCAGCCCAGTACAGCCCAGTGCAGGGCAGGCCACAACTGTGATCCCACCTGAGCAGCCCCATACCCCTTGCCCCTTATTTGTGTGTGTGTGTGTGTGTGTGTGTGTGTGTGTGTGTGTTTTGGGTTGGGGGAGGCAGGGGGTGAGGAATGAGTCCTTCCAGAGCAGGAGCAGGTTGATATGTGTTGTGATGCTGGCCAGTCTGGTGTTTTCATACCCCAGGTCATGGCTGGCAGGCTGTGAAGGCGAGTGCTGGGGAGCAAGCTCCTCCGCCCTGTGTTAATCCCGAGACATAGAGGTTTGATCTGCTTCCCTCCCTGGCTGGATGTCTTTGCAGATGCCCCTCTGTGCCTGAAGTAGGGAACAGAATTTCTCATGGGGGTGTCCCCCGGTGGCAATATCCAGGCAGGTCCCTGATGCCTCCTGGCCCGACTACCGGGCACTATCTTTCCAGACCTCTCCCCAGGAGATCTTTGAGGAGCTATCCGATGGTATCAACAACTCAAGGCCCCTGGAAAAGGGGCAGGTGCAACAGCCCACCACCATCCAGGGCTGGTCAGAGGTGAGAGCATGAGCAGTGGGTCTCCACACCCAGGACCCCAAGATGATCAGGGCGAGCCGACAACCCAGGCACAAATCTGAGGACTCCCCTGGGACCTCCCATGGCTTTCCCAACTGGGCGTCATGCAGGCCCACTCCCAAAGGAATCTGGACCTCCACTTCCCCAACCCACTATGTGGTAGGGTAGAAAGACACTCTTCACATATTTGTTGGAATCGTTGAGAAGATATTTAATGTTGTTTTCACTTTTCACGAGGTCACGGATACCTTAGCAGTTCGCCCTGTTTTGGTTGTTTTCACTTCCCAGCTGGATCCTGTTGTCTGTCAGCAACACTATCGTTGTAGACCTTCTCCAAGCCTCCCAAACCATCACACTTGCTGGGGGGATTTATACACAACGGGGATGGCGTGAGATTACATGATTCTGTACGTTTCTCTACATCTTGTCGTCTCACAGAACACACCTCACTGTGGGCCTGTCAGGTCAGGAGCTGTGGCCTTAGGTGACTTCATAATGTTCCCTAAAGGAGGGCATTTGCCACAGCAATTCAGCCTTTCAATGCTGTTGGACCTTGACATGACTCAATTCTGTTGCCATTTCAGCAGTGCTGCAGGGAACAGCTTAAGTGTGTCCTAATAGACTGTGTTAGTTTGCTAGGCCTACCATAACATAGAACCACAGATCGGGTAGAAGGACCCGGGCTCGCCTGGTCCCGGGCTCTGACTTTGCAGAATGCCTCCCAGGACATCGTTGAGGAGCTGGCTGACACGTTTAATTACTCCATATGTGTGGACACGGGGCAGGTGCATCAGGCCAACACAGCATCCAGTGCTGGTCTGGGGTGAGAGCACGCAGAGATGGGTCTCCATCCCAGGACCAGAGATGGTCAGGGCGGGCCCAGAACCCACACTTGAGTCAGGTGACTCTGCAGGGTCCTCCAAGGAGTGTGGTGTCCCCTGACCCTTCTCCTCCACGTCAGGAGCGGACCAAGCCTCAGGAGCTTAAAGGGAGCGTCATGCAGCCCAAGCCCTGGGTGGCTCTCAGTTCTGACCTGCATGGTCTTGAGCAGCTATGTGAAATCCCAACCTTCTGTTTTCCCATATCTACAGTGGGGTGTTTATTGATGACTCACTGGGACAATGCTCTTAATACAGGCTCTGAATCCAGGGAGGTGCTAGTGTTCCTCAGGTGACAGAAGTCCCTCAAGGTGCCACGCGTTTATCATTCCCCTAAAACTCAAATGTGCTTGAAACCCAAATCCTTTTTCAAGGCGGACACTCATGTCCCTCTCGCACAGGTTCCTGAGGTGCGGGGAGTTTCAGGTCTGAGCTCCAGACCTCGATCCTCCTGGTGGTTCATGGTGACACCACTGACTATATTTCCCTCTTTGTCCCTGTGTTATGAAAAGGAATCCACCCTGTCCGTGGATGAGGCCCGCACGATGCTGACCCTCGAGGCCGGCACAGTGGAGAAGGTGGCAGACTCCCTGCTACCATCCTTCCAGGGTGGAAACATCTCCGTCACCACCTTCTCGTGCGTGTACCTGGCCTTCACCGCCAGCCCACAGGTCCTGGGCCAGCTGTTCCATCGGTGAGTGCCCACCCCCTCCACAGCACAGTGGTGAGTCTCCCGCCTACTAGCTGTGTGTCCTGGGAATGTCACCACACCTCGCTGAGCTTCACTTTGCTCATCTGAATGGTAGGGTGGTAAGAGGATGAAGCTCATAGGGTCATTGTAGGAAATCATGGCAGAAGCCATGGCAGGTGCTTACCTGCTGCCTGGCTCTAGAGAAAGGGCTGCTGGTCATCCTGTGTGTCCTCACATTTATTGTTTCCCTGTCCCCAGTGAAGAAGCTCTCTGCCTTACCCCTCACTGGCCTGTGGCCTTACTGAGTTTGGAAAACACCTGGAAAGAGAACTGTTTCCCCGTTTGGCAGAGAATGTTGAGATTTCCTCCAGCTGATCCTGGTTCTTGTCCTTGGCGAGTCCAGATTCGTGATCTCTGGGGGCAGCAGAGGAGCCCAGGCTCACTCAGATAACTGGGAAGGATCTGGTTGGGGTTCATTCAGTCAACTATGTGTATTAAGCACCTACTACGGCAGGCACTTTTCTAGACACTGAGATAATCCAATGAATGAAGCAGATACAATCCCTGGGGCTCACTTCTAGGCTGAGAGCCTCACAGTCACTTCTAGATGTCATAAGTAGTCATGTCCACAGTCCATTAGATGTGACACCCCCTGGCTGCCTCTAGATATGGATGCATCCTCTCATAGTCTGACCACAATGGTGGACTTCAGGATCAATTAAAATCATGAGTGGTCTTTGGGTCCAGAAGGAGGGCCTCCCGTCTCCACAGAAGGGGTTGGGGAACTATGGAGACTGTGCGTGGGGAGCGACTGGCAGAAGGCTGGATCTCACAGATGTTTGGATTTCTGTGGGAGGGCTGAGGTCTGGGGGCTTCCCCTGAGGGAGGAAATGAGTCAGAGAGAGCTGTGGATGGGGTCCCAGCAGCCCTGGGAAGCAGAGGAGAGGCTGGGCTGAGTTGGCCACTGAGAGACCATCGCTTCCACGGTTCCCTCTCCCTCTGCCTGCCCTCTCCACATGCACATCTCCTAACCACCACCATCGGGGCTCAGAATAGTAGGTGTGGTGAGCAGCCTGCTCACAAGTCTGATCAAACCTCAGTCCTGATGCTCAAGTGCGTGGAGGATGGAGTAGGCCCTGCCCAGGCCCTTCAGGAGAAGAGTGTCAGTTGGAAGAGCAGCCTTACACAGGCTCTCTGTTAGACCTGTTTGATGAGCAGGCCTTCCACTGCAAGGACAGCCACAGAGGGGTTGGACTAGGCTGAGCCGTACTCTGGGCCCAGACACAGAGAGGGTGCTCTGGGAACACAGTGTGGAATGCAAGGCCGGGCCTCTGACTCTGCCCCCCACGGGACTCTCCCCAGCGCCCTCTCTCCCATCTTGGGCACCTGGCCTGAGCCGTCTCCCCAGGATATCTGGCAGCACCTGCACCGTTCCGGGTTCAACCTAAAGTTGGCATGTATGCAGGACATCCTTCCTGGCTTGGGCCAGAAGCACCATGCCACCCCTTTCCTCATCCAGTTGGAGCTTTTCCAGGCCACTGAGGCCGAGTCAGCGGGTAAGGGGGGCTGCAGGTTGGGAAGACTACCCCAGGAGGTGGGTCATGACTGGGTATTCCCTTAAAGGCCGTGGGATCCTTCCTCTTTGGGGAAGGGCACATGGAAAGTCAGTTTTGTAGGTGACCCTTTGTCTTCCTTCTGCTCCATCACCAGCTCCCTCGCTTCTGCCAGCTGCACAGCCAGAGCAATGGCCACATCTGGAGCCAGACGTGGCTCCAGTTCTATTTCTCCCGTCACTTCCCGCACTGGAGCCAGCAGCACCTCCATCAGCTGCTCCAGAAGCGGAGCGGGTGCCGTCATCAGCTCCAGCTCAAGTGCCGGGTCCTGAACTGGAGCCAACGGGGCCAGCAGGTCTGCTGGGATTTCCATCTGCAGCTCTGATCACAGAGGCAGAGTCACCTCCAGCTCCAGAGCCTTCCTGTCCCTGGCGTGCGGCCCGTAAGAAGCAGACACATGAGGCGACACCTAGCCTCATGGCCTTCTCTCCAAGGGCGGTGGCAGAACAGTTGACTGTCATGGACGCAGTGAGCATCTGGCTCTGAGGGTGGGGAGGGGCAAGCCTTCCCTCTGCCATCAGCTGTCCCCCACCTGCTTTCCCCTTTTGGGTTCCTATGATCTGGGTCCAAATCCCAGCTGCCCCACTTCCCAGCCATGTGGGCTGGGCAATTCCCAAGGCTTCTCTGTGCACCTTCAAATCATAGAGACAGGAAGTACCAGGACCTGCTGCACAGAGTCGCTGTGCAGAGTAAATGCGGTAGGACAGATAGAAAGCTGGTGGGGCCTGGCCCAAGAGGGGGGGAGGAGAACTCACTGAGTGCAGCTAGGTCCAGGGGCAACCCACTCATCTGCCCAGGAGGCTCCACAGCCTCATCACTTACTAGGCACCAGATGTGGACTTCACTAAAAGAGAGACACACGAACAGAGCTGGTGTCTGTAGCGGCCCCACATGCAGGCGCATCTGAGTGGAGAGTGGGAGCAGAGGACGATCAGGATGGGTGGACAATGCCCCCTTGGGATGAGCCAAGTTGAGCAGCCCTCTGTAGCCTGCAGTTAGTGGGGCTGGGCTGGGTGCAGTGCTCCCCTGTCTTCGCCCCCAGTATGGGGTCCTGGGTCATCCTGTGTTGGGATGCCTCAGTGAATGGAGGATGAAACCCAGGGCCCCCACAGGGCTCAGAACACAGCCCCAGCTTCTTGAGCTCCAGCTCTGACTGGTGACCCCTGCCAGGGACACAAAGCTGGGCTGTGGCACGGCCGAGTGACATTCCCCTGCTCCCCAGGAACTGTTCAAGAACGTGGTGCCCTCTCAGTGCCTGGGCTCCACCTGGAGCAAGAGGAACAAGCCTGGCAATGAGCACCTGGCGCCCACCGTTCGTGCCACAGTCGTGCAGTTCAACAGTGTGGCCAACTGTGTTGTCACCTCCTGCCTCGGGGACCCAAGCATGACGGCCCGGGACAGAGCCAGGGTGGTGGAGCACTGGATTCAGGTGGCCAGGGTACGCTGTGGGAGGCCCTCTCCAGAGCCTTCGGAACTGCCTCTTCTCCTTTATCAGCTCTCAGGATTGAAGTCTGTGGGCTAAGCCCCTGCACGGTCCCTAGGCCCTTTCTGCCAGGGGCCCACTGACCCTGACTCACATGTCCCAGTGGTGGGGTGCTCACTTCCCACCTGGCTCCTTCCTTGGGTTGAGCTACAATCCTCCTCCCTGGAAGTGTGAGTCCTTGGGGCTGACTGTGCCCTGCCTGGCTCCCTGGGCGTCTGTCCCACCCGGGAGGGGAGACTGGAACGGAGGGGGACTGCAGCTAGAGCCAATCGGGCTCCTGCTCCCTCTCACAGCTCACTCTCTCCCATTACTCAGGAGTGCCAGGCCTTGAGGAACTTCTCCTCCCTGCAGGCCATCCTCTCCGCCCTGCAGAGCGTGTCCATACACCGTCTCAAGAAGACCTGGGGGAAAGTGTCCAGGTGGGTGGTGTCTCTCCACAGGAGGACCAGGGGGAGGAGGCATCTCCCACATGGCTGCCATGGCCCCGAGTCAGCTGGGGCCTCCTGGGAGGCAGCAAACCTGGGGACCGGACTGGGCTGGTGGGCAGGGTCTCTGATCCTCCCCAGGACCTTAGGCCAGCAGTTCTGCTTCAGGACTCAGTTTCCTTAATGGCAGAGAGTGGCTTGAGCCACACTGGAGATTTTCAAGTCTTCCCAATATAGCCCAGAGCTCTATGCCCAACTGAAAACAAACTGGTCGACACAGAGCTTCTCAGGAGACATGCAAATGGAGACCCCAGGTGACCAACATGAGAGCCCCCTCCGTGGTCCATGGAGACCTTAGTGCTCAGAGGAACCCAGTGACAACCCTCATCCGGGCAGTTTGGAGCTTTGAGGTGCTCATATAGAAGGAATCTGCACTCATACTCCCCAGCCCCCACATTATTCCCCAACTTCCCCTTCCTTCTTTCCCCTCCCCTCAGGAAGAGCTGCCGAAAATTTAAAAAGCTCTGTAATGAAGACAACGCAGTGGGCTGGGAACTGCTCATCAAGGTAGAGTGGAGGCTGGAGGTCTGGATAGAGAGGAGGGGGGAGGGGGGAAGGGGGACTGGGCAGGATGTGGTGTTTTAGTTTCTCAAAGTTTCTTTGAAAAGTTCTGATCTCTCCTGGATGAACAGGAAGTTGGGATCTGTTTGTTGCATGGGCAGGTGGGGGAGGGGTGTGAAGGGTGGGAGGCCCTGGTCATGGCATGAAGTGGTGGTGGCTGGGATTTCCAGGAGGGGATGCTGAGCTGGCCAGTTTAGCAGGTGCTGCTTTCTGTGCTGGTCCACGCTGCTGGCACTTAGCTTCTTCCAGGCTGTGGGGTGGACGGGGTGGGTGGGGTACCTTTCTTCCCTAAGCCAGTGCAGTCTGTCCTCAGGAAGCCAGGCCCCTGCTGCTCCTCTGTCTTCACCACGCCTCCAAGTGGAGGGCACCCTGCCAGCCACAGGGAAGGGCACTGCAGGGGGTTTCCCTTGGGCCAGGTGTGCAAAGGCTGCCCAGCCTTGGGTCCAAATGGCTGGGGCAGAGACGGATGTGTGTGCCTCTGTGACTCCCCACTGGGCCCCTAGAGCTCTCACTGCTTGTCTGTCACAGTCAGGAATCTCACCTGGTGCCTAGTCAGAACTAAATCGTGCCCAGGTGGCTTATGAGAGGTGTCTGGGGAACTTATGGATTCTTCTTGGATCCTTCATGAATAGACCTCATATGCTTCACGTAAAAGAGGAAGAAAAGCATCCTGTTACACTCTACACCATCAATCAGTGGTGGCACCTCGGGGGTTCCCATTACTGTGTGGAAGAAGAAATACTGCAGAGCAGGGCACCATCCTGAGGGGTTCCTTGGGGACCTGAAGGCTTTGGCTTGGCCTCAGTTCCAGTCTGCAGGGCAGAGACTCCCGTGGGCTGGGGCAGCAGGAGCCACTCAACCAGGTTCCCGAGACACCCTGTCCTTCCCCATCCGTGGCTCGGCCCAGATGGGGGTCAGGGCACCACTTGAGAGCCCAGAGGACAGGACTCTGGTCAGCGGTGGGGCTGGGGGTTAGGGGAGTGCAGCGGGAACAGCATCTCTGGCTGTGCTGGGCAAGTGGTCTCTGTTCTGTGGGCCCCTGAGCAACTCACTATCCCTCTTTGGGCCTCTGTCCACACCTGGGAAATGGAGGGATGAGGATCATGTGGTGCAGGCCTCACAGAGCACGGATGAGGGAAAAGGGAGGAAAGGGATGTGTGGTGCTTTCTGCCCTGCTCCACCTGGAGGGGTGAGGGCGAGAACCGTGATGATGGTCACACGATCATGAGTCCTCAGGAGAACCCGTGAGGTAGGTGAGTTCTCACACTTTCCAGATGAGGAAACAGCCTCAAGGAGGACAGGCCGCAGCCCCAAGGTCACACACTGAGTGACTGTTGGAGCTGGGATTGTTCTAGAATCAGAACTTAATGGAGGATGGAGTAGCATTGGTACCAGCTGACTTGGTTCAGATGTCCAGGGTCTGAGGCCAGTGGTGCTGAGGAGAAAGGGGGTGAGGGGAGTATGGCCTGGTTGACCCTGTCCTCCATCCTGGCAGAAGCGGCCCTCCAAGTTTGCCACCCTGCTGACGAACCTCCAGAGAGGCCAGAAGAGGCTGCAGAAGAAGGTGAGTGTGCCTGTGGGGGAAGGGCTCCAGGGTCAGAGGAGAGGGGCTCTGCCCTCCCAGCTGGAGGCCTCCAATCCAGAGAGGAGGGGCCTTCCTCCTGCAGCCCTGCCTCCTTTGTCACAGTGCCTGGAATCCTCCCTTAGAAGTGACCAGGAGGAGGGCCTGGAGAGCTGGTGCAGGATGGACTTAGGAGTGTGGAGGGATCACAAGGATCAAATACCCTGTGATTGGCCAAAAGCAGGCCCTGGGAGGTGATGAGGAGGAGTCGGGTGTTCTTGAAGTGTGAGGGGTGGGGAATGAGGGGAGGCTATTAAGGGTTGAGGATGCTCCACGTGGGAACCTTGGCATGGGCCAGGAGGTTGAGGATGAGAGGTTTCAGGGGAGGGACCTTGGGGACACCTGAGACCAGGGGCTCATCCCATCCAACCCCAATGGCACAGGCTGTCGTCCCCTTCCTTGGTGCCATCCTAACTGAGCTGGTGATGCTGGACGCTGCGATGGAGGATTATCTGGAGGTGGGTGAGCCTGGGGGCAGGGCGGGGGTGACCAGGATTGGGGCTCGGGAAGAGAGAGCCCCACTACTGAGCCCTGAGTGGTCAGAACACGGTAACTTCCTCTCATGAGAGCCTCACCGCCACCCCTGTGAGCTGGGACATCATGCACATCTTAGGGATGAGGGAACAAAGTCTGCCCATGACACCCGCACCCCAGTTCCCCAGGCTGATGACGCAGCAGAGCTGCCTGACTGCAGAGCTGCAGGAGGACTTGTTTGAGGGACGTGAGAGAAGTTGGGCCCCTCCAAAACAAGTAACACATCAAGGATGGAGCGGCCCCTCCCTGCCTGAGGCCTCAGCCTCCCTGTCTGTCATCAGCGAGGCTTGGGCTACAGGGTCCCTGAACCTCAGCCCCCATGTCCTCCCTTCCCTGGAGCCCAGAGCCTGGCCTAGGTCCAAGTCCTGTTGTCTGTGCATGCCCGGCCCCCTCCTGGGACCTGGCAGTAGTGCAGCATGAGAAGGGGTGGGCATAGGGGGCTAGTCATGGCTAGAGGGCTCTCTCTGATGGACTTTGGCTGTCTGCCTTCCAGGGGAATGAGGTCAACCACCAGAAAAAGAAAAAGGTGAGCAGCTGTGGCAGTCCCTGTGGGGGAGGGAGGAGGAGTGGAAATCAGAGGTGCCCCTGGGCAGATCACTCCTCGGCTCCATCCCCTGCATCCTCCGTGTATCGTGTATCGAGAGAGTTGGATAATGGAGAAGTGGGAGAGCCACGCAGCTGGTGGGTGGCGGTAGGAGGGATGGCATCAGGGGAAACTTCCTGGAGGAGGGGCTGTTTATCCCCATCTCTGAGTACAGGTAGGGCCTGGATGGAGTTGGAGGGAAGGAGGTTCCCACGTGAGCAAAGCGCCAGGACCAGTCCACTGCCCCACTCCTCACTGCCTCAGGGCCCTGCAGCATCCCCCAGCAGGCTCTGTGTGCATCCGTCCTTCCCTCTGGTCCCAGGAGCACAAAGTAATGATGGAGATCGTGCAGCTCCAGGAGGCAGCCGAGGATTACAACCTAGAGCCCGAGGAGCGATTTGGGGCCTGGTTCACCAACATGGAGCGGCTCAGTGAGAATGAGAGGTGAGGCCGGACCAGAGATGGGGAGGGTGGAGGTGGCCTCTCCCTGCTGGCCAGTCCAGGCAGCCCGTGTCCATGGCTCCCTCCTCAGCCCCGACCCTGTTGCGTGGTGACGGCCGGGGCACCTGGGCTCCAGCTGCTGGGCGGATGCTGGGAGGGACACCTGGACTGTGGACTCTGGTAGGTCACAGTTGTCACCCTGTCCTGTAGCTACATGCTGTCGTGCCTGCTGGAGCCCCGCTCCTAGTTGGCCAGAGAACTCTCAAGGCCAAGAGGACACAGCCACCATCAAGCCGAGGACTGAAGGAGTGCCCAGTGCTAGTACGACCTCACCCCCTGCAGTGGGGACACAGCCAGGGTACTCGGGGAACACTGGCCCCATCTCCCTGCCACCTCTTCCCCAAGGCCGCTTTCTCTCTTTGTAGCGGCGATATTTCATTGTAAATAGTTAACACTAGATTTGAATATTGTTACATTAAATTCCTATTTGATTTACAGCCTGGGAGTTGTGGTTTGGTTCTTCTACTTCCTATGCCAATTTAAATGCTGTACTGACTGTCAGGTTCCTCCTTGAATTAAGAGATTGTACAGTCATCAGATTATTGTATGTGGGAGAAGGGAGAGGGGCCAGCTCCCCTCCCTGGCTACTGAAGGAGACCCCCAAGACCCCCTCCTCAGAGGACAGGTTCATTTCAGTGTCTTGACGCTGGGCCAGGAGCAGAGATGGCCCAGCAGACCCCTGAGACTTCAGGTTGGAGGTCCACTCCCAGGCAGAGCACCAGCCACAGAAACGTCGCTGTCTTTAAAATACCACTTGCCAGGACCACTGTGTGCCCAGGAGAGTGGCTGCCTTTCTACACTCTGGAGGAAGAGAAAACATTTTCTGCTTCTCTTGCTGAGGTTTCTTTGGACCAAATATTTGGAACTTGTAGTTTTCTAGTTCAATCTCTGGAAAGGCGTCAGCTCTAAGAGTGGGAAACATGTAACAAGATGGAACTGTGCGTGTGGAGAGGACAAGGCGAGGGGAAGGCCATTGGCAAATGGACCAAGGGCAGGCAGGACCTGCCACCCTCAATCTCCCTCCATCGGCTCCGTGTGCACCCTGAAATCCATAAGGCAGTGAGGCCAGGCAGTACATCTCAGGATGGCCCAGTGTGCTTTTTATGACATAAATACAGCTACACTTAGTTTCTAAAAGTTATCTGTGTCTCTATGTGAATCTAGAAAATGAAGTAGAAAGAACCGGAGGGGTGCACAGAGATCACACGCTAATCTGCCCACTGCATGGGATCTGAAGGTCAGATGGCCAGGAGCCACTGTGGCTAATCTGGGGAAGGCTCAGTTACATAGTGAATGGATGAGTGCACAAATGGACAGGGGCTGGGAATTGAACAAAACTAACTCTGCTCCAAGAAATGGCTTTGATTTTGAAGTATTTCAGCTGAACAGACCATTTTCTTAACTAAATAAGTTTCTAGCTACCACCACCATTAATTCTGAGATGTGTTCTTTTTCAAAATTTGTAGAGTTATGGTATCATAAATGAAACTTCCAGCTGTTCCAACAGAATTCCGCTACCTCTCACTGCCCTCCAGTGCTGCTCCTCAAACGTCGGTCCAGTGGGCAGGTATTTTATAGCCTTGAATCCCCTCCTGACCACTGGGCTGCACGTGTTCTTCCTTCTCAACTTCGTCGCCTCCATGGAAAGACGATCTCTGAGCATAAGTGAAGAGCGTGGCCTCTGGGCCTCTGAGCCCTGACTTCCAGGCAGCTTCTACCAAGTGCAGGACCGCCCTCCCCAGATGCGTGGCCCTCAGGGATTGGCCACCCACCCATGTCTGCACCCTCATAGTAATTCTGAATAATGGCTAAGCCTATCTGTGACCCTACCCCTAACCCTAGTCCCAAAGTTAAGGAAGGGCCAATTAAGCTCCATATCCTTGATATCTAACTATTTCTATCAATTGTTTGGGAGTATAAGAAATTTTTTCTTTCCCTATTATTCTCTATTTATTTATTTATTTATTTATCCAGCAAATATCTACAAAATAGTCAATACACTTATGAAATGATATTCTACCTCATATTGATCACAGAGATGCTGGATCCCACCATCTGTGCCTATAATAGTGTCTGGGGCCTAATAAATACATATGACTGAAAATGACCTAAAAGATAGACAGGAGAGAGAGCATCCAATGTGGGCACACATTTCCAGCGAGACTCCAGGCGGGGGCAGAGCCAGGTAAAATGCCACAGGAAGAACGTGCCTGGCTTGTTTGTGGCCTGTTTGAGACTCAGTGCTGCTGAAGCCAAGTGAGCGAGGGGGAGACTCCTGGGGGATGTGAACAGACTTGTCAGCCACTGCAAGGACATTGGTTTTACTCTCCTGAAATGAAGGGCCAGTGAAGGGTTGTAAGAGTGGGAGGGATGTCATCTGACTGACCCTGGCTGTTGTGTGGGAGTCAACTGAAGGCACAAAGGCAGAAGCAGGGGCCTGTTAGGAGACAACAATGGTCATCCGGTGGATCTCAGGCCAGGGCGTCAGCAGTGGAGACGGTGACAAGAGCTCAGGGTTTAGATGGGTTTTTGCAGGGAGAACCACAGCTGGCTTCATAGGCATGTGACTGTGCTGTCACACAAGGGCCCTTGCTGAGAACAGCCCTGTGCTTGGTTTCATGCTCTTCTGGTGCCATCTTGAAGTTCTTTTCTCCCCCAGCTTTATCATGTTATAATTGACATATAACATTGTGTAAGTTTAAGGATTAGGAGGTGACAGTTTGATAGACACATATACTGTGAAGTGATTACCATCGAAGATTAGTGAACACTTCCATCACCTCACATAATAACCATTCTTTTTGGTGAGAACATTTCAGATCTACTCTCTTAGCAACTTTCAAGCATATCACACACTATTGTTAACTTTCGTGATCATTCCGTACATTAGATCCCAGAATTTATTCATCTTCTAAGGGAAAGTTTGTCCCCTTTGTCCAACATCTCCCCATTATCCCCACCTCCCAGTCCTGGCAACCACCATTCTATTCTGTTTCTATGTGTTTTGCTTCTTAGATTCCACATTTAAATTAAATGTAAGGTCAGAAAAATCCATATATTCACATTTCAAATATCTGCACAATAGGACTTTTGGCTAACTTCTCATTAGCCCCGATCAGATACGTGTTGCTTCATCAGGCACTGGGGACTGTCAGAAGAATTCCTCTTACATCAAAGGATCAGTTCAGACATTTTCTCTTTCACCTGGTGGTTTTATGCCTGGAAATAACCTGATTAACCTTTTCTTCTCAGGAATATTTGTCAGCCACTTGTACATTTTGCAAAGATTAATCTATTTGAAAGTAGAGAACGTCACCTGTGTGTCCCTGTCAGGGACGACATATAACCTGCAGGGCGGTATGAAGTGCTCAAAGCACATGGAGCGGGTTCCCCGCCACCCCTCTGCCTGCTGAGTGATGGCGACACTGACCGTCCTGGATGCCTGAGAAGTCTGGTCGTGACTGAGTGATGGATGCTCATCAACCCGCACCTGCTACCCCAACTGTTAATCGTGTTCTTCCTTATATCCCAGAAAACAAGGGCCCTTTGACAATCAATGTGAATCAACTTTTCAAAGAGCCTATGATGCTGTGAACCTTAATGAGTGACATCCTTGTCCTTTTCCGTACGTTTGTCCCCTGGGATTAATTTGTGCAATCAGACTTTTAGTCGCACTTTTCAGTGAAGAAATGTGTACAATCAAGAAAATTGGTTGTTTGTTCTAAAAATAGCATTTGTGCACATATTTAAAAGCCAAAAGAGGTCTTATTCACCAAATCCTCTCCTTTCCTGTGGTACCACAATAAGATTTCCTTTCCCTGCCTCTTTGCTCTTTGCTGTGTGGCCCTTTGAAGAAGTGCTCAGCAAGGAAATGGGGGAGGAAGGGCTATTTGCATGTATAGGTTCAGACCACGAAAACACGCCCCAGGATGTGCCATACATTCCCCTTGACAACGGAGGGGAATAAACCCCGGGACACACCCAGAGTTGAAGCCAAGTGTTGATGACAGCAAAGCCACAAATTGAAGGTGGCTGGGTCCCTGAATCTCTGATTGGAGAAAAACCAACAAGCAGAGTCACTTGCTCTTTGAAAGCCTGTGTTGAGGTGTTATATGAAGGAAACATACATTTGTTTAATGTTCAAACAACTGATATTTTCATGTATATCTGTCACAGCAGTTAATGTCAACTTAAAGAAGTCTGTAACAAAAAAATATTCCGAAGCAAGTTTTCCATGAAAAATTATATTTCACAATCTGCAAAAACAGCA
This sequence comes from Diceros bicornis minor, assembly GCF_020826845.1. Lineage (NCBI taxonomy): Eukaryota > Metazoa > Chordata > Mammalia > Perissodactyla > Rhinocerotidae > Diceros > Diceros bicornis. Next base: position 60,091,463 of record NC_080754.1, read on the forward strand.
AATAGCCCTTGACGACATGAAAGGATAAATAAAAAATGTGATTCATAAGTTTGTTTATTTTTCCTACTAGGGGTTTCAGGTGTACAGCATTATAATTTGACACCTGTACATAGTTTATTTATTTAAGAATCAAAGATCATGTTCTCTGTAAGTAATTTGTTGATATTAAAGATGTATCATATTGTAAATATATTACCATTATTTTGTTTTCAGATACTTACAGCTGGTATGAGTGCAGATTACTTTCTTGTACGTAAAAACATAATCCAAAAGAGAGAGTCATAGCCCAATGTTCTTCCTTATTTCACTAGCTTTTGAGATGACTTCCTAAATGAGAGAGAAGCACAGTGGGATTCCCTCCTTGACAAGCTCCAAGGCATGCCAGCTGTAGTCCACTGCTTCAGAGAGCTACTGATTTCTCAGAAGGACTTCGGGACCACAATTCCCAAATGAGGATGAGCCAAGAGATATTCCACTTTCATCTTGGGTTTCACTTGTCTGTGACTGTGATCAAGTCCACCTGGTAGTTTATCAAGGAGACTCTGATCACAAGCCGAGCTGCAGTCCTGTGGTTCTAACAGATAGAGGATCCAAGGGAGAATCCTATGGTGGAAACGGGTGGCTCTTTTCTAGGGACTTGAAATCAGTACGTTCATTGTGCCACGGCACGGAGGCGGCATTTTCCCAAGGACTCCAAAGCCTGATGACTCCCTTCTCATGCAGGCCATGGCTCCAAGGAGGGAGGCATGTCCTGGGCACAGAGACATGACTGCAGCAGAACATCACCAGTGCCGCCAGCAGAAAGGCTGGGGCACTGAGGTTTTGAGTGATTTAGCACCATTGCCAGAAGGGGGCGCCCGGCCACCCCCAAACTGTGGGTTCTGAACATCCCGCGCTGCCTCCAATGACCAGGAACTAGAACCTGGCCCCTCTGAGCAGAGTGAGGCGCATGCGCATTTCACCAGAGGACAGGGGAGGTGAGTCCTCAGTGGAGAATGAACTTCTTTTCCTCAGGAAGATGGAGGAGGCGCCGCTGTAGCCATATTGGTGCCTCCTGCACAGAAGGACAAGGCCCCTGTCTGCACCCTGATGGCTGAGGAGGGGGCTGTGTGCGGGGTCTCCAGAACGTTTTTCTTAAATGCTCAGCACAGAACCTTTATTTTCTGGGCCATTCCCACATGGTTTATGCTCTACTTTTTCAGGTCATATTTTAAGAAGACTTATTTTACAAAAGAATCTTTTCACTGAGGTATTGGAAGCCTCAAAATCATAGCATGCTGTGTTATTTGTGACGTATTCGGGATTGTTTCTGGGGGAGAATGCCGATACAAGTTGAGAGAGAGGAGAAACATACAATTGCGAAATAAATATGCAAAGTATTGGAACTTTCCAATCAAGACTGATGGGGACTGGCAAAATGGCATCCCTGGGTGAAAGGGGAAATGGCTGCAACTAGATACATGTATTGTTCACTTTGTAATGCTTAATTTTTCTTATGACATGAAAGTGTGAGACCTAGCCTGCAGGTGTGTTTTAGTTGCGGAATTAACACTTCCTCGCTTTTCAGCACTACAGGATTCTCCAGGATTCTCTTGTAGATTTTCAGCCTCAGATCTAGAATCAGCCTTTTACTCCAAGGAGCACTGGTTCCTTTTATGAGAGAATGACATTAAAAACATGGGTCTGCGGGGCCGGTCCCCGTGGCTTAGCAGTTAAGTGGGGGCGGTCCGCTACTGGCGGCCCGGGTTGGGCTCCCAGGCACGCACCAATGGGCGCGCACCGATGCACCACTTCTCTAGCCATGCTGAGGCCGCGTCCCACATACAGCAACTGGAAGGATGTGCAACTATGGCATACGAATATCTACTGGGGCTTTGGGGAGAGAAAGGAAAAAAAGGAGGAGGATTGGCAATAGATGTTAGCTCAGGGCCAGTCTTCCTCAGCAAAAAGAGGAGGATTGGCACAGATGTTAGCTCAGGGCTGATCTTCCTCACAGAAAAAAACAAAATGTGGATCTGCAAGCTAAGTGTGCTGGTTGCTGCTGGGGTGCCCTTGCTTCCTGGCCCTCCCAGTCACAGTATGCTGAAATGTGTGTTGGTATAGTGACCTTACCCTGTGTATACAACTGCCTACTATAAATATTTCCATTGGAAAGTTTCATTATTATATTCAGCTAAACATCAGCTCAAAGCACTGCTTCCACCTCTAATGCATTACCACCTGGAGCATTCTAGTCTTCCCCCCTGACTTACCTGAAACCTCCCACTCCGATAGTGACAAAACTGTCTCCTGCCATCTGACAACTATTTAATCATTTCCTCAATCCCAGTCTCCATACACAGGGGTCTCACAGTTGTTAACCAGTATCCCTTGAGAAAGAACTTTATCAAGTTGAGTCCTCTGCTTACTCAGTTCCTTTTCCTTCAGTCTTACAGATCCCCTTCATTTCCGAAGTTACTTAGGTCAACACCATTTCCCCTACCACTTGCAGTGAGTTTGCTTCGTACTTTTGCAATACAGTTAGATTCTTTAGTCACATTTGCATTCCATCCAAGGATCCACAGACCTAAATACTTTTCGTAATTTGTATAAGTCAAGATTTACTCTTTATACTGTAAAAATCTGGGGATTTTGTCAAATGCAGAGAGGCAAGCATCCACCAGTAAAGCATCACACAGAATTCTTCACCTGTTCATCCCTTTCCACCCATACCATCCCTGGACAACTCTGGTAAACTGTGTACCAGATTGATAGCTTTGTCTTTGCAGCATGCCATAGAAATGAGATCATACTCTACCCAGCCTTTATAGACTGGCTTCTTTCCATTAGAAATATGAATTTGAGATTCATCCATGGCTTATATCTTTTTGTGTGTGTGTGAGGGAGATTAGCCCTGAGCTAACATCCGTTGCCAATCCTCCTCTTTCCACTGAGGAAGACTGGCCCTGGGCTAACATCCGTGTCCATCTTCCTCTGCTTTATATGGGACGCCGCCACAGCGTGGCTTGACGAGCAGTATGATCCGAACCTGCGAACCCTGGGCCGCCGAAGTGGAGCCCGAGAACTTAACCGGTACGCCACCGGGCCGGCCACCATGGCTTTGTATATCTTGATAGCTCTTTCACTTTTACCACTGGGAAGCGTTACATTGCATGTACCACATTTGGGTATCCTTTTATTTATTGAAGATTATCTTTGTTCATTTAAGTTTCTAGCCATTATAAATAAGGTGCAATATATAGGTGTGCTGGCTTTTTTGTTGACATTATATTTCAAAACAGTTGTGTCAATACCGAGGAATGTGATTGATGGATCATGTGTTAAGATTATGTTTAACTTTGTAAGAAAGTGCCCAAGTGTCTTCCAAAGTGGCTGTACCACTAGGCATAGGCCACAGCAATGAAAGAGAGTCTATGCTGTTCTGCCCCCTGGCTGTGAATTGATATTGTCTATCTGTCTGGAATGGTCTCTCATTTTTGTTTGCATTTGCTTCTCTCTAATGATAAATGATGTTGAGCGTCTTCTTGCATGCTTATTTCATGTGTATACCTTCACTGGTGAGTGTCTGTTCGGATCTTTACCCATTTTTTAATTGGGTTGTTTGTTTTCTTATTGTTGAATTTATGATGCTTGGTACATTTTAATACAAGTCCTTTCTTAGATATGCGTCATGCAAATATTTCTCGTAGTCTTGGGTTGGTCCTTTCCTTCTCTTAATGGTGATAATCAAGAGTGGAAAATTTTAATTCTAGGCAAGTCCACCTTATCTTGCTTTTTCTTTGAAGACTCATTCTTTCAGTGTTGTATGTAAAAGCTCATCATGAAACCCAAAGTCATGTAGATTTTTCCTTTTCTTTTTCTAGAATTTTGATAGTTTTGCAGTTTATACTTACATCTATGAACCATTCTCGGTGAATTTTTGAGTCATGTGGAATGTTTGCGTCTTTGTTAACTTTTTTCCTTATGGTCACCCGGTTGTGCCATCACCATTTGTTTAAAAGACTATCCTTTCTCCCTCAACTTGCCTTTGATCTTTATTTTTTATTTTTTTGTGAGGAAGATCAGCCCTGAGCTAAGATCTATTGCCAATCCTCCTCCTTTTCTTTTCCTCCCTTTTTCTCCCCAAAGCCCCAGTAGATAGTTGTATGTCATAGTTGCACATCCTTCTAGTTGCTGTATGTGGGACGCGGCCACAGCATGGCCGGAGAAGCGGTGCATCGGTGCGCACCCGGGATCTGAATCCCGGTCTGCCAGTATCAGAGCGCGAGCGCCTCACCGCTAAGCCACGGGGCTGGCCCCAACTTGCCTTTGATCTTTGACAAACATCAGTTGACTATATGTTTCTGAGTCCATGGACTCTGTATCCTTTTCCCTTTATCTGTTTGCATATTCTTATCCCAAGATCACAATCTCTGTACCTTTATAAATCTGAGAATGGAGAAGTATGACTTATTCAACTTTGTTCTTCACTGTTGTGTAGAATATTCTAAGGTTAGAAACATTTTGTAGATATCTACAAAATATCTTATTGGGCTATTGACTGAGATTGTGTGGACTCTATAGGTCAAGTTGGGAAGAGCAGATATCTTAACAATGAGTCTACTGATCATGAAAGTGAAATATATCTCCAATTAGGTAGGTTTTCTTTGCTAGCTTGCCACAGTCTTTGATGGTTTTCTGGATACAGCTTTGTCCTTAGTAGATTTTTACCTAAGGATTTTATTTATTTTGATTTTGTACCATTTTGTAAATGATATTTTCTTTTATTTTAATTTCCACTCATTCATTGCCAGCACAAAGGATGTTAACTGACTCTTGTAGATTGACCTCCTACTTCCTGTAACCATAGTGCACTCTCATCAAGGCCTGGAATACATAGTTCATACTATGCCCGTTTGAACTTCAAAAATTAAGGGACTGACAAATCTGACTATGAATTGCTGTGATTCAGCTTTAGAGTCAGTGCTCAACAGTAGACTGTGCTGCTCCCTGATCTGGGGCAGAGGGCGCCCAAACTCGCCTTTTCCTGACCCAGGGCCTCTGAGACTGGGGTGAAGCGCTGGGTGTTCTACCCATGGACCCATGTGCCCAGCCTCAGTGAGACAAGAGCTTTGTGTCCTCAGGACCCGATGGGATGGGGGAGTGCTTCCGTGGGGGGAAAACGCCCCCTGCCCACCCCTCTGGCTCAGGAGGGGGCTTTGGGGTGACTTCACCAGACGTTTTCCTTAAATTGTGAGCACAGAGCCTTCATGTTCTGGACTGTTCCCACATGGTTTATTCTCTACTTTCTCAGGGCAGGTTTTCACAAGGCTTATTTTACAGCAGGATCAGCCTTCAAGGGGCTGATGGGGAAATCACAGCCCACTGTGTGTGGTACAGACTCAGGGGCGTTTGTGGGACGAGTCCCTGCAGAGGTTCAGAGATAGGGACACACAGGCGCACTCGTGAAAGGAATGTACGAGATATCCAGGCCTTCCCGTGGAAGGAGCTGGGGACACAGGACATGCCTGGAGGAGACTATAGAATCCCTGGGAGAAAGGGAAAAAGTGTGCAATTGTATATACACTGATTAATTGTTAATGGCTAACTTTTCATATAATGTGAAAGCAGTTGTAAAAATATTGAAAAAGAGGAGATGTATTAAAACACATTAAGTTTCAATATTTTCAGTATATCAAAGTCAGAATTCATTATGATTTTACTTTCCTGGTTTAAAGGAAGACACATTATCTATAATCTATTTAAAATATATTTCTTAGGGCCGGCCTCGTGGCTTAGTGGTTAAGTGCGCGCGCTCTGCTACTGGCGGTCCGGGCTGGGATCCCAGGCGCGCACCTACGCACCGCTTCTCCAGCCATGCTGAGGCCGCGTCCCACATACAGCAACTAGAAGGATGTGTAACTATGGCATACGACTATCCACTGGGGCTTTGGGGAAGGAAAAAAAAGGAGGACGATTGGCAATAGATGTTAGCTCAGAGCCGCTCTTCCCCAGTAAAAAGAGGAGGATTAGCATGGATGTTAGCTTAGGGCTGATCTTCCTCACTAAATAAATAAATAAATAAATAAATAAATAAATAAATAAATAAAACTGTTAAAAACAATTATATATACCCTTCTTAGCTTACCTTGTCATCAAATGAGAATATTGCCATGTTTGACATTTTCTCATCACAGTGACAGTCTTAAATATTTTTAAATATTAGCTCATTGAAACATCTTTTGCGGGATTCCAATGTGACTAGTATCGTTAAAAAATAAGAATAAATCCAGGCCACTACCAAATGTTTTGTAAGAATGTAATAAGAATATATCATGAATCACTTTTAGATGATCCAAACACAATGGTCACTTTTTTTTCTTTATAAGGATGATTATCCCTGCCTGAGCTATCATCTGTTGCCAATCCTCCTCTTTTTGCTGAGGAAGATTGGCCCTGGGCTAACCTCCGTGCCCGTCTTCCGCTACTTTATATGTGGGACGCCTGCCACAGCATGGCTTGATGAGTGGTACATAGGTCCATGCCTGGGATCCGAACCTGTGAACCTTGGGCCACCGAAGCAGAGCATGTGAACTTAACCACTAAGCCACCGGGCTCGCCCCACAAAGGTGATTTTTAAAATGCCCACCATTGCATTGCACTTAATCCTTTAGGATGAAATATATTAAAATTAATGCTTAGTGTCAGCTGACCACAGAGACCCAACAAGCTGGCCTGGACCCAATGAACAGCCCCACTGACCCACAGACTCATGAGAAATAGTACTTCTTCTTTCTTGTTTTAAGCAACTAAGTGTTGGAGTAGTTTGTTACATAGTGAAGACTAACTAAATACAATTTAACAAACATTTGAAATTGCAAAAGATTTTAATAAGGAAACAAAAGTCACCCACAATTCCAACAACACAAAATAACCAGTGTGAATATTGTGGTGTGTTTTCTATAGGTTTTTATATTTAGATAGTTATGTAGCTAGAGAGTGAGGGAGAGAGCAAGAGAAAGAAAGTGACAAAGATGACAGGAACACATGCAGAGCTTATATGATGTTATGTAATTTAAATCTTGCTTTTTCCCTATCACCACTGATTAGCGTTGTTTCACGTCCTTAACTGTTTCTGGAAAGTAGGACATTCATTGACTTGGAAACATCTTTCAAACACCACAGTTTCCCTCCTAGTCAGTCATGTATACCAGTTCCTTTATCGATGTGTGTGCCTATGAATCCAAGCGCCAGAAATATTCAGCCTAATTGCGATAAAATGAAAGAAACACACCTCTGTTGGCCGTCTGGTGTTGGAGTAGTTCACTAATTGAAGTTGATCTGAATAATTGACTGGGGCTTGAGCTTCGATTGATCACATTCGTCTTAGAGACAGGACACAGTTCTTGTGACCCTGCCCTTCCCGGGATGTGTCCCCTCCTCCTTGCTGCAGGACCCAGCCGGGGGGACAGGAGGAGCTGCTGGAGGAAACCCTTCTTGGACGATTACTCCTGGACCGCTTAACCCCCAGGCTTGCTCACTGGGGGACAGAGACCCAGGCGGGCAGGCAGGTGGGCAGGCAGGTGGGCAGCCGCCTGCACGGGACTCATCCTGGGGAAGAGACAGCCCTTCAGGTGGCAGGTCTACTCGGGGGCCGGGGTTACCTAAGAGGGTGGGCTGTTCTGAGTATAGCGGGCTGCCTCGGTTTTAGATTTCTGCACATCTGAGTCCTAGGAGGAAAGGGGACTTGAATGTGACCTACTCAGGCCACAGCTGGGGCCACTTTCGAGAAGCATGGTTCAAAGCCACAAACAGACCCACAGGGAGTCCAATATTTCTTTTTGGGACTCCAACTCATGTCGGTGGACTTCAGGGAGAAGCGTTCACCTCTCTTGCTGGCCTTTCTCCCGCGCTCCTCTGTGCATCCTCTCCTCCTGTAATACGAAGCCAGAACTCAGCCTGGTGGTAGTAAACTATCCCAGCAGACTGGAGAGACAGGGGCCTCCATACTGGATTTTCTTTCCGTGCGGGAGCAGGGGAAGTAACTATGAGAATGCTCCCTCCACAACAGATTTTTCAGCCTGAACTGACAAGTTATCTTCACTCAAATCCTCGGGAGACGTTTGGAGACCAGGCCGGCTGACTGGGGTCACGTGTCCAGTGCACGCTGCTGGAGCCCTCACTGGGCACCAGGCCCTCCCGGTGTTTCCTCGTTCCCTGCTTCAGGGAGACGGCGGAGTGGGGGACACGGAGGCCAGGGCATTTGCTCAGATCGCACATGTGACAGTCCTAGGGGCAACCTGGAAGTAAAGGGCTGAGTCTTGTGCCCTCAGGAGCCAGTATAGAAAATGCAGTAGATACCCAGATAGATGCAGCAAAGGATTCAGCCTCTTTCCCCCTCCAGGTGGTGTGACCTGAAGAAACACCAGAGACACAGGAATGACGTTCATCCCGGTTTCCGCAGTCTGTTTCTCAGAGCTCTGTTTTGGTCGACACTTGTGGCTTTGATTTTCTTTCATTCTGCAACACTCTCTGCATATGGAAACACTCATACAAAGCTCACAACCAAAGTCACAGAAGTCAGTCCACTGGTGGAATCGTTTTGCGGAAATTCAATGAAAGTCCAATATTTGCCTGAAAGATGAGCTTTTCAGTTTAATGGCTGGTAGTCACAATTGTCTACACAGACACTCAGGTAATTCTAACGTAGCAGTGAATTCTCGATCCCCATTATACAAATGACAACCTTTGTGTGGGCACGTCTATTAGGGGAGACCGACACTGCATCTCCGTGATCATTCTCCTCCTGCTGGTGCATCTGGACCACGAGGCCACTGCTGGGAATCCCTGGACTCAGAGACGGGCCAGGGCAGGCACAGCACTTGCCTCCTCTGAAGCCTCCACACAGAGGGGACTGCTGGTCCTGGCAGGGGTCAAAAGTTGAAGAGTGTATGCATGCTGTTTTCTCTGATCGGGGTGATACGCTGGCTCGAGGGGAAGAGGTGGGCTTTTCAAAACAGATCCACACTACCTAACCTAATGCTTCGACACATCCTCTGATGGGTACGCGTTTGTCACTAGGGTTTCAGAGAGGAACTCGCAGAAGGTGAGGGAGCAGGCAGCCGACAGACAAGGGCAGCAGGGCCAGGGGAAAGCAGCGTCTCAGGGGCCTTCTCTCCTGTGGCTGCCTTTCAGAGTTTCCACGCAGACACTCAATGCACTGAGGCTGATGGACCCGGATTTTCTCAACAGTGGGCGTCTTTTGCCCGAGGGTTTTTCATGGATGTGAGTGATTCTGCAAGAAGCTCTAAGTGCTGGCTGCCTCCAAACTCCGGGATGGAGCACAGGCACCCCTGACAGTGGGCCCTGTATGCAGACCACCAGCCAGAGGGAGGCGATGGGGCTCAGGACAAAGGCTCGCCGTGGCCCCCACACTGGGATCAAGAAGGGCTATGGTGGCCCAGAAGCTTCTAAGTAATGTGGATAACTCCTTAGAGAATGCCGAACTCGTACCGCCAGGAGGCTTCAGAATAGCAAGACCAGATGGCAACACTCATCTGTGGGGGAAAAGAAAAAGAGAGAGAGAAGGAAAGAAAGAGAAAGAAAAGCCAACTCACCTGGAGGCAGGCAGCGGGAAAATGGAACAGCCGTAGTCGAAATGGTAGAGTAGCTCTCTCGGGAATAGAAATGATCCTGGCATTGACAAGTGGGACCCTTGTGTTTATGGGGGGCCAAGTAGTGTTCTAAGCATTTTACACGCATGACTTCATTTTGTTGGCACTATTATCACCCCATTTTACAGATGAGAAAACAGAAGCATGAAGAGGTAGAGACCCAGGAAGCTGAGGCCGGTTAAGGGAAGTCGTGGAAGCCAGACACTGCAAGAAATGAGGCTTCGTCTGGGGGAGGGAGAGCCCCTGAGGGCTGTCCTCCCTAAGCTCCTCCCCCTGGGCAGCTCCGCAGGTTGTGACACCCCGCCTGTCCCCTTTCCCCACCCCCAGGTACGGAGGTGGCTGATGCTCTCAGAACACGTCCCGTCAACGCGATAGTGAGGTTCCAGTGTGTCCCGGCGACAATGGGGAGACTCTCCAGCTACTTCCTCCTCTTGCTGGAGTGAAATGCCCCGAGGTCAACAGCGGGCATTTGCGGTCATTGCACTTTTAGCTTTTTTTAAAATTTCAGTTGTTCTACTTTTTATTTTTGTTTGCAACATTTTCAGGTCTAAGGTGGCTGATGTAAGGAAGGACGGTAGTGGGATATGAGGGATTTCGGCGAGGACAGAGGCCGACCTCACGCAGCTGGCACCTTCAAGACATCGTGTGTCCCTGGTCCTGCCGTCACTGCCAGTGTCAGGGTAAAACAACAGAAAAGAAAGGAAAAGCTTTTAGGATAGCGATCATTAGGTATCACCCAATTCAAATCTTCAAAAGCAGAGTCAAGCAGGTGAAGAATCAGCAAAGAAAACTTTGAAGATCATTTGATAACGTTGTATCGACCCAGCTGACCAGTCAGGGCGAGTATCTTGTTGTGACTGTGACTGTTTGGTTTGTCTGCTTGCCTCTGGCAGGTTCAGTCACGTCCCTCCCTCTGCAGTCCTGGTTCTTCACAGCCTTTTGCTTGATCGGAGACAGTCAGGGTCAGGAGGTAAACCCAACAACTCTCTCGCTACACCCATCACCAGTGGAGGCAAAAAATAAAACCAGACACCACCGCGCCCCATTTAATACACAACTTGAATTCACTCCTGACCGTGGAATCCATGGTTCTCGGGGTGTGAGAGCGTCAGACGATGCCCTTGGCGTTTTAGATGCACACAGACCCACAGTCACTCAGATGGAGCGTTGTCCCCCATCTCAGTTTACTCCCCGAGATGTAAATCTCCCTGGGGAGCGTGAGGGAGAGCCGTGCCCAAGCTGGCTTCCACTGCAGACGCACGCCCACGAGAAGGACAGGAGAAGGGCGAGAGACACTTCGTCTTCCCCTCACACCCTCCACTCCCCCGGGCCGTGCTCAAGCAGCCACATACCAGTCTCCTCTCCCGTCCTCCTTTCTGCCCTCCTAGTCTTCTCTTCCCTGCCAAGTCTTAGCTCTGCGTTGCCCATTGGGTGTCCCTCGTGATCAGCCGCCACTCCCTGGCCGCATGACCTTGGACAGGCTCCTCGAACTCTTGGTGCTCTGGTCTCTTCATCCCTAAGATCTAATAATCGGACCCATCTCGCTGGGGGTTACATGAGACAATGTGTGCAAAGTGTCAGCACAGTGTCTATTGTAATTGTGGTTGTTGTTCTTGTTGCCACTCAGAGTTTTTTCCGTTGGCTAGAAAACCATTATTTACGTGATTATGCATACTCTGATGATTGCTTAAGAAAGCAATGGTGTGCACTCCATCATTCCCATCTTCTCTCGCAATTCCTGAAGAGGGCCCATGACAGCATTGGATGGGGCCAAGTAAAAGTCCATTCAGAGTGAGCAAAGCTGCCTCCTTGTGGCACTAACCTGCGCCTGACGATGTCTTTTGCGGGGCTTCTCCTAGGGAGCTCTAGGCGGGGCTCCGCCCTTCCAAGCTGACTCTCAGAGCCCAGCCAGGACCCACTGCTATTGTACTGCGCCCACGTGGAAGCCAAAATGCTTCTCCAAGGTAGAGCAGGGAGGGCACCAGGATTTTCCTTCTCCTCTCCGATTGACTAGCAGGTGAGGGGTTCTTCGGAAGCCACACACGCCAGCTGTTTTGGCCACAATGGCCATAAGCTGACTGGACGTCATTCTCCCCCAGTGGAGCGGCAGCTCAGGACAGCTCCAAACAGCATCCAGACAGTGGTGTAAACACCAGGCTGGCTGAGTGAAATCACTGGCCGAGTCATGCTCTGCACGGGGAGGCTGAAGAGCACGCATGCAGCCCACAGAGGCTCCCGGCAAGGCGCTGGGGCACCTCCCTGCCATGGCGCCGGTGTGGGACTCAAGTGTCATTCCTCTGTCAACAAATGCTTATTGAGTGCCCACCTGCTAGGTGCCAGCACAGTGATCATTTCTCCAAACAGTGTCTGTGTCATTTAAGCCCGACGGAGGGCGCCCAAAGCAAATTTCAGCCTGTGTTCAGGAATTTCCCTCAACAGAAACCCGGGTTAACAAGAAAAGGGAAGGAAGGAAGGAAGGAAGGAAGGCAGGCTTAATTAATATTCAAATTTTAAATAGTAATGACATTTCAGTTGTTCTACTTTTTAATTTTATTTGCAACATTTTCAGGTCTAGAGGTGGCTGCCGTAAGGAAGAACGTTAGTGAGATATAAGGGTTTTTGGTGGGGACAGAGGCCGACCTCACACAGCCTGCACCTTCAAGACATCGTGTGTTCCTGGTCATGCCATCACTGCCAGTGTTCTTTAAATGACCATCTTAAACTGGTCAACAGAGCACGGTCAGAAGACGTATTCTTATCCCTAAACTTGTCTTGCAAAGTAAAAGAAAATAAATTAGACCTGCTTTTTGCCGCTTGGTCTTAGAAGAAGATAGGGTATGGAGAAGCCAGCAGGGCCAGGATGAGGGTGAGGCCAGCGAGCACTTTCTTTGGGCACAAAATTTAAGGGGGCACCAAACACACATTTATCACAATCAATAAATTTATTTTTTTTAGGAATAGTGGCCCTGAGCTAACATCTATTGCCAATCTTCCTCCTTTTTTTCCCTTTTTTCTCGCCCAAGCCCCAGTAGAAAATTGTGTGTCATAGTTCTACATCTGTCCAGTTGCTCTTGGTGGGATGCCGCCTCAGCATGGCCTGATGATTGGTGAGTAGGTCCCCGCCCAGGATCCAAACCAATGAACCCCAGGCTGTCGAAGGGGAGCGCATGAACTTAACCGCTACACAACCGGGCCGGCCCCTGATAAATAATATTTTAATGCAATATCTTTCTAAAAATCAAAATTGATGCAAAAATCTATGAGGAACAACATATTGAAAGCTTACACACAGACAGGACCAATGCTATTGACTTTTCCCCAGACTGTGACACAGAAATGAGGCAAGCCCCCGTCTCCCCCCACCGCCCCCGCCCAGTTCACAAGGGCCATTCCCATGTCACCCATGAGGGCACAGCCGCCCCACCATCCCTGCTCACCTCTGGCCAGGGCCAGGTCCAGGAGGAATGGGAAAAGCCCTTCAAGTGCTCAAGTGCACTCCCTGCCCGCCGGCTCCAGGGAAATGTTTAAGAACAGGCTCTCCACGGGAAAGATCCTGACAACCTCCCTGGTAGAGATGCTCCCAACCTGGCTAATTTCAAGTTACCCTCGTGACGTCACTGAATGCGGAGTGGGGAAAAGACGCCCTGGACTGGCTCTCCAAGGCAGGCCAGCCTCTTCCAGCACCAATGGGGCAGAGAGACCTCTGAGAATTGGGGTATCGGTTCCCTGCTGGAGGGTGAACCAAGGATTCCTCAGGAGAATAATAAACGAGGAATAGCCCAGAAGAGTGATGAACCTGAGTATTTTATTCACCTCGCATCCTCAGAACCCTAACCCTGATCTCATGTCTTGAATTCGCTTCAAAAAAATCTGAGGTGGGGAGAATGGGGGTGGGTGTGGACCGGCCACGAGTTGATAATTGCTGAGACTCAGTGCGGGCATATGAGGCTTCATTATACGAGTCTCTCAACTTTTGTAGGTTTGAAGTTTTCCATAAGAAAGAGTTTACATTTTTTTTCTATTCTTACTTTTCAGATAGAAAATTAGCAAAACAAGGGCTACTTATGACTATCCTAAAAGTCACGACCACTCCCCCAACCCCGCTCATTCCCTGAAATTGGCTGCGGATTGTGGTGACCCAGAGGTGTGTGTGAACACTGTAAGATCTTAAAAACTATATTAATGGGACAATAATGTTTAAAGAATGATAATAGAAAAACCCTAGAACAAGGTAAGTATCGCTTTGGATTCTGAATTCTTGAGAAGGGAATTCAGTGGCCCTTGAACTTAACAAGACCAGGAGGGCAGGCCGGGGATGCAGGGGTGGGCAGAACCGTCAGGAGGTGGGGGCTTGTGCAGTTGGCTGGAATAGGAGGTGACGGAGTAAGGGAGCTGGGAGGAAGGGCCTAGAAATGCAGGACAGGTCCCAGCTCGGCCACTAGCTTGCTGTGTGCCCTCAGGGCAGACCCTTCACCTCTCATAACATCAGCTTCTGATCTGTAAGGTGGACAACTGGGGACTAGCCGATTTCTCATGCTCTTCTAGCCCCGACGCGATGAGGCGGTGAAGACAGAGCTGACTACACACTGCGCGACGCCAACCCCCTGAGCGGCCAGCACACCCAGCAGCAGACACTGCAGGTGTGGAGCTGAGGTCGGCTGGCCGGCTGGGGGAGGACACAGGGGAAAGCCAGCAAAGACGTTGAGTCGGCCGGGGGGAGTGCATCTAGCGGGGGAGCTGCTGCAGGAGCCCTGGGCAGCAGCACAGAGCAAATGGTCAGGTGGTTCCTGGGCACCATTTTGAACCTGAAGGTCAAAGTGGGTGAACTCATGGCCCAGACCAGAAAGATCTCAACTCTCCAAGGATCTAGAGGCCTGGCCCGAGGGTACAGGAGCCAGAGAAAGGTCTGCCTGGAACATTAGCGCTCAAACGTTAGTGGGCAGCAGAATCAGCAGGGGAGCTTGGAAAGGAGAGGATCTCAGGACCCGCCCGCAGAGGCTCGGATTCAGTCGGTCTGGAGGGGGTCCCAGGAACCTCCACTTTTTGACAAGCTCCTCGGCAGTCCTGGTACAGGTGACCGGTCCATGTACCAGTTTAAGAAACATGGCTCTGAGGGATGCAGCCTAGACCAGAGGCATGTCCCACAGGATAGGATAGGGAATGACAGGAGCACCATTTTGTCGTTACATCTGGGACAAACCACCTGAGTCATTTGAGATTATAACTAATTGTCTGCAGCTGGGATGGCTGGTGGGGGGTTGGGGGGAATTCTCTTACAGCACTCCTGTGAAGGACAGCTGTGTCTGTGAGGTGACTGTGAGCTGGACCCCAGGGGACAGGGCAGGGGAGAGGAAGAAAAGAAAGTTGTTCCCTGGCACACAGTCTCTGAGGAGAAAGCTTCCCCTCTTTTTGCTCCCACATGTAGACAAGAAAGAGTTGAACAGAAGACAGAGCGATGGGGAAGCCTGCCAGGATAGCCCTCCTGTGGGAGTGTGGAAGCTAGTCTCCAAAGATGGCTCCCCATGAACCATGCCTCCCAGGGTTCATGCCCTTGTGTAGTCCCCTCTCATACTGAACCTGGGCTGGCCTGTGACTCTCGTTGACCAGCAGAATACAGGGCAAGTGACATAGTGCAACCTGTGGGGCTGAGCTTTAAGGGATCTGCAGCTTCTGCTTTTGCCTCTTGGAATGCTTCTTCTTGAACCAAGCCGCCATGCTGTGAGGAAGCCAAGAGGGCCATGTGGAAATGTCTCAAGAGAGAAGAACTGAGACCTGGCCAGACAGCCCCAGCGGAACATCAATTGTGGACCTTCTAGCCATCTCAGCATCTCATCCAGCACCAAGTTAAGCAGAAGAACTACCTGGTAAGCCCTCAGAAGCATGAGAAATAATGCACTGATATTGTTTTAAGTCACTGAGTCTGGGGGTAGTTTGTCACACAGCAACGGATAACTGAAGGAGGGAGTTTCCCCAGAACTGACACGGTCACATTCAATTCTGGGCCTGAGCAAAGTCGGGACGGTCATCGATTGTGTCCCGATGCTTAGAGTACACTAGTTTCAGAAAGGGGAGTTTATTCTCAAGCACATGGCCGTGATATTGCTTACTAGAAACAAAAAGGCAGTTTTTCCTACCAACTTGCCAACTAACAGTACAAAATTGAAAGATAATGAGAATTAGGAAGTTTCATATGTGTTTGGGTTCACACATAGTTACCACTAACCATAAAATAAATGACATTATGTAATAAATTTCTCCAATTTGAACAATAGTAAATTATGACCATCCAGTTATTTCAGAAGAGTCAGGAGGGATCTATGGAAGGCCTATGCTTGTTGTGCTCAGTAGAAAGACAGACTTACTCTCTTCGGGTTGCCTGGTTCCCTATGCTTATGATAAGTAAGACATTTGAAGTCCCAGACAGTTTATGTTTCAATAAGTAATGCCAACATGTGACAATATCTCCACATTCCTCTTTTAAAGTCAGAATACTGCTGCCTTAATTCAGCACCTTGGCATTTGTTACTGTTTGTTACACTAACAAGTAAGATGATGAGAATCCTGATGAAGGCTTCCAGTGAAAACCTCTGTGATTAAAATGCCGTAAGGAAATTTGCTGGAACCCCAAACATGTCATACTAAGGAGATGACACAGGCATGTTCTTTTTTCAGAGAAGGAAACCATTTCTCCAACAGAAACGTGCAGGTAGTTGGTCTGGTGTTCATGCAGAGTGGTGACTGAGCGATGCACGTGGAAAAGCACAAAAGAGTTGGTGCAGATGTTTTGTAGAATATTAGACAAATATGAAAACTTTGGGTTTAAATGAACAACTGAGGCCCAAAGATGTTGGCTTTTAATTATAGAGATATTATTTTTTATTTCCCAACAACAATTTGAGGCATAAAAAATCTTGGCATACTCATATATGGAGATTGCTTACAGCTAATGTTTACTGAGTTTTTCCTACATTCAGGCCCTGTTCTAAGTGCTTTCCGCATGTATTAAACTTGACCCTCACAATAAACTTGGGAGGAAGATCTATCGCAGATGGAGAAACTGACACATAGAAAGGTTAAGTAGCTTGCCCAGGATGCCTCTAGTTTAATAACTGAGGAAATTAGAACTCTAACCCAGGCAACCTGAATGCAGAGCCTGCACTTTTAAACATAAAACTATTGTAAAATGTTGTATCCTCCACAGTTTAAGAACCACACATCTTAGTGGAAAGCTATTTATTTTAAGAGAAACCATACAGTGTAGTGTCCAATGCACAGTAATCCTGTAATATATGCTAGATAGCACCATTAATACAATAATAATAATATCATTATTCATAGAAGAGAGATTTGCATTGGCACACATTTCCAACACATGTTGGTATGCATTTTTCAAACTGAAAGATTTTTATAGTATGGAGGCCAGCAGGGTACAAAGAGGTAAGAATAATTTATGGCTAAAAGCCAAACGGCCCACTGCTTGCCCACCCAGCTCCATACTTACCTGCACTCGTGGTGGAGCCTGGAAGTCAGCCCACTAAGCACCATATGTACCAGATCATCACGGGGGTAGGTTCAGGAGACAGCCTTCCCCCTGATTTGACCAATTTAGCATTTGAGGAGTAGTCTGTCTGTGCCTCTCTTGGGAATTATTTAAACAATGGGTTGAAAGAGAAATTAGAGGAGACAGACAATATTTTGGAATCAATCTAATAAATGTCAGCAGCTGCGATGCAGACCATCAGCACAACGAACAACGGGCCCTTCCTCGTGGATGCGAAGGGATGTCAGCCTGAACAGGGTCTGTCCTCCCCCAGTGGCTCTGCGCCCAGGCTACCTCGTCTCCTTGCAGAATGACCTCCACTCATGCCAACGTGCTGTTGTGCTCTCCTGCAGCCCTCTGGCTCGATCTGGACAGTACTGCCACTGGCCGCTGGACTCTCCACTGAGCATCCCTCACACATCTCCAACTCAACATGTCAAAACACTGACTCTTCCCCTTCGACTCTCCATCTCGGCTGATTAGTTGTGGTGACACCCCATCCATCAAGCCAGCCAAGCTGAGAAACTAACATGATCCTAGACTACTCCACACCCCTAGTGTCCACGTGGAGTTGGTCACCAAGGCGTGCTGATTTACCTCCTAAGAATATTTTCCATCTGTCTCTTCTTCTCCATATCCCTGCCGCTGTCCAAGGTTGGCTTCTACATTGTTTGCTAGGGCTGCCATTACAAAGTACCACAGACTAGGGGCTTCAACGACAGAAAGTCATTTCTCCCAGTTCTGGAGGCTGGGAGGCCAAGATCAAGGTGTTGGCAGGGTTGCTTTCTTCTGAAGCCTTCTTGGCTGTAGGCAGCTGCCCTCTCACTATGTCTCCACAAGGTCTTCCTTCTGTGTATCTGTGTGCTGTTCTCTTCTTCCTATAAGGACACCCATCATACTGGATTAGGGCCTGCCCTAACGACCTCATTTTAACTTGATTATCTGTTTAAAACCTTAGGTCCAGATACAGTCACATTTTGAGGTACAGGGGCTTAGGATCTCATCATAGGAATTTTAGGGAGTCAAGATTCAGCCCACAACAGGGTCTTTATCATCTCTCACCTGGTCTACCATAAAACTCCGCATTGTCCAAGGTTTCTACAGCTAATACCCTCTATTTTCAAAGTTTTCTATCAAGGACCATGCATTACTTCTATTATCAGAACAAAAAAATCCATGAATTAGAGTGACGTAAGCATCATGGCAGAGTGAGCCTTCCCATAAACTCTTCCCAGGATAAGATACAACAAAAGGAACAGTCACAGACCAACAACGAAATCCTAGACAGTGAAAAGCAAGATCGGAAAGATCCAGACTGCTGCACATCTGAGAGTGGAACATGCTGGGCCCCTGGAAGAAGTGGGGAGAGGTAAGGAGAACTCCTCTCCCTCCCCATCAGATCAGCGATCCCAGTCCGTGTGGCTCCCAGAGAGGGGGGAGGGGCCGCCCTCTGCGGGGAAACTGCAGCTCTTTGGGCTTTCTCAGCCAGTGGGAAACTCCCACACAGAGGACTCAGAACTGCTACGGGGTACCATCAACATCTGAGCACCCCAGAGAGCAGATAAAGAGGGGCGAATGAGAAGCGTCCCACACCAGGGACCCAGTGGGCAAAAAAGAGAGCCTCCCCCCGCAGCAAACCGGACCCTGCAGCTCAGCCGACCAGACCAGACCAAGCGACCGGTGGATTGCAGCAAACAGCCGAGTCAGAGCGCAGGGGGCTCAGATTACACAGCTCTTTACCCCGACACGGTGGCGGTGGGTGGAAATTGCAACCAGATATTTCCAGGATGAGGAAAAACAAAGCCAATACAGGAACCACAATGCAAAGGTACATGAAATCACCAGACCAGAAGGAAAATGACAAGCACCCAGAAACCAACCCTGAAGACACAGAAATCCATAACCTAAACAACAGAGATTTCAAAATAGCTATCATAAAAACACTCAATGAAATACGAGACAACACAGACAAACAATTCAATGAGATTAGGAGTTTCTTCATAAAAGAGACTGAAATCATAAAGAAAAACCAATCAGTACTGATGGAGATGAAGAACACAATGGAGGAGATAAAGGAGAATCTGGAATCTTTAAAGAACAGAGCTGACAACATGGAGGAAAGAATTAGCATTATAGAGGATGGGAATACAGATATGCTCAGGATGGAAGAGGAGAGAGAACTAAGACTAAAAAGAAATGAAGAAAGTCTCTGAGAAATATCTGACTCTATTAGGAAATGTAACATAAGAATTATAGGTGTTCCTGAGGGAGAAGAGAAGGAAAGAGGAACAGAGAGCCTATTCAAGGAAATAATAGCTGAGAACTTCCCAAATCTGGGGAAGGAGCAGGAAATACCAGTAAGTGAAGCCAATAGGTCACCTAAATATGTCAACAGGCAAAGGCCCACTCCACGACGTGTACTGGTAAGGCTGGCCAAAGTCAATGACAAAGAAACAATATTAAAGGCAGCTAGACTAAAACAAAAAATAACGTACAAAGGAACTCCCATCAGGCTCTCCATGGATTTCTGAACAGAAACTTTACAGGCTAGGAGAGACTGGAAAGATATATTCAAAATACTGAAAGACAAAAACTTTCAGCCAAGAATCCTCTATCCAGCAAAAATATCCTTCAAATATTATGGAGAAATAGCAACTTGGGAAAGTTACATAAACAAAAGCTAAGGGAGTTCATGGCCACGAGACCCCCACTACAAGAAATAGACAAGAAGGCCCTCAGGCCTGAAAAAAAGAAAAGAAAGGGAATACAAAGCTTGGAGCAAGGAGAAAAATAGGTAGACAAACTCAGAAAAATAGAT
The DNA here is from genome assembly GCF_020826845.1 of Diceros bicornis minor. Lineage (NCBI taxonomy): Eukaryota > Metazoa > Chordata > Mammalia > Perissodactyla > Rhinocerotidae > Diceros > Diceros bicornis. The sequence goes on from NC_080754.1 coordinate 60,111,474, forward strand.
CTTTACCAGAATAGGTTAGCAACCACTTAAATACCAAAATCAAAGATCAAAGGAAGGAATTCACCAAAAATAAATTTAACCTCATCACTGTAAACACACACACACACACACAACACAAGATAGAATAAGGTATAACAAGAACGACTTCGAAGGGGAAGAGGAAAGTGATTGAATTGACTTAGTATAAGGAAATAGGAGGCCATCAGATAATGGACTATCTCATACACAAGATTTTTTACACAAACCTCAAGGTACCAACTAAACAAATAATCAAAACAAAATCACATATGATAAACAAAGAGAAAACTAGAAGAGTCATAAGACAGAACAACCAAACTGAATTGGCAGTCCGAAACAAATGGGACAAGAAACAAAGGAAATGCAAAAGAACCGGAAAATAAGTGACAAAACAGCAACATTAAGCCCTCATATATCAATAATTACCCTAAATGTAAATGGATTGAACTCTCCAATCAAAAGATACAGAGTGGCAGGATGGATTAAAAAGCAAGACCCAACAATATGCTGCCTCCAGGAAACACATCTCAGCTCTCAAGACAAGCACAGGCTCAGAGTGAAAGGATGGAAGACAATACTCCAAGCTAATGGCAAACAAAAGAAAGCAGGTGTTGCCATACTCATATCAGACAAAGTAGACTTCAAGATAAAACAAGTTAAGAGAGACAAAGAAGGGGAATATATAAGGATAAAAGGGACATTCCACCAAGAAGACATATCACTTATAAATATACATGCACCCAACATAGGAGCACCAATGTACATAAAGCAACTATTAACAAACCTAAAAGGAGACATTAACAACAACACAATAATAGTAGGGGATCTTAATACCCCACTTACATCAATGGATAGATCATCCAGACAAAAAGTCAATAAAGAAACAGTGGACTTAAATGAAAAACTGGAAGAGATGGACCTAGTAGACATATACAGAGCACTGCATCCAAAAACAGCTGACTATACATTCTTCTCAAGCATGCATGGAACATTCTCAAGGATAGACCATATGTTGGGAAACAAAGCAAGCCTCAATAAATTTAAGAAGATTGAAATCATAACAAGCATCTTTTCAGACCATAATGCTAGGAAACTGGAAATGAACCACAAAAAAAAACTGGGAAAGTGACAAAAATGTGGAGATTAAACAACATGCTGCTGAACAACCAATGGCTCATTGATGAAATTAAAGGAGAAATCAAAAACTATCTGGAAACAAATGAAAATGAAAATATGCCATACCAAACCATATGGGATGCAGCAAAAGCGGTCCTGAGAGGGAAACTCATAGTGATACAAGCCCACCTTAACTAACAAGAAAAAGCCCAAATAAGCAACCTTAAATTACACCTAACAGAACTAGAAAAAGAAGAACAAACAAAGCCCAAAGTCAGCAGAAGGAGAGAAATAATAAAAATCAGAGCAGAGATAAATGAAATTAAGACCAAAAAAAACAGTAGACAGGATTAATGAAACAAAGAGTTGGTTCTTTGAGAAGATCAACAAAATCAACAAACCCTTAGCCAGGCTTACTAAGAAAAAAAGACAAAAGGCTCAAGTAAATAAAATTAGAAATGAAACAGGAGAAATTACAATGGATACCACGGAAATACAGAGGAAAATAAGAGAATACTATGAGAAATTATATGCCAACAAATTGGACAATCTAGAAGAAATGGATAAATTCTTAGACTCATACAACCTCCCAAAACTGAACCAAGAAGAAATGGAGAATCTGAATAGACCAATCACAAGTAAAGAGATTGAAATAGTAATCAAAAACCTCCCAAAAAATAAAAGTCCAGGACCAGATGGCTTCTCTGGTGAATTTTACCAAACATTCAAAGAAGATTTAATACCCATCCTTCTCAAACTATTCCAAAAAATAGAGGAAGATGGAACACTTCCTAAATCATTCTACGAGGCCAACATCACACTGATACCAAAGCCAGATAAAGACAATACAAAGAAGGAAAGTTACAGGCCAATACTGCTGATGAACATAGATGCAAAAATCCTCAACAAAATATTGGCAAACCGAATACAGCAATACATTAAAAAGACCATACACCATGTTCAAGGGGGATTTATACCAGGGACGCAGGGATGGTTCAACATCCGCAAATCAATCAACGTCATACATCATGTCAACAAAACCAAGAATAAAAACCACATGGTCATCTCAATAGATGCAGAGAAGACATTTGTCAAGATACAACATCCATTTGTGATAAAAACTCTCAACAAAATGGGAATAGAAGGAAAGTACCTCAACATAATAAAGGCTATTTATGACAAACCCACAGTCAACATCATACTCAACGGGGAAAGACTGAAATCCATTCCTCTGAGAACAGGAGCGAGGCAGGTCTGCCCACTCTCACCACTCCTGTTCAACATAGTACTGGAGGTTTTGGCCAGAGCAATTAGGCAAGAAAAAGGAATAAAAGGAATCCAAATAGGTAACGAAGAAGTGAAACTCTCACTATTTGCAGATGACATGATTTTATATATAGAAAACCCTAAAGAATACCATAAAGAAGCTGTTGGAAAACTATTAGAAATAATCAACAACTACAGCAAAGTGGCAGGGTACAAAATGAATCTACAAAAATCAGTTGCATTTCTGTATGCTAATAACAAACTAACAGAAAGAGAGCTCAAAAAGATAATACCATTTACAATTGCATCAAAAAGAATAAAATACCCAGGAATAAATCTTACCAAGGAGGTGAAAGACATATACAATGAGACCTACAAGACATTATTGAAAGAAATCCATGATGACACAAAGAAATGGAAAGATATCCCATGCACGTGGATTGGAAGAATAAACATAATTAAAATGTCTATATTACCTAAAGCAATCTACAGATTCAATGCAATCCCAATCAGAATCCCAATGACATTCTTCATGGAAATAGAAAAAGAATATTAAAATTCATATGGGGCAACAAAACACCCGAATAGCTAAAGCAATCCTAAGAAAAAAGAACAAAGCAGGAGGCATCACAATCCTGGACTTCAAAACATACTACAAAGCAATAGTAATCACAACAACATGGTACTGTACAAAAACAGACACACAGATCAATGGAACAGAATTGAAAGCCCAAAAATAAAACCACACGTATACGGACTGCTAATTTTCGACAAAGCAGCTCAGAACATACAATGGAGAAAGTCTCTTCAATAAATGGTGTTGGGAAAACTGGACAGCCACTTGCAAAAGAATGAAAGTGGACCATCTGCTGTCGCCATTCACAAAAATTAACAAAAATGGATCAAAGACCTGAAGGTGAGACTTGAAACTATAAAACTCATAGAAGAAAATATAGGCAACACACTATTTGACACTGGTCATAAAGGAATCTTTTCGGATGACATGCCTACCCAGACTGGGGAAACTAAAGAAAAAATAAACAAGTGGGACTTTATCAGATTAAAGAGCTTCTACAAGACAAACGAAACCAGAATCAAGATGAACAGACAACCCACCAGCTGGGAGAGAATATTTGCAAAACATACATCTGACAAGGGGTTGATCTCCCTAATAGATAAAGAACTCACACAACTGAACAACAAAAAAACAAACAACCCGATCAAAAAATGCACACAGGAAATGAACAGACACTTCTCCAAAGAAGATATACAGATGGCCAATAGGCACATGAAAAGATGTTCAACATCATTAATCATCAGGGAAATGCAAATCAAAACAACCCTAAGATATCACCTCACACCCGTTACAATGGCTATAATCACCAAGACAAAAAACAACAAATGTTGGAGAGGATGTGGAGAAACAGGAACCCTCATACACAGCTAGTGGGACTGCAAACTGGTGCAGACTCTATGAAAAACAGTATGGAGATTCCTCACAGAATTAAAAATAGAGATGCCCTATGATCTAGCTATCCCACTACTGGGAATCTATCCAACGAACCTGAAATCAACAATCCAAAGAGGCTTATGCACCCCTATGTTCATTGCAGCATTATTCACTATAGCCAAGAAGTGGAAGCAACCTAAGTGTCGCTCGACTGACGACTGGATCAAGAAAATGTGGTATATATATACAATGGAATACTACTCAGCCATAAAAAAAGACAAAATCGTCCCATTTGCAACAACATGGATGGGCCTGGAGGGTATTCTGTTAAGTGAAATAAGCCAGAAAGAGAAAGACAAACACTGTATGATCTCACTCATATATGGAATATAAATCAACACATGGACAGAGAAAACTATATTGTGGTTACCAGGGGCAATGGGGGTGGGGGGTGGGCACAAGGGGTGAAGGGAGACATATATATGGTGATGGACAAACAAAAATGTACAACCCAAAATTTCACAATGTTATAAACTATTAAAACATCAATAAAAAAATCAATGAATTATTTTGAAGAAAACTGTGGTGGTCTCCTTCAACTCACGGAAGTTTCCTTGGACACTCTATGTTCTGCTTGAAGCCTCTTCTCTCCTATATGTTTCTCCATTCCCCATCCTATGGCCTTAAATCTGGACTCTCTTTTTATGTTTCCTTTTCACAGGCTGACAAACTGGCTGGATGGTCAGCTGGAATTTGGTTTGGGGCTGCCCTCCTTGGTTTCACATTCTGCAGAAGAGATTAGGAGGAGGAACTGGGTATCTTGGCTCAGTTACCTCTGGGTTCCCCCCTCTTCTTGGATCTGTGTACAGGGCATTCATTCTGTCTGTCCTCTGCCGTATGTTAAGGGTAGCGACCCTGGAAGGCAATATCTGATATTGTCCAGCAGGATTAATGACTCTCAAATTTGGGAGTGAAGTAGCACCAAGCCCACCCGGCCACACACAGAAAGCCAAATTCTCCAATCAGCTTTCCAGGGATGACTGATAGTCTGATCTCTAACATTCAGCATCCTGAGTAATCAATTAGTTCTGAATCTAAGGGGAGGGTTGTGTTGCCTATTAGACTCTTAAAACCCCACCAATAAATTTAAAATGTGAATTAAAATATTTTAACTTAGAAAATTGGCAAAGAGAATGTCACGATAATTGACTACAATAATGCCACCAGCTAGTGATGAAGAGGCTTCAGACAGAAGGCGGGAAAGACCATAAATGAATACAGCCTCTGGAAGGCATCCTGCAACACTCAGCGCAAATTCCAGAAGGCGCTTCCTCCTCTCTGAGTTTATCTGCAATTTTAATGCAATCCTGATCACGTGTATTCAGATTTCTTTTAGAAACTAAAGCTTATATGGAAAATAGACGAGACGGTACAGAAAAATTCTGAAAGAACCGTGTAAGGGGTTTAGATCTACCAGATATTAGGACTATCAAGTAAAAATAATTAGGCATACAGTGCTAGTCCGTAGATAGACAGATCAATAAAAGTGAATGAGTGTGAGGAAACTAAACCAAAGATATATGAAAATTTAGTATACAATCAAGGTAGCATTTCGAATCAACTGAAATAAAATAGTGTCACACTGGCTAGCCATCTGAAAACAAAATGGATTCTTATTCTCAGTCTTTATGTAAAAATAAATGCTAGCTAAACCAATGATTTAAATGTAAAAAACTAAAACTATAAAACTACTGGGTGAAAACACTGGTACCACACTAACTTCACGCAGCCTCTCTGTGTCTCACAGCAGGACGCCTGCCCCTTTCTATTACTCCTATGATAACCATATAAAGTTAGAGATATATTCTAATCCCTGTAGCAACCACTACGAAATAACCATAATCAAATTACGAAATATAGCTTTAAAAAATGGAATACTAAAACTACTCTATCCAAAAGAAAAGAGGAAAAGGAAAAAAACATATTGAGCAAATATAAAAGAAACAGCAAGATAATGAGCTTGACTCCCCATACGAATAATTAGATCAAACATAATTGAATTAAATATTCCATTTTAAAGGAAGAGACCCTCAGAATAAATTAAAATGCAAGGCGATTTACTGTTCATAAGAAAGGCACTTTAAGCATAAATACATAGACACAGGTTGAAAGCAGAAGAAACAAAATGGAAAAAGATACTCTACGCACACAAATACATACACTAAACATGAAAACTTGGGTGCCTATGTTAATATCAGTCCCAGTTGACTTAAAGACAGAATTACCAACTGAGATAAGGGGACATTTCACAGTGATAAAGGGGTCAATTCATCAAGCTGACCCAACAATCCTAGATGTGCATAAACCTAACCAGAGTTTCAAAATACATGAAGAAAACTGATAGAAATGAAAAGAAAAATAGATAGATTGACAACACTAGTTAAAAGTTGTACTATTTTCCCAGTAATTGACAGAAATGATAAACAAATCAGTTAGCTTACAGAAGATTTGATAACACCATCAACCAACTGTGCCATTTACAGAAGACCACCCCTTCCAACAACTGCAAGACACACATTCCTTTCAAGTGCTTATGGAATATTCACCAGTAGAAACTATGAGCTGGTCGGGCCGGCCCCGTGGCTTAGCAGTTAAGTGCACGCGCTCCGCTGCTGGCGGCCTGGGTGCGGATCCCGGGCGCGCACCGACGCACCGATTCTCTGGCCATGCTGAGGCCGCGTCCCACATACAGCAACTAGAAGGATGTGCAGCTATGACATACAACTATCTACTGGGGCTTTGGGGGGAAAATAAATAAATAAATAAAATCTTTTAAAAAAAAAGAAACTATAAGCTGGTGTATAAAAAAAGTTTCAACAAATTTAAAGATGAAAATCATAAAGAATATATTCTCTGATTATAAGAAAATTAAATTAGAAATTAAAAACAAAAAGATATCTTTTAAAATCCTCAAATATGCGGCAATTAAGCAATGTATTCCTAAGTAAGCCATAAGTCAAAGAATAAAATTTCAAGAAAAAACTTTTTTAATATTTTGAGCTATATGATAATGAAAACACAGCCTATAATAATTTGTAATATGCAGCTGAATATGTGCCTACAGGAAAATTTATATTTTCAAATGCTTATATGGGAAAAGGAGAAAGGTTTTATGTCAATAATCTAAGGATTCATCACAAGAAACTAAACAAAGAGCAAATCAAAGACAAAGTAGAAGGGAAGAAATACTAAAGGGTAGAAATGATTGAAATAGAAAAGAAGCAAAAGAGAAAATCTTTGAAACCCACATTGTTTGCAAGATGAAAGAAAAACTGAGAGCAAACATGATTTACCAATTTCAGGAATTAAACAGAGGGACATTATTATGGGTAACATGAGTATTAAAATAAGAAAGTATTATGAAAAATTTGATGCCAATAACTTTGTTAACTCAGATGACATGGACATATTCTTTGAAAGACACAAAACACCAAAACTGGTACGCAATGAGAAATATCTGTATGGCCTTGTATCTGTTAAAGAAATTGAGTCAATGATGAACTCTCTCCACCAGCACACACACTCACTCACACACACACAGACTTCTCCAAGCCCAGATGGCTACATTCATGAATTCATTACATTTACGAGAAAAATAATAACAATACAGGAGGAAGGAAAACCTTCCTAACTCTTATTATGAGGCCAATATAACCCAGACACAAAGACCAGGGAAGAAAATAACAAGAAAAATATTATAAACCAATATCTCATAAATATAGATGTAAGTTCTTGATAAATATCAGGAAATCAAACTCAGCACTCTCTCTCTCCACACACACACACACACGCACCCACCCACACACACACACACACGCACACACACACACACACACACGAAGAGAGTGGTCATGCTAATTTGTGGACCTAAACAGTCCATACTCCCAGGACTATACCTAATTAGGCCACCTGGTTCTTATTTATATTAAAACACTTCAGTAACATGCATGTCACTATTCCTTTGATAACCTACTTCAACACGCCATTTTCTGGGTTTAGCTTTTGTGCTGTTTTTACAAAGGACCAATTGTAAACCACCAAGAGAAAAATGTGTTATAAAAATAAACAGGGCACAACCTTAAGAAACGTACTTTTAAAATCACTGTGAGTTTATCAATAATAAGCTTTGATGTTCTCAAACTTTTGTATATAAAAACATTTTCCCCCAAATGACTGAAGTCATCCAACATGGACATAAATAAAGGATGACCAAGGTCAATGTAAGGAAAGAACATAAAACAAAGTAAAATTGGTGATTTACAAATGAGCCTGATGTGAGGTTTTGTGGCTTTTGGTTCTTGTTGCTCTTGTGGTTGCTGAGGTTGAGCTCTGTTTTAGAAAGAGTCATTTTATCCCGCAACTGAATTTTGAGTTACGTGGGTCAAAATCACTTCAGAATTTTAAAATGGAGGGGGAGGGAATGAAAAGAAAAACAGGAACATACAGTTAAGTTTACCTTCACGAGGTCACCACATACTAGGGAGAGAAACCCCAAACCCAAACCAGCACAGACTTGTCCATGCCCACCCCCACCCCCACCCCGGGTGCTTCTCAGGGAATCACAGGAACAAGCTAACACTGCTGGCGACCTCTTCTGATTTCTATTCAGTGATCAGCTCACATTTCCTACTCGGTATAAAAATAACATTCACCGTCGAGTTTCATAGTAATCCCTAGAGATGTTCCTTTCGAGTCACTCACAGATACTAACTACATTATTCATACCAAATATTAGGACACATGGTCTTTTTAAAAAAGATTTTCCAGATGTGGAAATGAAAAGTTTAAGTGAAAAGCAGAGCTTTAGTGAGCCACACTTGTTGAAAAGAGAAAGAAGCACATGAAGGGGGACTCTTCACTCTTTACGTGAATATTTATTTATTGAGCAGCTGTGACCTGCAAAGCGCTAGGGACAAGAGAAAGACGGATATGGTCTCTGTCACCTTGGAGCTTGAATTCTAACCAGGGAGACAAACAGGAGAAATAGCACTTGGAGCGCACTTAACACGGGGACCTCTCCTCGACTTGAGGTGGCCAAGACGAAGAATGCAATACCTTGAAGAGGTGATGTCTAAGCTAAGTAGGGGTTAGGCCAAGTGTTGGAGCTTAAGGTAGGGAAAGAACTGTCAGGCGGAGGGAAAGAACCCTGCAATGAAAAGGGGCATGGAACACTTAGTTGAACAGTTAAGGAACAAAAAGGCAGAAACACACAACCACCTCACTAATAGGACGCTGCTACTAATTCTGATGCCTGTACATGGTAAGCTGATACTTCTGCAAACAGAAGCTTCCAGATGTCAAAGCCATACCTGCTACTAACAATGCTGGTTATCTAATTAACTCATTGTGGTAGACAGACTGTTAAGATGGTTCTCAAAGACCCCTGCCTCCTGGTATTCATGTTCTTGTGCAAGCTCCTCCCCTTGAGAGGGGGCTGGCCTGGTGACTTCCTTCTAACCGACAGAATATGGGAATAACTTTCATGATTTCAAAAACTTGTGACTTTTGCCTTTCTAGCAGACTCTCTCTATTGCCTTCTCGGTGTGCTTGCTTTGATGAAGCAAGCTGCTCTGCTGGAGAGGCCCACTTCCTAGGGAAATGAGGGAGGCCTCCAGCCAACAGCCAGCTAGGAATGGAGACCCTCAGCCAACAGCTCTCAAGGAACCGAATTCTTCCAATAACCATGTGAACTTGGAAGCAGATCCTTTCCCAGTTCAACCTTCAGATGAGGGCGCCCGGCCCCAACTGACAGCTGAAATGCAGCCTGTGTGAGAAGCTGAACCAGAGGATCCAGCTCAGCTGTGCCAACATTCCTGACCCCAAAAAAAAGTAAGATCATAAGTGTGTGTTACTTTAAGCCACTAAGGTGTGGTAATTTGATACACAGCTGTAGATAACAAATACATTCATGTATGTGCATTTATAATCTAAATATTTTCTATAGCCATCGCAGATAAAAGGGAGTCCTGTCCTTTATTTGTGAGAGAGAACAGAGGACAGTATACTTATTAAACCGTAAGTTTCCCTCACAGAGAAAACATATTTTAGCTAAGTCTACACGTTCCTTTAAGGCAGGAACAAAGGGTCAAAGAGGTTGGACCCTGAAAATGGGTCCCCAATTTTCCTATCTTCACTGTCAATCCCTGAGAGGCAGGGCCCACCCACAGGAAAAGTCCCCGAGATCTACCCAGTGACACACTCAATATTGCTCCACCTCAGTGCCATCCTGGAAAGATGAGCTGTTCTCTTCTCAAACCCCGACGCCCCAAGAGCAACACGAGATGGGAGAGCTGCAGAGGGTTCCAAGTCTGGAAGGGCACTTGCAAGTCATGGCTCTTTCCACAGCAGCCCAGGGGTTTATCATGTGGGCTCTGAAATCAACCGTCCTGTTTGGTCCTAGCTCAGCCTCTTAGAAGAAGTGGGGACTGAAGCAGACTGCAAGTTCTCTATGCCTTGGTCCCTGCTTCTGTAAAATGGAAGTAATAATGGCACAAATCTCCCAGGGCTGTGGTGAGACTTTAATGAGAGAACTCATGAAAATGGCTTAGGCCAGCGCCTGTTGAATGTGAGGTTCGTTGCTGGTGTCATCGCTATTGCCGTTAGCAGCATATGTTCCATTTCTCTATCTCCTACTTGTCCAGTACTTCAGGTGCAGAATCTCAGCTGTGCCACCTGCTAGCTGCGTGACGTTGTGCAAGTTTAACTTCCTAACCTTGGCTTTCACATCTAAAAAAGAGAGTGATCCTAGTACCCACCTCCCAGGTGCATGGTGAGGATGGACTGAGAATGCACGGGAACCCTTGGAACAGTGCTGGCACACGGAAATCACAAAGGCAAAAACTCCTTTATGGAATTCCTCAATTCTGTCATCAAAGTAAGTGCAATTACCGTGGGGAAATATGACTATTGTCCGGGTATGCAGGTAAAACTGTAACTAGGAGCCCTTGAGCACTGTCTGATAATGTGTTGAACTAAGAATGAGTGGACTTTTTTGAAAATTATTTGTGTCTTTGAACCTCGGGGGAAATGGTAGCCGTATAAGAAAGTATAAGTGTAAAGAAAAGTGTAAGAAATATTCAGGAGATGATCTTGGCAGCAGGGAAAAACATATCTTTTCGTTAACTTATTTTCCTATAAATTGGAAAAAAAAATACCAACATTTGGTTAGAGTGGGACAGTTCTGTCAGATTCTGGAATATTCTAAATGTGCATTGATTGGAACTACAAGGATGCAGAGCCTCTAACTGGCAATCACAGACTCTAACTGGTAATGAACACAAAAGTTAAGAGCTTATGGATATGCCTTACCCACAGAATGTGAGAGATTTCTATTTCTAGGCAATTTTTATGAACACCTACCCAGCACTCTGATGAGCACTTTAAATTTTATTTCCTTGCAATTCTACTCTTAGTTCTCCTCCCAACTCCCTTTCTTAAGAAGCCAGAGGAAGCTAGGGGCTGGGGAAATTCATGCCTCTGGCCTGGGACTCTGCCATCATTTGTTCTTTCTCCAGCCTTTATGCAGAGCCCACAGTATGTCCCACAGGGTAGAGAAGAAGAAAATGAATAATCATTTTGTTTGCTATAACTAAATGATATTTGAAAGAGTTGACATTCTTAGAACAATCTCGAATGGCCCTGGTTAACAAAGAGACGCCCTAACCCTAGACCAATATAATCAAAGACTGAACATGAGATTGAAGGTGGGAGAAGGAGCAGAGCCACCCTGCTCTCCCACACCTCTGCCACACCCTCTGCTGACGTTTGGGATTAACTTGTACACCCATCTACCAAGAGCAGGAGGGGAGGGTGGCTCATGAACGCCGAGAACTTTGTGCCTTCCAAGAGAAGAGGGGAAACCTGAGTCACTGAAGGAACAGCGGTACCACGTGCCCCCCCTGCACAATCTAAAGGGAAGACCTTACATTACAAAAGCTTTGCCCAACATTCCCCTCATTCAGTGCTCACCACAGCCCAGTGAGGGAGGCTGTATCCTTCTTCTCCTTTGACAAATAAGGAAACTGAGGTTCAAAAAGATTTAGGAGGTTCCTCAAGGTCACACAGCTATAAAGGGGCCAAGCCAGAACTCCGAGTCAGGCCTTCTCACTCCAGGTTCAGAATCCTGGCAATGATCCTGGCCATCTCTCAATTTCATCACCAAAGCCCGAGAAAACACAGCACCCTCAACCCACTAAATCCACACACAGTGACATCAGGGGAGAGAAGTCCAAGAAATCTCATTATGTGATGTCTTTTATGCCCATAAGAGAAGCAGAAGCTTCTATTAGGGATTGTTTTATGCTTTAAAACAGTTGTCTTGCCTTGGCTTTTTGAACTATATCGTTCCCGGTCCCTTCTGCCACCCCTTTGAACTCACTTCCTTACTTGGCCCTCAGTTGCGTTGAGTATGAAAGAAGGGTGGAAAGCACTTTTTAAGGCTGAGCAAAGACAAGAAAAAGAGAAGAGAGACTGAAATATGTGTCAGCCGTGAGGAGAAGTTCCAGGAGGACCATCTATTGCAGCTGAACAAATGGTGCTCAAAGGAACAGACTTTCCCTACTAAGAATTTGGAAATAAAACTTAATGAATTGAGTACACTAAATCTGACACACCCAAATTTTAGTGACAAATCAGACATCTGATTTTTCTAGATAAGTCAGTGGAGAAATCAATCTACATGGGATCATATTGTTCATTCCAAAAGTGACAAAGATATGCAGATGAGTGTTTCAATCATCAGCTCACCCCATTATACAATCAGCTCTCTATATTAGAATTTTCAAGGATGGAACAAATTCAGTACACACTCCTGGAAGGAGCACAAGAATGGAATTCCGTGCTCACCTCCGCTGGCAGGGGAGCAGCTCCTTGGAGTGTATTCTGGCCGTATTTCCCAGTTGTTCTCATTTTACCTCAGACAGAGGGAGACGGAAACAGGGATGGCTTCCTCCCCAAAGGCCAGCTTGGCTCCATCGTTAGCACATCTCACCCCTGCAGCTGCCAAGGCAAAGACAACATGCCAGCAGAGAAGCTGCTGACTTGCTTTTCTGACCAAGTTCCTGGACCATTGGAAGCTGAGAATCAGGGTGCCAGATGGTTCTACTCATTTTCTGTCCATCTTTAGGATCCATGCACTCTACATGCCAGTAAGTCAGCATCTCTGTCTGTTTTCTCACCGTCGTATCCCCAGCTGCAGGCACAAATCTGGGATTACAGCAGGCAAATAAACTTGTTGGCTAAGATAACCAAAGAATCAATGCGGGGAACTTCCAGTTCTGAAAGCATGGTAGACTGAACTGATGCAGATAATAAACCTTCCCACTGCAAACACGTAAGAATGCTAAACTAAACGTGACAACTCCTATAGTACGTACACAATTAAACCAGAAAAAAAGGAAATTACCTGAATCCATAAATAGAAAGGGAATTCATAGACAGAGAACTCGAACACTGCCAATGCCATGGACATCCAGGAGACCCAGCAGACAAAGGCTTTCAGTCTAGGAGCTGTAATTTAATGACAGGAGGTATGATCTGGAACACACAAGATGGGGAAGTGGGGCTGAGACCCTTGCATAAAGCCAGGACCCTGCAGGACTGTCTTTCCCAAGTTCAAGGGGTTAGAAAAACTCTACCAAATGACCCAGGGAAACTGCAGGGTTGCCATGTCTACCCAGAGAGCTTGTGAGAGCTAGGCAGTCTCAGAAGAGAAATCAACACTTCCAGCCTTTGCCACATAGGTGTGAAGACCAAAATTACAATAACTATGGGATATAAAATTCCCAAGATGAGATATTAACATAAAAACTGGGCTCATATGAGTGAAATCCTTGAAACACCTATCATCAGTAAACAAACTCTGCTCCACTGGATCTTTCATAATCCAAGGTGCATAGCACTCCCATGGAGGGGGGTGTGGTAGAGGGGAAAAAGCTGAAAATGAGTTCACAATTCAAAACTGCAAGGCACGGCAGAGATAATGTATGATAATACAAATTCAGCACCGTAAGAGCTAGAGATAATAGAATAATCTGAAAGGGATAAACAACATATATGTCCACAAGTTTTAAATACAAAGAACAATACATAGGAATCATAAAGGAAGATAATGAAAGCACATTATTTTTAAAAGATCTAACAAGATTGAAAAAGAACAAAATAAAACTTCTATAAATAAAAAAATTAAAGACATTAGAAAATGTAAAGTAAGTCCATTTAAAGACAGTTTAAACAGTGATTTAGACACAGCTCAAGAGAGAACTGTGAAACGGAATTTAGACTTGGAGACATCATCCAGAATATAAAGCAGAGTGAGAAAGAGAAGTTAAAAACAGGATGACAGAATGATAAGGTCCACTTACATATAATAAAAGTCCAAAGGAGATAATAGAGAAAATAAGGATAAGACAGTAATTGAAGAGATAATGGCTAAGAATTTTCCATAACTGACTGGATTCAAGGAGCACAGCAAGGCCAGATATACATAAATTAAAAATAAATCTATATCAAAAAACATAACAATAAAACTACAGAACCACAAAAAAACAAAGAACAACGTTAAAAGCAACGCAGAGAAAAAAGCAGGTTTAGTGCAAAAGAACAATCATTACAGACTTCTCAACAGTACTGCAGAGGCCAGGATATCAGAGGTAATATCAGCTAAAGGAAAATAACTGTCAACCTGGAATTCTATACAGTGATAACCTAACATTCATGACAAAGGGAACACAAATATTTTCCAGGCAGACAGACACAGAGAATTTGCTACTCAGAGACCTCAATGTAAGACTACTTTGATAAGAAGCAAACTGAATCCAGAAGGCAGAAGAGGTTTGCAGGAAGCCATGATGGAAAAGAGGAGCTGGTTACACTGGATAAACCAAAACAGGCCTGGACTACGGAAAACAAAACCAGAGCCTACCACCACCCCACTGCGTTTGTTTTGATGAGAGATATGTTTCAAAACAGTAGAACTAAAATGCTAACCAACAATAATAATAAATGGAAGGAGCGATAAAGGCATTCCAGCATGCTCAGCCTGTAGAATTGTTTGGGAGGAGGCCAGAGTTTTGACGACCTTTAGAATTACTACCTGAAGCACAAATGTTAAAAATTTAACAGTAGTGGGGCCAGCCTGATAGCGGAGCGGTTAAGGGCGTGCTCTGCTGCTGGCGGCCGGGTTCGGATCCCCGGCACACCGACGCACCACTTGTCAGGCCATGCTGTGGTGGTGTACCACATAAAGTGGAGGAAGATGGGCATGGATGTTAGCTCACGGCCAGTCTTCCTCAGCAAAAAGAGGAGGACTGGTATGGATGTTATCTCAGGGCTGATCTTCCTCACACACACACACAGAAAAATTTAACAGTACTACTCAAAATGTGGAAACAGAATAGATAACCTCTAAGTTAACAGACCTGGAGAGAAGCAGGTGTAAATACTCCTTCTGCAATATAATAGGCGACAGAAAAAAGAAACGGTGTCTAGAAATAGCAATGGTAAATTGAGAATAAAATGGATGAAGAATTCAAAAATATTAAAGGTCACAATAAATGTGAGTGGATAAAACTAGGTAGTTAAAAGGCAGTAATTATAAAGTTTTAAAAATCCAGGCGTATTCTATTTACAACAGACACGTGAAATATAATGGGAAATCTGAAAATGAAGAGATAGGAAAAGATATACCAGAAAAGTATTAAACAAAATAAAAGTGATACACTAATATATGTCTTAGACAAATCTGAAGCTGTACACAGTTGAATGGAATCAACAACCAGCTTCAAAATGTATCGTGAAAAAATGGACAGAATCACAAGGAGAACTGGAAAACCCATAATTAGATTAGATTCTTAAGCCTCTCTAGAGACAGAAATATTGAACTAAAAATATTCGTCATGATGTAAGATTTGACATCCGTTAACAAGCTTAATCTAATTGACATATCTAGAACTCTATACCCAATACTTAGCCCATGTATGTTATCTTCAAACACACATGTAATTTTTACAAAAATTCACCATGCATTAACTCCTAAAGAAAACTCCAAATATATGAGAATCAATAGGACACAGATCACGTTCTCTGACACCAGTGCACCGAAATCGGAGATCAAGAACAAAGATAACTGACATCATTCCAAGCTTTTGGAAAGTAAAACACAGACATACACACCAATCAAAACGTGTCTAAATAACTTAGTATCAAAAAGTTATACTGCAGTTTATAGACTATTTTGGACTGGATGATAACACAAAACTGAAAATGTGCACCAGCGACAGCAGGAATTGGAGGGGAAATGTCCCCCTTTATGGATATAACAGAAGAGAAGGATGACTGAAAATAACAGAGCTAAGCTTTCAAGAGAAGGGAGAAATAGAAATAGAACAACAGCAAAAACTCCAGGAAAGTAGAAGAAAGGGACAAAATTTAATGACATAGAAAACAAAAATAAGAGAACTAATTAGAACTAATAAAAATGGAGCAAGGTTGCTGAATTCAAAATCAAAATATAAAAATCAGTAACATTCATTTATACTGAAAAGAAAACATCAATTAGAACTTTGAAAAAAGATATAATTCCACAGATAAAACAAGAATAGCCATGAGCTGGAACTCGTAGAAGCTGAGTAACAGACACACGTGTGCTCATTATCCCAGTCTGTCCACGTTTGTGCACGTTTAAAGTTTTCCATATTAAAGAGTTAAAATCTAAATTTAAAATAGTGACACCATTCAGAATGACAACAAATCTATTAGGTACTTAGAATATCTTGAAATATAACTTACAAAAATGTCTAAGAACTTTAGAGAGGAAATTATTTAAAACTTATTGAATAATATTACTGAAAACATATAAAGAAAGAAATGACCGCATTCATGACACGAAGCTTTGATGTCATGAGGATGTCAGTTCTCCCCCAAATTAATCTATAAGTTCTCACGGGGTATTCTGGAGAACTTAGCAAGAAGATTCTCAAGTTCATATGAAATTCTAACAACTCAAGAATAGTCAAGACAATTTTAAAAGAGAGGACGGGAGAGGAGGAGGGGAAATTAACACTTTCTAAGCACTTAGCATGGGCCAGGTGCTGTTCCAGGCCCTTTCCCTGTACCATGTCATTCATCCTCCCCACACCTCTCGGGGGGCAGATACTATTATCATCAGCATTTCCTAGAGGGAGACACTGGGGGAAAAGATGACATCATTTGCCTGAGGTTTAGGGTGACCAACCATCACCGTGTGCCCAGCACTGAGGGGGTTCCCGGGACATGGGATTCTCGGTGCTGATCCTGGGGAAGTCCCGACAACACAGCACGTTAATCACCTTCCCCAGGTCACAGGTCAGTAACTAGATGGCAGAGCTGACATGCAAACCCCAGCAAGGTGACCTCAGTGTCTGCCCTCTACACGACAACCAATCTAAACTCTCAAGACTTACTATAAAGTACAGAATACTGAAACCAGTATGATACTGGAAAGAGGATAAATCAATAGTCCAACAGAACGAGGAACCCAGAAGCATATCTATCTACACCTGGTGTTTATCAGAAGGGAGAAAGGATTCAATAAATGTTACTAGGACGACTGGTCATCTCACCCATGTAGCGAAAAATAGATGCTCACTTCATGCAATCAAGAAAAAATAAATTCCAGTTATACTAAAAATTAACAGCAGAAAGTTAAAATTTAGAAGAAATTATAAAATATCTCTTTTGGAGCTTAGGAAAGAGAGAAGGATTTCTTGAACTAAACTTACAAAGAAAAAAGGGCAAATGATGAGAATAAGTAATTCAAAGAAGAAACGCACAGAACGATATAAACACCTAGAAAGAGTCTCAGACTCTCCAGTAATCAGGAGAATGCCCATGAGGACAACGAAATATTTCAGTCCAGCTTGGCAACATTTGAAAATCTGAAAATGCCAAGCGTTTGCAAAAATGTGGGTAACCAAAACTCCCAACAAGCAGGCATGTAAATTGGTACAAGCAATTAGAAAGCAATAGAGCAAAATACATTAAAGTAGAAAGTTGGCCACAACTCAACCACTCTTTTCTAACAGATTCCCTAGAGCTCACGCCCGTGTATAACGAGACAGGTACAAGTATCCCAACACCATGGCAATATCACAAAGTTGGGGAAAAAAGATATTTATCACTAGAGGAGTGCATAATTTATGGTTCAGTCATTCAATTAAAAGGAATGAAGCAAGCGCATATATCAACATGAATAAGTCTTTAAAAGTATATTGATTTAAAAAAAGCAAGAGGCAGAGGCTGTTGTATATAGTCATCTTTTTCATGATCACATCTCAAATTATACTGAAATTGGCTGGAAAAATGATTTCAGTTCAAGAATTACGTAGCATGCACACTTCAGGAGGACGTCTGTTCTGTGAGCCAGAGTGCAGCTGCACTTGGAGACTTAACACAGACTCTCGATCCTAATGCAGGCTCCTAAGATCACTACCAAGAAACCTGGGATTCAAAACACAAAGACTAGGTTCTCAGGTGACATTCAGATTCACGTGAGCCTAGATCTCATGAGAAATGCTTAAATCCTATCCTGGCTTTCAGTACAAATATAGCAAAACACAAAACAAGGAGTCCTTTGGTCAGATTGCAGGCCAGTGCTCACCATGCCCTGCTGAGGGAAGACATGGCAGCGCCCACCACAGTTCATCGAGGGATCATCGAGACTGAGCAGGGAGGCCCAAGCTCCCAGGAGCAGATGAGCAGACGGAAGGTCCAGAGTGAGTCTGAGGAGATGGCACAATTTTTTAAGCAGTTGCCTGGAAGCTGAGCTCTTACTGTAGCCTTGCGATGACATAAAAGCTTAAAGGACAGAAAATGAACTGGAGCAAGTATGAGGACTGAAAGGGCAGCCTGTCGCAAAGCATGATATTCAATGCACACATTTCAATTGGCAAATAAATTTTATTTGAACTGCACTGCCATTCTATGAAAAACCAACCTAAATTACAATCTCATTGCTCTAGACATGATACTTATTCCAAAGATAGAGTACCCACAGCTCGGTTAAGACCCGTCTCTGTCATGAGACAGACTGGAGAGCGCCCTGCATCTGCCACTTAGCAGATACTCATCATCTGAAGCCGAGGGGTCCTCCTCTGCAGAGTGAGGGCGACATCAGGACCGACTGAGGACTCCTCCACGAGGACTGCATGAGATAGTGCAGGCAGAGCTCTGAGAACAGCTCCTGGTGCCAAAGCACTCAGTGCA
The DNA here is from genome assembly GCF_020826845.1 of Diceros bicornis minor. Lineage (NCBI taxonomy): Eukaryota > Metazoa > Chordata > Mammalia > Perissodactyla > Rhinocerotidae > Diceros > Diceros bicornis. Next base: position 60,130,624 of record NC_080754.1, read on the forward strand.
CGCCTTGTTGAGTAACTGTGTGCTGCTATAAAAGCATGAAGTTTAATAAAATACTGAACAAACACACATAGAGAAACAGCTACTACAACTGCACAGAAACTATTTCCTAAAACATTCTGTCTAGATTCTATCAACTTCACTCTCTCCATCCCAGAGAACTGATAATTAGAGAACTGTACAGACTACAAAGCTGGTTAATACAGCTCCCAGTGGGCGCACAGCCACAGGGCTGTAGGACTAGCCATTTGGTACAGACGAGACATCGGGACACCCGTCTTCAAAAGTCACAGCTACTGCAGGAACAGTTTAGCTTAAAAAGGCCTCTGGAACAGACTCTGATACAAAAACAAAATTCTTTTGCAACTGTAATGAGTTCATTACAGCAACCCCCAAACCAGGAAGAAACACGCTCAGCTTCTTTAGATGATGCAGTTGTGTCATGGACTAGGCGCCTCGAGAAACACAAAGCGGGGTTTGGAAGCAACTAACCGTTTTTCCAGGTTGTTTCTTTTCTTTTTGTATGTTAAGGAGATGTAACCACCAGCCATGCTGAAACTGACCAAGCCTCACCACAAGAGCCGTGCCCATGACCTTTGCCTTATTTTTAATGCAAAGATCTCTCCAGGAGGAGCTTAGGCCTGATTATGTGGAAGCATCTTCTCCAACAGAGCCTGTGCAAGCAAATACCCGCCTCTCCCTTCTGAAGATTCATTCCCAACCAAATAAAAGTTCCTGCTTCCCTTTGTTCGGGGACGCCATGACTTTAGAAATGATTCCTCATGGCCTCCTATTTGCTGCAAATACACTTTATGTGAGACAACTTCCACTGGTGTAGAGTCTTATTTAACTCACCAGGAGGTGAGCCCAGTTGGTTCAGTATCAGTTGCTTTCCTTAAAAAAAAAGTCTTCAGTTTCCACAACTGCACATCTTCCTAATTAGGTCTATGTTAACTGTGAGTAATTATAGATTTTTCAGAGCAAGTTTTGAAACATCTACAAATGGATGTAAGGTTTGTTTCCACAAGGAAGGAACAGAAAGAGCTGAATGAGAAGTGAGAGAAAGGAAACATGTCCATCTGGGGAGTGTGCTCACAACAGCAGGGGCTGGCAGCTCCATGGACATGGCAGACCCACAGGGCCATTGGTACTCCCTCCTGCAACCCTACCATAAGGAATAATAATAATCACCATAAAAAACCCAAAGAATTGGAGAGAAGATGACAGCAGGTAAGAGAAAGCAACAAAGCTTTGGAAGATGGAAGAGGTTAGACGAGTGGTTACCTACTCAGCAGAGAAGAGAGTGCTGGAATGCTGTCGCCTGAAGAGCAGGGAAGCCATCAGGAAGGTGACATGGATGAGCAGAATCCCAGAAAGGCTTGGGAATGGGGGGCTCTAGGCATCTCTGACGGTCAATACAGGCTGGGCTGAGAGACCATCCAAGGAGTAGAGGCCCAGGTCCCTTGCGGAGCCAGCAGAGCAAGGTGGCTATCCCCTCCCACAGACTGGGAGATGTCTTTTCTGGGGTCACTGAAGCAGAGAAGTGCTGTACTCAGGGACTCCAGACAGAGTCAGGGAGAAAGGCGCCAAAGGGGAAACAAAAAGATTCAAAGAAAAGAAGAAGGAAAGCACACTTACGGGTGAGACATCCACTTGAACCCTGTTCCCTAGGCAGCTCACAGACCCCGCAGCCAGGCTTCAATCCTCAGCAAGACGCTGTAGGATTCTTCTTTGGGGAAACTGACCAGCCTCACAAAACAGACAAGGTCGATGATGCATCAAGGTCCCTGCAGCAGAACTGGCGCTTCTGAAGCCCAGAGAACTTGCAATCTGATGTGAGTGTCTCCTTATTAAATGAAAACAGAGACAAATTTCAGACATTTGGAAAAGTCAGAGACTATAACAAATGGGAGTGGGGAAGAATCTCAGAGCTAATAATGAGAAAGACCTAAGCAGAAGAATACTTAAAAATACACTCCAAGAGTTCACAGAAATCTTGCATCCATTATACAAAAAGAACAGGACACTAACAAAAAGGAACATTCATAGAACAAGAGACATCTCTTGAAAATTAAATATCTGGTAGCAGAAATAACTTGAATAGCAGGGTTGGCAAATGTAAGTAAACAAACTCTCCCAGAAAGTAGAACAAAAATACAAAGATGAAAAATAGATAAGAAAACGAAGGGTGTTTTCAGGAGGTTGGGAGATCCAGCTAATAGCAGTTTCAGAAGAAGCATGATAAAGATGGCGAGGAAGAAATAAATGAAGAAATAATACAAGAAAGTATCTTGGATCTTTACAGCATGAATTTCCACACAGAAAGGGCCCACAGGGTTCCCAGCACAATCACTGATAAGAACTTAGCTAAAGTACATCATCATGAAATGTAAAAATATGAGGGATGAAAAGAAGATGATAAAAGCTTCCAGAAAAAAAAAAAGCCTACATTCAAAGGATTGAGAGTGCCATCAGATTCTCAAGCAGCAATGGGCCTAGTGACAATGAAGAAATGTCATAAAATACTGAGGAAATATGACTTCCACCTCGGAATATTATACCTAAACAAACAAGCTATCAAGGGTGGAATATATATATATATACTTGTATGCAAAGTATAGCAGACACACATTCCAACCTTCTTTCTTACTCACAGAACTGGGTTTTGTTTGAAACAACAATGTGTACAGCTCTTGACTCTCCTATCTTCCCATGCAGCTAGCAGTGGCCCTGTGTCACAGTCTGGCCAAGAAAATCTGCTACAAAGATTTCTGGAAATATTCTTCTTCTGATAAAATAAATGTGGCTGGCTCTGCTTTTTGTCTCTTCTGCCCTATTATTGCCTGGAATACAGATATAATGCCAAGGGGCACAGCAGTCATCATGACACTATGAGGCAGTAAGCATAAAGGCAAAAGTCAACATGTAAGTATGGCAGATACAAACAAAAGTAAGATCCTGAGTCCCTGAAGGTATTACTGACCCCCTACACCAGCTACCACACTGCTTACCTCACAACTGCTTCTTATGTAAAGGTAAAGGAAAAAAACTTGAAAATTGCTGTCATCAGGTTTTCTGTTATTTGCATTCGAAAGCATCCCTAACAAGTTATCAAAAATTTTTCCCTCTCACACACCTCACACCTCAGGAAGTTACTAGAAGATGTGCTTCACAACAAGAAGGAATAAACTAAGAAAGAGAAAGTTATGGTGCTCAGAAAACAGGTGATTCAACCCAGGAAGGAGGCAAGGGGAATTTCTAGCATCTTGGAAATAGGGCAGTCCTGAGACAACAGCTGTACTGCATGCCTAAAAAGTAACCGGTTTATATTGGAACAGGAGAACAAAGGGCTCCAGGAGAGACAACACCAAGGAAAATAAATAATGGATAGATTCTCTGATCATATTGAAAGAAGTTTAATAATTCTCTAAGAAAGTTCAGGGGTGAAGACTGGTAAACAGGAAACAAAGCAAAACAATTAAAAAAAAAAGCTTCAGGAAAAACAAAAAGTTGTAAGAGGAATGAAATGGAACTACAGAACACTGTGGGGCTCAACTGTGAACGATATTTGCAAAGTCATCATAGTGCAACATTGAACTCTGTTTTTAAAAATTATGGCAATATTACACTGGGAAGTCGGAACGAAGGGAAATCGGTGGGGCTGGAGTAGAGTGAGCAAGGGGGAGAATGGCAAGCAAGGAGATGACAGAGGACAATAGAGCTTAGGTTATCCAGAGGTTTGGATCTTCCTAAGAGCCACAGAAAGCCGCTGGAGAGTTTTAAATAGGAAACCAGCATGATTCAACTCATGATTGAAAATGATGACTTTGGCTGTGGTGCTGGGGAGAATACACTGTGCAGGGACAAGAGGGAAGTCAGCAGACCAGTTAGATGGCTACTACACCAGGGGTAAGAGGCTTCTGCAGAAGAGAGAAAAAAGAAGGGAAAAAAAGTGGTGTAGGTTGGGGAAGGCACACTTGGAAATGTGGGCAAGTGGGTAGAAGGAATACATTTTGGACGTTGGTTGCTTATGGAGGGAAAGGGGAGACTCAGGGATGACTTTCCAGGTGTTACCATAAGGCATTTGGAGAAGGCAGAGGATGCTATTGTTGAGTTTGGAAGACTGGGGGAGGAATGGATTCAGGAGTGGAGGGTTTGGGATCTAGGGTTCTGTTTTGGACCTGTTAGGACTGAGATGCCACTGAAGGGTACCAAGCAGGCAACTTTCTGGGGCTCAGGGTAACACACAGAGAGACAAACGCCAGAATATGCTCTGCCTTCAACAAGTGGAATTCTTCCTTTTCTCTTGCCAACACAAAGAAATGTTTCATTATGTGTTTGGATTTTGAAACAACTCAACGCTATGATTTGGTGCACTGATTGATTAAGACTTGACAATGAGAATCCAAGTGAGTCCTGGGATATGACAGCATGCGAGCCGCCCACAATGGTTAGGCCTAACTGGTTTTCCATTTTGAGTTGTAACTATCCTGAGGGAAAACTCTCTCCACCACAGCTGCAGTCATAAAATAAAGTCCCCCTCCATGAAATAATTTCCCATTATTAGCTTGATTTAGTAAAAATTTCCTCTAAAAAATAATACTGCCCATGCTCAGTGGACTTCTGTTTATGTGGACAGAGCATGTGCCAACGTGAAGACCACTTGGGCACACTTGGAGATGTTTCAGTTTTTAAAAACTTCTCTCAAAAAACATTCAAAGGGACCAGCAATTTGTACAAAAGTCTTTCAAAACACTTTTGCCTGCCATTATTTTCATTTGCAGGGCATAGAGTTCTTTATACAGTCAGCAGTATTCTTTCTTGGCTTTCTCATTGTTTCTTAATTACTTTAAAAGTGCCATCCTCTTATTTAATCATTAATTCCCAAAGCGGTCTTCACTGGCCTGTGGATTTTAACCAGAGCCGGCTTTTAGCCACATTATCGCACATGTGGTGGGGGTGGAGGGTAGCAATGGCAATTGCAAAATAAATCATACCCTAAAGTGGTACCAGCTCGTTATCGAGGCCAGTTTTTGAAATATAAGTGCCTGTTACATAGAATCACAGAAATTGAGAGTTGGAGGCCAAGGCAAGTCCTTCATAGGTAGACCGACAGCGCCTCTCGTGGCAGAAAGGCTATGGCGGCGGCGGCGGAGATCCAGGGAAGCTTCTGAATTTTTCAAAAGGCATCTGCTGGGTGAGTCCTCATTACGCAAAAAGAAAGGGTCCCCGGGTGCCCAATTTTAAAGGGATACAACTTGGGAAAATCAAGATCTATAAAACAGCTATAATATCCACACTTCAGTTTAACTTCGAAATGAGTCGTCCCCTTACACAAGGTTGATTTAAGGGATTATTAATGGCCAAGACACTGACAGAGTGGAAGGAGGTGGAAAAAACCTGCTCAAGTTGGGCGGCCACTGACAATTAGGAAGAGAACTGCAACTATAAAAAGAAGAAAGAAAACCAAGGAAGCAGGCAAAAGAGTCGATTTAAAAAATGGAGACCATGGAACACAGCAGGCACACCTGCGGAGAACGGGATGGCTCACCTGAGGGTCACTGCGCGTCCCCCAGGTGCATCCATGGGGGAGGCAGGGCTGGAAAGGAAATCTCATGGAGCGTTGACCCAGAGCCTGGGGTGGAAGGATTCATTAAAGGACAGGGTCAGTAAGATGACCCGACGCGCATCATCCGGGGCAACACGTGTAACTGTCAAGACAGAGAGAGACACCCCAGCAAGTGACACCCGAGAGGGGAGGGGACGGCGGAGCAGTCCCGAGTCTGTGCCCTCCCCTCCCCCAGGAACTGGCACCTGAGAGAGTGTCCTGTCCGCGTGGGGAGCCCGAGCCTGGGCCCCGCAGCTGCGCCCCGATACGCCCCCTCGCAGGACAGCCCCGCCACTCGGCCTCCTCGGCAGTGCTGCGCGTGGTGCCCCCACGGCGCTCGTCCCAGCCAGCGAAGGACCCCGGGTAGCAGGCGGGACAGGAGAGCGGGCGGACCGGCAGGGAACCGCCTGGGCTCGGCGACTTACCTCGGGCGGCGCGGGGCGAGCAGAGCCCCGGCCAGGACGCGGGCGGCGGGCGCGCTGCCACCGTCGCCGGCCTTCAGTGCTGCACCAGGCCCCGCGGGCGCCGAGCGGGCGGGGCGTGGGACCCGAGGGATTTCCTGCTGCAGCGAGGCAACTCCAACCATTGCCGCAGCGCCCGCGCCGCTGGTGAGCTAGTCCGGGCTTTCATTTTTTGGAAGAAGTTTTCCCCTCTGTGCGCGCGCGCTCTTCTGGCACGAGGCAGCCTTGACCGCTGCAATCAAGAGCAAACTGTCCGAGGTGCACTGAGGACAAGAGAGATCGTTAGTGAAAGAAGGCAAGTCTGCGGACTGGATCCATGGCCACGGAACAACTGATCCTCGCGCCCGCACCCCGGCCCGCAGGCGAGGTGCGGTGGGTCCTAGAGACGGCTCGGGGTCCTCCGCCAGGGTCCCGTCCAGAGCCGCCGCTCGCCCACCCCTGGGGGTGGCTGGGTGCAGGGCTCCTCAGGGCCACGTGCCCCGAAGGCACAGAGTTGGCTGGGTGGCGACGCGGGTGCCCAGAGCGCACACATATCACCCCAGGATGAGGTGGCCGCGGCGGCCGGGCGCCGGCTGCCAAGATCGTGTGCGACTGCGCGGTCCAGCTTCCCAGGCTGAGGCTGGAAATGACGACGTGCCGCTCTCTCCCCGGCCCTCTGGGAACCTGCAGAAGGCAGGTAGCAGGTCTGACAGACGGTCCACCGCCTAAGTCTCACAACGGAAACGGACATCTCCTGCCTGAGAAATAAGTTTGGGCTCGCAGGCAGGCGGCTCTGGACATTACGTTTTGACGCATTGCTTCAGGTTTTACAGGGATAGATTAACTCACGTTCCCTTTCCTTGGCCTGGGCCCGGAAGAGAGTGTATGCTGATGTTTCCCAAACTTTTCTGATCCTGAGAAGCGTCTAGGTTTGTGTTAACAGTACATTTTCCCCGGGCGCCCTCCCACGCCTTTGGAGTGAGACTCTCCAGGCCTAGGAGCCAGGGGAGCCCCGGGGGTTTCGAAGCACCAAAGAAGTGAATGGAGGGCCCTGCCTCCGACCCTAGTTCTTGAGGGTCTCCCCTCTTCCCCTGGCAGCCTGACTGAGCTGGCAAGTCAGTTTCGATACCACGACTTGCTGCCCTCTCAGAGACCATCGGGAGCTCATCAAGGAGGCTACACAAACTCCAGGGGCTGAATGTATCAAGGATGGGTGCCACCCACCTTGTGGGGCTGCGGCGATCCCCAACCTTGGAGACTTAGTAGAAACAAAAGACTTAACAAGATAAAACCACCCCACCACTTTAACTCAGCATCTCCTAAAGTGGGCAGAACCTGAGTAGTTTCAAAGGCCCAGGTGGTTTTGCTGTGCAGCAGGGCAGAGAATCAACAGCCCATGGAAGTCTGTCCTGTGGCCTCCTACCAATTCCAGACCAAGGCCTCATTCTCAGAGGCCATGAGCCTGCATTTGAGGAACCACCTCCTTATCATTTCTTCCCAGTGGAAAGTAACTGTTCTCACTATCTCCCTCCCACCCCCACGGTTTTGCAGTGTTCCCAGGGACAGGTCAACCCTCTCAACACAGTGCAGGCCTTTTTTAAACAAACAAAAGCCAGAGGCACTGGCCCAAAGGCCCCCTCTCAGTGCCAGGACATCTCAACACTCCTTCTGGAAGCAATGCCTAGGTCCACGCCCCAGTTCAAATCCAGCCCTACTACTTACCTGCTCTGCAGGGCCTTTCTCTGTTAGTTCATTTGCTCAATCAATAATTAGCAACTCTGTGGTAGGGGCTTGGGAAACCAGACTAATGAGAACCACCTCTTGCCTCAGAGGCTTTTCTGTCTGATAGGACAAACTGACAAATCACTATTGAACAGTGTGAGCTGGTTACTTAAACTTTTTAGTAAGCATTTGGTGTGTTAACTGCTACATTATTTATTACATACTTCATCTAATCGTAGGACTGTGCTAAAGTGCTTCCCATGCATTATTTCATTATAAAATCCTGCATATATGGATGAGAATCTGCAGTGCAGAGAGGTTAAGAGCTTTCCCATGGTGACACAGCTAAGAGGTAGGTCAGAGCCCACACTAGATCCGTTTGCAGATACAGCCTGTGTCTTGATGACTTCCAGGCTTCAGGTGCAGCATCTGTTAAGTGAAAGTTAAATGCAAACCTCCCACGTGGCTGTGAGTGTGAAATGAGCTAAACCTCCCACCTGCTGTGTGGTGAGAATTCCAATGCCCTGGCATTTGCAGTGGAGATTCTTATTAGGAAGGTCTGACTGAGAAGGACAGTGTTAGTGAGTACTCAGGGGGTTCTGATACTTGTGTTCCCCCGAACTTTCAGAAACAGTGCTCAAGAGAATTCAACATTGTTTCCTTTGAGGTCAACGGGACAGACTAGCTTCAGGACGAGTCCAGCTGTGGCCTCTTGACTCTTTCTGGCTGGTTGTTTATTCGTAATGGACCCCAGATGTGCTGGGCACCGGCCTGGGGGCTTTACACGCTGTCTCTCCTAATCATTCACTTCTTTTCGGACTTTAATATTCAGCTCTTACTCTTGACTATAGAATCTAATTATTTTTTTATATACCTGGAATTTGCAAAGCTCTTTCCAAAGGGCTAAATGTGCCCCAAGACTGACCTTGGTGTGTTTCTGACTGAATGAAACAAAACAGCCAATGCAAAGGGAAAAGCTAGACAGGAAAGAAAATCTGGCCACAAGCCCTGGCTTCTCCACCTTCTAATCCCGACCTCTGTGCAGCGAGGAGCCTGGGCCGATACTGTCCATAAAGACTCCACGCTCCTCAGTAAGAGCCAGCGAGGCCGAGAGCAGATCTCACCTTGGGCAGAGCGTTGGCCTTTGGATGGGAACTGGCCTGCTCATTCACGGAAAGTGAAGGCAGCATGGCATTCAGCACTGGATTGGTGGGTAATGGCATGGGGTCAGACGCCAGGACATGCTCATTAAAGCTGCAGGTGGCTGGCTCCTGTCCCCTCCTCTCCAGTGGAGCTGACCTTTGCCATCCTCTTGTATGGTATTTTTTTTTCTTTTTGCTGAAGAAGAGTCACCTTGAGCTAACATCTTGTTGCCAATCTTCCTCTTTTTTACGTGAGCTGCTGCACAGCATGGCCACTGACAGACAAGTGGTATAGGTCTGTGCCCGGGAACTGAACCTGGGCCACCAAAGCGGAACGTGCTGAACCTAACCACTAGGCCACCGGGGCTGGCACCCCTGTGTGGTATTTTTGTTCAACAGCCTGGGCATCTGCAATGACCAGGGCACTGATTTCTTACCCAAGCTCACATTTAGCTCCATCTGCTTTGAGTAGAAGCAGGTGAAAACTGGAGGCAGATTTTCCTAAGCCAGGATTTTACAGGCAGCCACTCCTGGTTTCTGAGTCAAGTTGATGGCGCTTCAGACAGGCTCACAGGACAGCTTTGATCTCTCCAAGCACAGCTCCCAAGGCTTGCTGCAAAAGTAAACAAACAATCTCCCACCATTATGATTTTGGAAATCTTGTTAATTCCATCTCTAGGGGAGACTGAAACTCATGATCCTCCCAGCCTATAATAACATGTAGTCCATTTTTCTTTTCATAGATCTTCTCACTTCAAGAATCCATGCCTTCACCTCCTCAGGAACGTGCTCCTGAGAGCCTCCTCTGGGCAGATGAACCCCTCCTGGCTCTGACACTTCCATTAATGCACAGACTTGGTACTTACGTAGCCCATCCAGACACCAAAGAAAGGATGCTCTTTGGAGGAATCAGGGATTCATGGATGCTCTGGGTCAGAAAGGACATGGAAGTTCTCTTAGGCTAGCTCCTCCCCATCTACACTCATCTGTGTCACCTGCCAATTGGCCATCCAACTTACCCTTATATACCTATTGTGATGGGGAACTCATTACCCGCATCCCTCCCCGCCCCCCCCCCCCCCCGAGAGCCCGTTTTATAAGTCCCTCAAGAGACTGACAATGCCCAGGAGGAGCAGAGAGCCCATGACAGAACAGCAGCTGCTGAGACAGCCCTCCTGGCTGCCCATGCCCATCCTTTCCCACGATCCCTGGGGCAGGCTGAATGAAAAGACAGTGCTCAGAGAAAGGCAGACAGGGAATTTCAAGAACAAACATGAACTCACAACAAGAATGACCAAGTACTTGAAGATCCTCCTTCATTCAGGAAGTAAAGCATAATCTCCTTCCCTCATAGTGTAGGCTGGGTTTAGTGGCCCATTCTAATGAATAAAATGTGGCCAAAGTGACAGTCTGTGAGTCTGAGATGAGATCAGGAGAGGCCTGAGTGACTCAGGTCCCTCACTTGGGGGAGCCCAGCTGCCCTGTGGTGAGGACACACAAGCAGCCCAGTGGGGAAGAACTGAGGGAGAAGCAGAGGTCTCCTGCCAACAGCCTCGTGAGTGAGCCATCTTGGAAGTGGACCGTCCAGCCCCAGTCAAGCTTTCAGATGATGGCAGCCCAGGGCAGCATCTGACTGCAGCCTCCTGAAAGACCCTGAGGCCAACCATCTAGCTAAGATGCTCCCAAATTCCCCACCCACAGCAACCGCAGGAGATAATGAATGTTTGTGGTTTTGAGCCAGTAGTTTGGGGAGGTAATTTGTTAGGCAGCAATAGATGACTAATACACATTTAATAAAGCAAACATTCCTTTTCTATGTTTTTTTCTAACTTCCAAGGATTCCTGATAATTTCAATATCAAGGGCACCTCCCTTCTTGTTTTTGACTTTTGAATGTGAGTTATAGATTAGGTGGCCAAAGGTCCCAGTTTTGTCCTAGCATAACCCCCAGTTCACTGTCACAAGTGTCCTGGTTACTAACAAATGGCACCGTTATCCTATGTGTAGATAACTATGTCTTCTAGGTGGTGTTTTGGGGGCAGGAAGGCGGTCAGGCCCTCAAGCTTGTTTCTACATCTTGACTCAGTTCCTTCCATGAATGACAGTTGACTGAGTGACTGAGCTCCCAGTGAGGGACAGTGTCCCTAAGCATGGAACAGCCATGACAACCAGAGCAGAACTGTCTAGGAGCTGGAGTCGCACAAGGTTCCCTGAGTACTTTCTCCACACAGTTAACTGCTCACACAGTGATCTGACCCAAACTCCCACTTCTGGAATTTGTAAGGCATTTCTTACCAGCTGCCAAAGAACCTGCAGGCCTTTGCTGTTGACTGTATCTTGAACACGGCAAAGAGAAAATGGGGTTAAAGTCACACTTGTTCTTGGATTGGGAGACCCACTAGGAGAAGCACAGACGCTCCCATCATCCGGGCTGGCCACTCACTTGTCAGGTTTCTGCTCTGAAAAGCTGCACAGGCTCCCAGAAGCCAGGAGACCTGGGACTGGTGGGGGCTCTGGAGACAAGCCAGGGCCTCCTATCTAGTCTCCAGCACGCTCCCTCCCAGTGAGAGGGGACAGCCCTGTTGGACAATTACTCCTTCCAAGACGTACACACATTTATGAAACTCCTTCTTTACCCTGATCTCTCTTGGGGCAGATTAGGCCATTTGCCTGTTATTCTGTGCTCTTGAAATTGGGAAATAACTGGACACCGGCCCCTCTTCCTGTATTTGAATGCAGTTCCCATTTTGTCTTTACTGCTTTAGGCAAATCAACCCCAGTTTCTTTAACTTGCCTCTTGGGTCCTGTTCTCACTCTCTATGATCATGTTTTTCGCTCTCCCTTGGACTCTTGCTAGTTCCTTGATTTCTCTTTAACTCTGGAGGCCAAATGGGGCCATGGAGCTCCAAGAAGGGCCTGCAGGAGGCCATGGGAAGCAGAGGCAGGTTTACTGCATCTGAGCCTCACGTGTCTCCCACCCCCACACACAGCCCCATTCATTGGTGGTGGGTCTCTCTGCAGTTGAGACTTTTAACCGCTCTTCAGAGGCCTGGACTAGTTTCTACTGTGGGTGTGAAGGAGCAGTTCTGAGTGATTCTGGGGAGGTGGGCTCCTCTGACATGGGTGTGTTTGGCCCTCCCTCCCCTCACTACACAGCCTTGCCTGTGGCACATGCCACCTCCTCCTTCACCCTAGTTATATCAGTCCCCTTCCCGGATCCCAGTTTTCTGTGCTTCTTTGATGAGCAGTTTCATGCAGGGCCCCTTTCTCCAGTTAACTCCTCGATAGACTCAGACGGAAAAGCCAACTCAAATTTCTAGGGCCTGGGGGCTCCATTGTTCTTCCTCTTGCACTAAGCTCTGGTCTAGGATCTGACGTAGCTTTAAATTTTTAGCAGTTACCAAACATCTGACACTTTTCATCACCAGCACATCCTGATGCCATAAGCCTACCAATTCCTATCGGCGGGAAAGACCCCACTGCCTCCGCGGGTATAGACTCTGCCAGCATTCCTTCCCGCAATGTTCTTAACAATACTCACAACAGGCCCTCTTCTCACGTCCCACTGGTCCTGTGACCCTGAGAATGGCTGTGAGCCTGCCTACAATAATCTTCACAGACAGCCTCTGTCCTCATCTGGTCCATCTGCCCCAGGCCTCCAGGATCTCATCAACCCTCACTGAATCCTGGTCAGTACTCTTCCTTTGACAGAGGAAATGGAGGCTCTGAACAGTGACCTGCCCACGAACGCAAAACTTGAAAGTGGTACAGCTAGGGTTGGGAGCCAGGGCTGTGTGGTTCCAAGGAACCTCTGTTTCATTCCCTCTCTGCTGATGCTGGCCCAAACCCAAGTCAGATCTGACCCTTTCCTTCCTCTCTCTCTCAACCACATCCTTCTAATTAGGCATCAAGTCTTGGCCGTTCCACCTCAGAAATCCCTCCTGAGTCTGTGCCCTCCAGCCCTGCCCCCCAGGGCTGGGAATCCTGGGGCCTCCCTTGATGGCAGTCATAGGCTCCTGGAGCTGGTTTTGCTGTCAGTCCAGCCACTGCTGCTGCAAGAGCACGTCTAAATGAAAATGTGACAGAACTCACTGCTCCTCGTTGTCTTCACTGACGTACTGAAGCTCCTTCGTGACACACATGAGGCTATTTGGGACTTGACCACAGCCAGCGTTCCGAGCCTCACGTGTCTCCCACCCCGACACACAGCCCCCTTCTTGAGCCATGTGGGACCACAGGACATGTGAAAAGTGTTTAACACTTCATGGCTTTCCACATGCCTTTCCCAATGTCAGAATGCCCCTCTCCTCCTCCTCCACCAGCTGATCCATCCTTCAAGGCCCAGAGTGGTGCCATTTCCTCTGTGTTGTCTTTTCTATGACTCCAGACAAGATGGAGACGTCCTCTTTTTTCTTGTACAGTTCTGTGTATCTACTGCTAGCGTCAGGCTCACCACCTTGTGCTATAACAATTGTAGTGTGAGCCTGTCTGCCTCACTAGACAGGGAGCCCTTTGGAGGCAGGGCCCCTTGACTCGCTCACTGTTACATATGATACACCCATGCCTAGCCCAGAGCCTGGCAAAGAGAAGGGAAAGCAACTTCTTGGTGAGTGTATTCCCACTTGGGTCTCTAAGACTTTTCCTCTGTATACGGCTTTCCAGTCCAGGCTCAAGAACAGGGACTCCATGTACGTGTATTTATGCTGAGGTCCAAGAAGATAAGCAAGTGATATTTCACTTCTTTCCCTAACCATTCTCCCCATAACCTCCGCAGTTATTCCACTTAAGGCCTATTACCACTGCAAATAGAGCTAGAACCGGTTTCCACAGAGCTGGCGGTCGGTACTAGGACATGTTTTATTTTCTAAAATCTCTGACTTCTAACTAAGTCTGTTACATCTGGTACTATTTTTAAGTTTAATAGAATAAAATAAAACTCTTTTAAAACTCTAAACAACCTCAAACTGTGTTTTGTTCTGGTAATCAGACAATGGATAAGGATTGCGGCTCCTCGGAGATATTGCCAACAATGGAAAAGATAAGTAAGCGTGAGTGAGAATCATTTGAAACCCGAAATGTGTGTTGGTAATAACTCAGAGAGTCACATGGAAGCGCCTGGTCACAAAATCAAGTTTGGTCATTTTTTAAAAATTATAATCCCATGTATTAGAGAGTTCCTTCCACCTGGTAGAGTGCCAAGAAACTTGACAACACCTAATCTTGGGAAATCAGAATCCCATACCCTCAGGAAAACGCCGTCTCTCCCCGGGCAGGATGCGCTCTCCTGTGCTGTACGGAAGATGACCGCTGTGGTGAGGAGGCAGCGTGTCAGGAAAGCGGACACTATGGAGGTCGGGTCAGAGCCACGCCTGCAGCCGGTCCTCCAGCACACTTCCAGCAGCACAGGGAGCCGCAGCCTCACTCAGGGGGTGATGTGGAATCGGATCCATATCCCGTTGCGCTGCGTGGAATACCAGAAGCATTACCCAAAAGTGTGGTTTTGCTATTCAAAACCAGCCACTCCTTCACCTACGCATGGAGGGACGAAAGTGCCCTGCTTATTCATCCCTGAGCAGCATGTTGTCCCCAACGCCATGTCGGGCTTCCTAACAACCATCAGGCTTAAATCTGCCAGCTTGGTCCTGATGACCAGCAACCATGACCTCCATCCTAGAGGTGGCCATCCCGGAGAAAGGAAACTCGTGCAGTCAGCAATGGTACAGCAGAGCATCTGACCCCAAAATGGTCCTTTAGTCCTCAACAGAACAGGCACCAGAGGTCTCAGCACAAAGTCTTCCTAGCGCCGACACCCACTTCCTCCTTTTGCTTGGATTTATGGCAGCTGACGTATTTCATGGCTCTTTTACTGACTTACTTTTGGGTTCTATTTTGGAATGTGACACAAAAGTCTTTTGTATCCCTGCAAAAGAGGAAGAGGAAGGAACACACGCACAGGCGCACACGCACACACACCCCAGAAATCAGGGCTGTGGTAATTTTCCACAAAGGAGCATTTATTTTCTGTCACAAAAAACCTTGTCAGAAAGCACTTAAAAAGTGTCAGCAGTCCTTTCAGAAGTAAAATATATGTATGTTAATTTGTTAGATGCTTATCTGGTAAGGTATCTACAGGGTAATGTCAGTGCCTGTTGGCGGAAAGCCCGATCTCAGAAACAAGCCAGACAGTGGTGGATGAGTCCTGGAGGGTTTAGACACAAATGCCCCTCTGAAGTCGCCGTGTTGTTGTTAGTGCCCGCCAGTGATTCCGACACCCCAGGCCCCTGTGAACAGAAGAGGGGAGCCCTGCCCGGGGTTTCTATGCCATCCTCTCCCCTTCTGGTGCTGTATCAGACAATGCTGCTCTGCTATTCACCGGGTTTCCCCCTACCTAGCGTCACTGTAATGGAGGTTGCATATCTGAGTAGTAACCCCACGGTGAGCTGGTGGAATAAAAACTACATACCTGATTTATAAGAGAAAATTATATTCTGGGTAGCAGATGACCAGACATCCAGTTCCCAAGCGCTAGTCATGGGCCTGACAGCACTGATGCTATGACAATGGCAATGGCCATGTATTGAGTATTTATTACGGTCAAAACACCTCACATGTAGTGTTCATAAACTTCCCTATTCCCTGTGAGGTGTATTTTAGCCTCCCATTTTACAAAGGAAAAGCTACGGCTCAGTGATATTAAATAAAGCATTCAAGCCATCCCAACTACTAAGTAGCAAACCCAAACTAGGACTCACACCAAGGTCTGCTGAATTCCAGAGTCTGCGTCTTCTTCCCCTAAAGCAGATCGCCTCTTATAAAAGCAGATTCCACACAGATTTGGACTTGAATCCTGTGATCACCCCACTGTCAGTAAACCATTTGGTTTCTGTCCCTTATCACCTATAAGATGAGAGTACTCTTTAACATGGATAAATTTTTAGGGCAATTAAAAACGGAAAGATATTAAAAGCGATGTGGTATCCTGGATCGGATCTTGGAACAGGAAAAGGACATTAGTGGAAAAACTGGTGAAATCCGAACGAAGTCTGGAGGTTAGTTAATAGTAGTGTGCTCGTGCTGGTATGCTGGCTTTGACACATGGACCACGTGATTTTAGATGCTGACAATGGGGGAAACTGGGCAAAGAGTATGCAAGAACTCTCTGTGCTAGGTTTGTCACTTTTCTGTAAATCTGAAATGATTCCCAAATTTAAAAGTTTACTTTTTTGAAAAAGGAACATCTAAATAAATAAAAGGAAAAAAATGGACATTTAGTAGTTCGACTCCTGTGGTTCCTGATTGTCGAGATGTGCACAAGTCTGATTTATTGTAGGCTGAAGAGACAAGTGGACTAACATTTTCCAATAATACATCAATGTATTAGGATTAATAAATTATTTTAAATAAATTTATTTTAAAATGCTACTGAAGCCATTGTAGCTTTTTGTCCTTTTATTTTTTCTGAATCAGTGAGTGCCAAAAGTGGAACTACTATCCAACAGAAACATTTTTGACATTATAAAGTGGTCTCAAGAGCTAAGAGAAGAAAAGTGTGAATGGTATGCTACCATTTATCCAAGAAGATGTGCTATGAATATCTGTGCATGTGTATAACATTATACTATCATTATATTGTTTTTTAAATGAACAGATAAACCATAAATATTTTCAAATTATTCCATATATTAGGAAGAAGGGATCATGACTGAGAGGAAAGAATAGGTTAGCCTTCACTTAATATACTTTGGTTTGTAGATTTTATTTTGAAACTATGAAAATATTCTACACAATTATAAAACAAATTGAAATATTCAGAAAAGCAGTCCCTAGAAGTCAAAAGCGAAATGAAACAAACCTAGCTGTATACTGATTTTTGGCACGACCACAAAGACAGAAACTATTGCACGTGACTTTAAAACATTAATTTGACTGTACATCCTTAGTAAGACATACCCTAAGAGCATAAAGAACTTACAAAAGAAAAATCAAGTTTTTCTTGATTTTTGCTATTGATTTTTAATACCTCCAGGATTCTAACTGAAAGTCTTCTTAAAAACTCATTATATATTTTATCTTAAAAAAATGCCAGGAAACAATGACCAATTCACCACTAATAAAAGCTTCTAGTGCCTAGATTGTGGTCTCTAAGTACCACTGCTCATTAAATGCAGCCAGAGCTCCTTGGAGAAAGGCTGATTCCAGGTCTGGGACAGGAAATGTAGAAGGAGAGCCTGAAAATCTTGTCATATCAAAAGAGAGGAAGCTATCCAAGACGACTAGATTCATGCCAAAAGCACCCAGGTGCTAACCTGACTAGGCCCCCATTAGTCAAAGACGGAGCAATTTGAGCCTCAAAAATAATAACTTAGTGAGTTGAAACACGCCAAAATGTTTGTACAGTCATGTGTCACTTAACGATGGGATGTGTTCTGAGAAATGCATCATTAGCTTCACTGTGCCTGAACTCACATGGCAATCCCGGGGCCCAGAGCAGGGACAGGCCCCAGAAGGGCTCAATAAATCGAAGGCAGAGCCAGTGGTAAGACAGGTATCCAAAGAATTTTATAGGAGTCTCCACACACAAGCGACAACAAGAGCAACGGCGTCAAAGGAACAAGTTTTTCCCCTAATTAAGCCAGTTTCAAAACTGCCGGTTGAGGCCCATGCTGCACACTCCGGGCCATATGGAGGGTGAGGTGACAGACAGCCGCCGCCCCCAAGCCAAACGGGCCATCTCGTAATGTGCGGCGCTGGGTCCCCTCCTTGACGCTTCCCATCCCGCTGCACCAGGACGCATGCACACCAGAGAGCCGCTCCGGCTCTCCCGGCCCCGAGGGACCGGCCTGCTCTCCGCCTGAGGCCGAGCCCCGCGCCGGGAGCCCGAGCCAGACATGGGCTCAGGCCGCTGCCCGCGGGCTTCGGGCCGCGCCCAGGGACAGGCGCGGGGGCGGGACGCGCCGCGAGGCCCCGACCACCGGGCGATGGCGCGGCCAGAAAGCCAGGCAGGGCCCTCCGGCGCCCTCCCGCAGCTCAGCCCGAACACGCAGCCGGCGAGGGACCCGCACCCCGTCTCCCCGCCGCAGCCCCCAGAGCGCGCGGCCGCCGAGCACACGCGGAATCCGGGACCCCGCTGCGTGGGCGCCGGGCTGCCAGCCGCGCAGCAAACCGGCCCCGCGCCCACGGCTGCCGCCGGGCGGAGCGCGGAGGCCATCGCGGCGCCCGGCCAGGGCTGCGGCTTGGAGAAGGGGGCGGGAAAGACAGGAGCTGGGCATGTTCTCCTACTTCTCCCCTTGCTCCTTCCCTTTCTGCTCTCTTCTCCTCGCTTCCGTTAGTCTCTCCTCCTCCCTTCTCTTTCTTTCTCATTCCCTTCCAGTACAGATATCTGAATTTTACTTTGGATTTTTCCTCATTATTAAGATGACACACACTGGGCTCCCGAGAGCCAGGAACCTCCGCGGACTCCCCGCCCCCGCTGCCTCTCTCCAACCCCTGCGGTCCAGGACCAGGGCGCCAGCGTCACGTGGCAGCTCTCCAGCACATCCAGTGCAGAGACAGATTCTAAGTCAACCAAGGTCCCCCGGGGAGGTAGGGGCACATGCGGGTGTGAGAAGCACTGCCCTAGGTCTTTTGCGGGCTCATCCGCAGGTAGGTTCCTCTCTCCCAAGGTCTTTGGGTCTTCCAGTCCTGGTCACAGATGCTTTCTGGGGCTGACAAGGCTACTTCCTGGAGATTCCACAGTTTCTCCACAGACATTCGAATAGTCATTGCTCCACGCCTTTGACCATCTGTTAAAGAAAATTCCCTAAGCATTTAAAAAAAATGCATACCCGTTATAAAAACAAAAACTTTGAACTAATACAGAAAGCAAAAAGAAAAGTCACCAGTAGTCCACCCCCTCTCCTCCACCAAGTCACTGTGGAGATTTTGGTGAAGTGGCTCCAGACTGCGCATAGCCTTTGTAACCTGTGTGGGGCAAGAGGGAGAATCCCCCTCTGCCCTTTCCCTTAAGGTTCCTATGGCTGGCCAAATAATCAACAAGACAGGTTAGCAGGAGAAAATAATACCAAGTTTAATAACATGTATAAGGGAGAAGCCGGGGGCACTGCGTTTCTCAACACAATAGCAGAAATTCTGGTCTTAAATACCATCTTCAGCTAAAGACAAAGGAGGATGTTGGGGGTGGGGGGAGTCAGTTACAGGAGATCACCACTAAAGCACAGTAAACAAGAGTAAGGTTATTATGCAGATTTAAGGCCTCACCTTCCACATTGATAAGTTTCTAGAAATGAGGTCATCCCCCCTCTTCCCAATACGGAGAGGGAGATACCTTTACAAATGGAGATTTCCTTTATAAATGTAAATGTCTGTCTGGCAACTCCTGGCAGGGCCATCTAGAGAATGTGGCCAGAGAGATAGAATTTTTGATAAGATGGGCTTGTTGGTGCCTTTCCTATTGTAACATCTATTTTACATTATATTACAGCCATCAGATAGAAGATTTGTTCCAGGAAGGAGTTACTATGTCAAATTCTTTAGGCAGTTAGTGGAGGAGGTCACATGTCCCTCAGAGAAAACAATCAAGGTAAAGAGTTATATTTCAGGGTGGCCAAATCTTGATCTCCCACAGTTGGTGGGTGACATGGGAATGGCCCTTGCAAACTGAGGGGGGCACAGGGGGCTTGCCTAGATTTCTGTGTCACAGTCTGGGGAAAAGCCAATGGCATTGGTCCTGTCTGTGTGTAAGCTTTCGATATGTTGTTCCTCATAGATTTTTGCATGAATTTTGATTTTTAGAAAGATATTGCATTAAAATATTATTTATCAGGGGCCGGCCCAGTCGTGTAATGGTTAAGTTCATGCGCTCCCCTTCGACAGCCTGGGGTTCATCGGTTTGGATCCTGGGCGGGGACCTACTCACCGCTCATCGGGCCATGCTGAGGCGGCATCCCACCAAGAGCAACTGGAAAGATGTAGAACTATGACACACAACTTTCTACTGGGGCTTGGGCGAGAAAAAAGGGAAAATAAGGAGGAAGATGGGCAACAGATGTTAGCTCAGGGCCACTATTCCTAAAAAAAATAAATTTATTGATTGTGATAAATGTGTGTTTGGTGCCCCCTTAAATTTTGTGCCCAAAGAAAGTGCTCGCTGGCCTCACCCTCATCCTGGCCCTGCTGGCTTCTCCATACCCTATCTTCTTCTAAGACCAAGCGGCAAAAAGCAGGTCTAATTTATTTTCTTTTACTTTGCAAGACAAGTTTAGGGATAAGAATACGTCTTCTGACCGTGCTCTGTTGACCAGTTTAAGATGGTCATTTAAAGAACACTGGCAGTGACGGCATGACCAGGAACACACGATGTCTTGAAGGTGCAGGCTGTGTGAGGTCGGCCTCTGTCCCCACCAAAATCCCTTATATCTCACTAACGTTCTTCCTTACGGCAGCCACCTCTAGACCTGAAAATGTTGCAAATAAAATTAAAAAGTAGAACAACTGAAATGTCATTACTATTTAAAATTTGAATATTAATTAAGCCTGCCTTCCTTCCTTCCTTCCTTCCTTCCCTTTTCTTGTTAACCCGGGTTTCTGTTGAGGGAAATTCCTAAACACAGGCTGAAATTTGCTTTGGGCGCCCTCCGTCGGGCTTAAATGACACAGACACTGTTTGGAGAAATGATCACTGTGCTGGCACCTAGCAGGTGGGCACTCAATAAGCATTTGTTGACAGAGGAATGACACTTGAGTCCCACACCGGCGCCATGGCAGGGAGGTGCCCCAGCGCCTTGCCGGGAGCCTCTGTGGGCTGCATGCGTGCTCTTCAGCCTCCCCGTGCAGAGCATGACTCGGCCAGTGATTTCACTCAGCCAGCCTGGTGTTTACACCACTGTCTGGATGCTGTTTGGAGCTGTCCTGAGCTGCCGCTCCACTGGGGGAGAATGACGTCCAGTCAGCTTATGGCCATTGTGGCCAAAACAGCTGGCATGTGTGGCTTCCGAAGAACCCCTCACCTGCTAGTCAATCGGAGAGGAGAAGGAAAATCCTGGTGCCCTCCCTGCTCTACCTTGGAGAAGCATTTTGGCTTCCACGTGGGCGCAGTACAATAGCAGTGGGTCCTGGCTGGGCTCTGAGAGTCAGCTTGGAAGGGCGGAGCCCCGCCTAGAGCTCCCTAGGAGAAGCCCCGCAAAAGACATCGTCAGGCGCAGGTTAGTGCCACAAGGAGGCAGCTTTGCTCACTCTGAATGGACTTTTACTTGGCCCCATCCAGTGCTGTCATGGGCCCTCTTCAGGAATTGCGAGAGAAGATGGGAATGATGGAGTGCACACCATTGCTTTCTTAAGCAATCATCAGAGTGTGCATAATCACGTAAATAATGGTTTTCTAGCCAACGGAGAAAACTCTGAGTGGCAACAAGAACAACAACCACAATTACAATAGACACTGTGCTGACACTTTGCACACATTGTCTCATGTAACCCCCAGCGAGATGGGTCCGATTATTAGATCTTAGGGATGAAGAGACCAGAGCACCAAGAGTTCGAGGAGCCTGTCCAAGGTCATGCGGCCAGGGAGTGGCGGCTGATCACGAGGGACACCCAATGGGCAACGCAGAGCTAAGACTTGGCAGGGAAGAGAAGACTAGGAGGGCAGAAAGGAGGACGGGAGAGGAGACTGGTATGTGGCTGCGCTTGAGCACGGCCCGGGGGAGTGGAGGGTGTGAGGGGAAGACGAAGTGTCTCTCGCCCTTCTCCTGTCCTTCTCGTGGGCGTGCGTCTGCAGTGGAAGCCAGCTTGGGCACGGCTCTCCCTCACGCTCCCCAGGGAGATTTACATCTCGGGGAGTAAACTGAGATGGGGGACAACGCTCCATCTGAGTGACTGTGGGTCTGTGTGCATCTAAAACGCCAAGGGCATCGTCTGACGCTCTCACACCCCGAGAACCATGGATTCCACGGTCAGGAGTGAATTCAAGTTGTGTATTAAATGGGGCGCGGTGGTGTCTGGTTTTATTTTTTGCCTCCACTGGTGATGGGTGTAGCGAGAGAGTTGTTGGGTTTACCTCCTGACCCTGACTGTCTCCGATCAAGCAAAAGGCTGTGAAGAACCAGGACTGCAGAGGGAGGGACGTGACTGAACCTGCCAGAGGCAAGCAGACAAACCAAACAGTCACAGTCACAACAAGATACTCGCCCTGACTGGTCAGCTGGGTCGATACAACGTTATCAAATGATCTTCAAAGTTTTCTTTGCTGATTCTTCACCTGCTTGACTCTGCTTTTGAAGATTTGAATTGGGTGATACCTAATGATCGCTATCCTAAAAGCTTTTCCTTTCTTTTCTGTTGTTTTACCCTGACACTGGCAGTGACGGCAGGACCAGGGACACACGATGTCTTGAAGGTGCCAGCTGCGTGAGGTCGGCCTCTGTCCTCGCCGAAATCCCTCATATCCCACTACCGTCCTTCCTTACATCAGCCACCTTAGACCTGAAAATGTTGCAAACAAAAATAAAAAGTAGAACAACTGAAATTTTAAAAAAAGCTAAAAGTGCAATGACCGCAAATGCCCGCTGCTGACCTCGGGGCATTTCACTCCAGCAAGAGGAGGAAGTAGCTGGAGAGTCTCCCCATTGTCGCCGGGACACACTGGAACCTCACTATCGCGTTGACGGGACGTGTTCTGAGAGCATCAGCCACCTCCGTACCTGGGGGTGGGGAAAGGGGGCAGGCGGGGTGTCACAACCCACGGAGCTGCCCAGGGGGAAGAGCGTAGGGAGGACAGCCCTCAGGGGCTCTCCCTCCCCCAGACGAAGCCTCATTTCTTGCAGTGTCTGGCTTCCACGACTTCCCTTAACCGGCCTCAGCTTCCTGGGTCTCTACCTCTTCATGCTTCTGTTTTCTCAGCTGTAAAATGGGGTGATAATAGTGCCAACAAAATGAAGTCATGCTTGTAAAATGCTTAGAACACTACTTGGCCCCCCATAAACACAAGGGTCGCACTTGTCAATGCCAGGGTCATTTCTATTCCCGGGAGAGCTACTCTACCATTTCGACTACGGCTGTTCCATTTTCCCCCTGCCTGCCTCCAGGTGAGTTGGCTTTTCTTTCTCTTTCTTTCCTTCTCTCTCTCTTTCTCTTTTCCCCCACAGATGAGTGTTGCCATCTGGTCTTGCTATTCTGAAGCCTCCTGGCTGTACGAGTTCGGCATTCTCTAAGGAGTTATCCACATTACTTAGAAGCTTCTGGGCCACCATAGCCCTTCTTGATCCCAGTGTGGGGGCCACGGCGAGCCTTTGTCCTGAGCCCCATCGCCTCCCTCTGGCTGGTGGTCTGCATACAGGGCCCACTGTCAGGGATGCCTGTGCTCCATCCCGGAGTTTGGAGGCAGCCAGCACTTAGAGCTTCTTGCAGAATCACTCACATCCATGAAAAACCCTCGGGCAAAAGACACCCACTCTTGAGAAAATCCGGGTCCATCAGCCTCAGCGCATTGAGTGTCTGCGTGGAAACTCTGAAAGGCAGCCACAGGAGAGAAGGCCCCTAAGACGCTGCTTTCCCCTGGCCCTGCTGCCCTTGTCTGTCGGCTGCCTGCTCCCTCACCTTCTGCGAGTTCCTCTCTGAAACCCTAGTGACAAACGCGTACCCATCAGAGGATGTGTCGAAGCATTAGGTTAGGTAGTGTGGATCTGTTTTGAAAAGCCCACCTCTTCCCCTCGAGCCAGCGTATCACCCCGATCAGAGAAAACAGCATGCATACACTCTTCAACTTTTGACCCCTGCCAGGACCAGCAGTCCCCTCCGTGTGGAGGCTTCAGAGGAGGCAAGTGCTGTGCCTGCCCTGGCCCGTCTCTGAGTCCAGGGATTCCCAGCAGTGGCCTCGTGGTCCAGATGCACCAGCGGGAGGAGAATGGTCACGGAGATGCAGTGTCGGTCTCCCCTAATAGACGTGCCCACACAAAGGTTGCCATTTGTATAATGGGGATCGAGAATTCACTGCTACGTTAGAATTACCTGAGTGTCTGTGTAGACAATTGTGACTACCAGCCATTAAACTGAAAAGCTCATCTTTCAGGCAAATATTGGACTTTCATTGAATTTCCGCAAAACGATTCCACCAGTGGACTGACTTCTGTGACTTTGGTTGTGAGCTTTGTATGAGCGTTTCCATATGTAGAGAGTGTTGCAGAATGAAAGAAAATCAAAGCCACAAGTGTCGACCAAAACAGAGCTCTGAGAAACAGACTGCGGAAACCGGGATGAACGTCATTCCTGTGTCTCTGGTGTTTCTTCAGGTCACACCACCTGGAGGGGGAAAGAGGCTGAATCCTTTGCTGCATCTATCTGGGTATCTACTGCATTTTCTATACTGGCTCCTGAGGGCACAAGACTCAGCCCTTTACTTCCAGGTTGCCCCTAGGACTGTCACATGTGCGATCTGAGCAAATGCCCTGGCCTCTGTGTCCCCCACTCCGCCGTCTCCCTGAAGCAGGGAACGAGGAAACACCGGGAGGGCCTGGTGCCCAGTGAGGGCTCCAGCAGCGTGCACTGGACACGTGACCCCAGTCAGCCGGCCTGGTCTCCAAACGTCTCCCGAGGATTTGAGTGAAGATAACTTGTCAGTTCAGGCTGAAAAATCTGTTGTGGAGGGAGCATTCTCATAGTTACTTCCCCTGCTCCCGCACGGAAAGAAAATCCAGTATGGAGGCCCCTGTCTCTCCAGTCTGCTGGGATAGTTTACTACCACCAGGCTGAGTCCTGGCTTCGTATTACAGGAGGAGAGGATGCACAGAGGAGCGCGGGAGAAAGGCCAGCAAGAGAGGTGAACGCTTCTCCCTGAAGTCCACCGACATGAGTTGGAGTCCCAAAAAGAAATATTGGACTCCCTGTGGGTCTGTTTGTGGCTTTGAACCATGCTTCTCGAAAGTGGCCCCAGCTGTGGCCTGAGTAGGTCACATTCAAGTCCCCTCTCCTCCTAGGACTCAGATGTGCACAAATCTAAAACCGAGGCAGCCCGCTATACTCAGAACAGCCCACCCTCTTAGGTAACCCCGGCCCCCGAGTAGACCTGCCACCTGAAGGGCTGTCTCTTCCCCAGGATGAGTCCCGTGCAGGCGGCTGCCCACCTGCCTGCCCACCTGCCTGCCCGCCTGGGTCTCTGTCCCCCAGTGAGCAAGCCTGGGGGTTAAGCGGTCCAGGAGTAATCGTCCAAGAAGGGTTTCCTCCAGCAGCTCCTCCTGTCCCCCCCCTGGCTGGGTCCTGCAGCAAGGAGGAGGGGACACATCCCGGGAAGGGCAGGGTCACAAGAACTGTGTCCTGTCTCTAAGACGAATGTGATCAATCGAAGCTCAAGCCCCAGTCAATTATTCAGATCAACTTCAATTAGTGAACTACTCCAACACCAGACAGCCAACAGAGGTGTGTTTCTTTCATTTTATCGCAATTAGGCTGAATATTTCTGGCGCTTGGATTCATAGGCACACACATCGATAAAGGAACTGGTATACATGACTGACTAGGAGGGAAACTGTGGTGTTTGAAAGATGTTTCCAAGTCAATGAATGTCCTACTTTCCAGAAACAGTTAAGGACGTGAAACAACGCTAATCAGTGGTGATATGGAAAAAGCAAGATTTAAATTACATAACATCATATAAGCTCTGCATGTGTTCCTTTCATCTTTGTCACTTTCTTTCTCTTGCTCTCTCCCTCACTCTCTAGCTACATAACTATCTAAATATAAAAACCTATAGAAAACACACCACAATATTCACACTGGTTATTTTGTGTTGTT
Source organism: Diceros bicornis minor (assembly GCF_020826845.1). NCBI lineage: Eukaryota > Metazoa > Chordata > Mammalia > Perissodactyla > Rhinocerotidae > Diceros > Diceros bicornis. The sequence continues at coordinate 60,156,314 of NC_080754.1, forward strand.
GGAATTGTGGGTGACTTTTGTTTCCTTATTAAAATCTTTTGCAATTTCAAATGTTTGTTAAATTGTATTTAGTTAGTCTTCACTATGTAACAAACTACTCCAACACTTAGTTGCTTAAAACAAGAAAGAAGAAGTACTATTTCTCATGAGTCTGTGGGTCAGTGGGGCTGTTCATTGGGTCCAGGCCAGCTTGTTGCGTCTCTGTGGTCAGCTGACACTAAGCATTAATTTTAATATATTTCATCCTAAAGGATTAAGTGCAATGCAATGGTGGGCATTTTAAAAATCACCTTTGTGGGGCGAGCCCGGTGGCTTAGTGGTTAAGTTCACATGCTCTGCTTCGGTGGCCCAAGGTTCACAGGTTCGGATCCCAGGCATGGACCTATGTACCACTCATCAAGCCATGCTGTGGCAGGCGTCCCACATATAAAGTATCGGAAGATGGGCACGGAGGTTAGCCCAGGGCCAATCTTCCTCAGCAAAAAGAGGAGGATTGGCAACAGATGATAGCTCAGGCAGGGATAATCATCCTTATAAAGAAAAAAAAGTGACCATTGTGTTTGGATCATCTAAAAGTGATTCATGATATATTCTTATTACATTCTTACAAAACATTTGGTAGTGGCCTGGATTTATTCTTATTTTTTAACGATACTAGTCACATTGGAATCCCGCAAAAGATGTTTCAATGAGCTAATATTTAAAAATATTTAAGACTGTCACTGTGATATGAGAAAATGTCAAACATGGCAATATTCTCATTTGATGACAAGGTAAGCTAAGAAGGGTATATATAATTGTTTTTAACAGTTTTATTTATTTATTTATTTATTTATTTATTTATTTATTTATTTAGTGAGGAAGATCAGCCCTAAGCTAACATCCATGCTAATCCTCCTCTTTTTACTGGGGAAGAGCGGCTCTGAGCTAACATCTATTGCCAATTGTCCTCCTTTTTTTTCCTTCCCCAAAGCCCCAGTGGATAGTCGTATGCCATAGTTACACATCCTTCTAGTTGCTGTATGTGGGACGCGGCCTCAGCATGGCTGGAGAAGCGGTGCGTAGGTGCGCGCCTGGGATCCCAGCCCGGACCGCCAGTAGCAGAGCGCGCGCACTTAACCACTAAGCCACGAGGCCGGCCCTAAGAAATATATTTTAAATAGATTATAGATAATGTGTCTTCCTTTAAACCAGGAAAGTAAAATCATAATGAATTCTGACTTTGATATACTGAAAATATTGAAACTTAATGTGTTTTAATACATCTCCTCTTTTTCAATATTTTTACAACTGCTTTCACATTATATGAAAAGTTAGCCATTAACAATTAATCAGTGTATATACAATTGCACACTTTTTCCCTTTCTCCCAGGGATTCTATAGTCTCCTCCAGGCATGTCCTGTGTCCCCAGCTCCTTCCACGGGAAGGCCTGGATATCTCGTACATTCCTTTCACGAGTGCGCCTCTGTGTCCCTATCTCTGAACCTCTGCAGGGACTCGTCCCACAAACGCCCCTGAGTCTGTACCACACACAGTGGGCTGTGATTTCCCCATCAGCCCCTTGAAGGCTGATCCTGCTGTAAAATAAGCCTTGTGAAAACCTGCCCTGAGAAAGTAGAGAATAAACCATGTGGGAAAAGTCCAGAACATGAAGGCTCTGTGCTCACAATTTAAGGAAAACGTCTGGTGAAGTCACCCCAAAGCCCCCTCCTGAGCCAGAGGGGTGGGCAGGGGGCGTTTTCCCCCCACGGAAGCACTCCCCCATCCCATCGGGTCCTGAGGACACAAAGCTCTTGTCTCACTGAGGCTGGGCACATGGGTCCATGGGTAGAACACCCAGCGCTTCACCCCAGTCTCAGAGGCCCTGGATCAGGAAAAGGCGAGTTTGGGCGCCCTCTGCCCCAGATCAGGGAGCAGCACAGTCTACTGTTGAGCACTGACTCTAAAGCTGAATCACAGCAATTCATAGTCAGATTTGTCAGTCCCTTAATTTTTGAAGTTCAAACGGGCATAGTATGAACTATGTATTCCAGGCCTTGATGAGAGTGCACTATGGTTACAGGAAGTAGGAGGTCAATCTACAAGAGTCAGTTAACATCCTTTGTGCTGGCAATGAATGAGTGGAAATTAAAATAAAAGAAAATATCATTTATAAAATGGTACAAAATCAAAATAAATAAAATCCTTAGGTAAAAATCTACTAAGGACAAAGCTGTATCCAGAAAACCATCAAAGACTGTGGCAAGCTAGCAAAGAAAACCTACCTAATTGGAGATATATTTCACTTTCATGATCAGTAGACTCATTGTTAAGATATCTGCTCTTCCCAACTTGACCTATAGAGTCCACACAATCTCAGTCAATAGCCCAATAAGATATTTTGTAGATATCTACAAAATGTTTCTAACCTTAGAATATTCTACACAACAGTGAAGAACAAAGTTGAATAAGTCATACTTCTCCATTCTCAGATTTATAAAGGTACAGAGATTGTGATCTTGGGATAAGAATATGCAAACAGATAAAGGGAAAAGGATACAGAGTCCATGGACTCAGAAACATATAGTCAACTGATGTTTGTCAAAGATCAAAGGCAAGTTGGGGCCAGCCCCGTGGCTTAGCGGTGAGGCGCTCGCGCTCTGATACTGGCAGACCGGGATTCAGATCCCGGGTGCGCACCGATGCACCGCTTCTCCGGCCATGCTGTGGCCGCGTCCCACATACAGCAACTAGAAGGATGTGCAACTATGACATACAACTATCTACTGGGGCTTTGGGGAGAAAAAGGGAGGAAAAGAAAAGGAGGAGGATTGGCAATAGATCTTAGCTCAGGGCTGATCTTCCTCACAAAAAAATAAAAAATAAAGATCAAAGGCAAGTTGAGGGAGAAAGGATAGTCTTTTAAACAAATGGTGATGGCACAACCGGGTGACCATAAGGAAAAAAGTTAACAAAGACGCAAACATTCCACATGACTCAAAAATTCACCGAGAATGGTTCATAGATGTAAGTATAAACTGCAAAACTATCAAAATTCTAGAAAAAGAAAAGGAAAAATCTACATGACTTTGGGTTTCATGATGAGCTTTTACATACAACACTGAAAGAATGAGTCTTCAAAGAAAAAGCAAGATAAGGTGGACTTGCCTAGAGTTAAAATTTTCCACTCTTGATTATCACCATTAAGAGAAGGAAAGGACCAACCCAAGACTACGAGAAATATTTGCATGACGCATATCTAAGAAAGGACTTGTATTAAAATGTACCAAGCATCATAAATTCAACAATAAGAAAACAAACAACCCAATTAAAAAATGGGTAAAGATCCGAACAGACACTCACCAGTGAAGGTATACACATGAAATAAGCATGCAAGAAGACGCTCAACATCATTTATCATTAGAGAGAAGCAAATGCAAACAAAAATGAGAGACCATTCCAGACAGATAGACAATATCAATTCACAGCCAGGGGGCAGAACAGCATAGACTCTCTTTCATTGCTGTGGCCTATGCCTAGTGGTACAGCCACTTTGGAAGACACTTGGGCACTTTCTTACAAAGTTAAACATAATCTTAACACATGATCCATCAATCACATTCCTCGGTATTGACACAACTGTTTTGAAATATAATGTCAACAAAAAAGCCAGCACACCTATATATTGCACCTTATTTATAATGGCTAGAAACTTAAATGAACAAAGATAATCTTCAATAAATAAAAGGATACCCAAATGTGGTACATGCAATGTAACGCTTCCCAGTGGTAAAAGTGAAAGAGCTATCAAGATATACAAAGCCATGGTGGCCGGCCCGGTGGCGTACCGGTTAAGTTCTCGGGCTCCACTTCGGCGGCCCAGGGTTCGCAGGTTCGGATCATACTGCTCGTCAAGCCACGCTGTGGCGGCGTCCCATATAAAGCAGAGGAAGATGGACACGGATGTTAGCCCAGGGCCAGTCTTCCTCAGTGGAAAGAGGAGGATTGGCAACGGATGTTAGCTCAGGGCTAATCTCCCTCACACACACACAAAAAGATATAAGCCATGGATGAATCTCAAATTCATATTTCTAATGGAAAGAAGCCAGTCTATAAAGGCTGGGTAGAGTATGATCTCATTTCTATGGCATGCTCCAAAGACAAAGCTATCAATCTGGTACACAGTTTACCAGAGTTGTCCAGGGATGGTATGGGTGGAAAGGGATGAACAGGTGAAGAATTCTGTGTGATGCTTTACTGGTGGATGCTTGCCTCTCTGCATTTGACAAAATCCCCAGATTTTTACAGTATAAAGAGTAAATCTTGACTTATACAAATTACGAAAAGTATTTAGGTCTGTGGATCCTTGGATGGAATGCAAATGTGACTAAAGAATCTAACTGTATTGCAAAAGTACGAAGCAAACTCACTGCAAGTGGTAGGGGAAATGGTGTTGACCTAAGTAACTTCGGAAATGAAGGGGATCTGTAAGACTGAAGGAAAAGGAACTGAGTAAGCAGAGGACTCAACTTGATAAAGTTCTTTCTCAAGGGATACTGGTTAACAACTGTGAGACCCCTGTGTATGGAGACTGGGATTGAGGAAATGATTAAATAGTTGTCAGATGGCAGGAGACAGTTTTGTCACTATCGGAGTGGGAGGTTTCAGGTAAGTCAGGGGGGAAGACTAGAATGCTCCAGGTGGTAATGCATTAGAGGTGGAAGCAGTGCTTTGAGCTGATGTTTAGCTGAATATAATAATGAAACTTTCCAATGGAAATATTTATAGTAGGCAGTTGTATACACAGGGTAAGGTCACTATACCAACACACATTTCAGCATACTGTGACTGGGAGGGCCAGGAAGCAAGGGCACCCCAGCAGCAACCAGCACACTTAGCTTGCAGATCCACATTTTGTTTTTTTCTGTGAGGAAGATCAGCCCTGAGCTAACATCTGTGCCAATCCTCCTCTTTTTGCTGAGGAAGACTGGCCCTGAGCTAACATCTATTGCCAATCCTCCTCCTTTTTTTCCTTTTTCTCCCCAAAGCCCCAGTAGATATTCGTATGCCATAGTTGCACATCCTTCCAGTTGCTGTATGTGGGACGCGGCCTCAGCATGGCTAGAGAAGTGGTGCATCGGTGCGCGCCCATTGGTGCGTGCCTGGGAGCCCAACCCGGGCCGCCAGTAGCGGACCGCCCCCACTTAACTGCTAAGCCACGGGGACCGGCCCCGCAGACCCATGTTTTTAATGTCATTCTCTCATAAAAGGAACCAGTGCTCCTTGGAGTAAAAGGCTGATTCTAGATCTGAGGCTGAAAATCTACAAGAGAATCCTGGAGAATCCTGTAGTGCTGAAAAGCGAGGAAGTGTTAATTCCGCAACTAAAACACACCTGCAGGCTAGGTCTCACACTTTCATGTCATAAGAAAAATTAAGCATTACAAAGTGAACAATACATGTATCTAGTTGCAGCCATTTCCCCTTTCACCCAGGGATGCCATTTTGCCAGTCCCCATCAGTCTTGATTGGAAAGTTCCAATATTTTGCATATTTATTTCGCAATTGTATGTTTCTCCTCTCTCTCAACTTGTATCGGCATTCTCCCCCAGAAACAATCCCGAATACGTCACAAATAACACAGCATGCTATGATTTTGAGGCTTCCAATACCTCAGTGAAAAGATTCTTTTGTAAAATAAGTCTTCTTAAAATATGACCTGAAAAAGTAGAGCATAAACCATGTGGGAATGGCCCAGAAAATAAAGGTTCTGTGCTGAGCATTTAAGAAAAACGTTCTGGAGACCCCGCACACAGCCCCCTCCTCAGCCATCAGGGTGCAGACAGGGGCCTTGTCCTTCTGTGCAGGAGGCACCAATATGGCTACAGCGGCGCCTCCTCCATCTTCCTGAGGAAAAGAAGTTCATTCTCCACTGAGGACTCACCTCCCCTGTCCTCTGGTGAAATGCGCATGCGCCTCACTCTGCTCAGAGGGGCCAGGTTCTAGTTCCTGGTCATTGGAGGCAGCGCGGGATGTTCAGAACCCACAGTTTGGGGGTGGCCGGGCGCCCCCTTCTGGCAATGGTGCTAAATCACTCAAAACCTCAGTGCCCCAGCCTTTCTGCTGGTGGCACTGGTGATGTTCTGCTGCAGTCATGTCTCTGTGCCCAGGACATGCCTCCCTCCTTGGAGCCATGGCCTGCAAGAGAAGGGAGTCATCAGGCTTTGGAGTCCTTGGGAAAATGCCACCTCCGTGCCGTGGCACAATGAACGTACTGATTTCAAGTCCCTAGAAAAGAGCCACCCGTTTCCACCATAGGATTCTCCCTTGGATCTTCTATCTGTTAGAACCACAGGACTGCAGCTCGGCTTGTGATCAGAGTCTCCTTGATAAACTACCAGGTGGACTTGATCACAGTCACAGACAAGTGAAACCCAAGATGAAAGTGGAATATCTCTTGGCTCATCCTCATTTGGGAATTGTGGTCCCGAAGTCCTTCTGAGAAATCAGTAGCTCTCTGAAGCAGTGGACTACAGCTGGCATGCCTTGGAGCTTGTCAGGGAGGGAATCCCACTGTGCTTCTCTCTCATTTAGGAAGTCATCTCAAAAGCTAGTGAAATAAGGAAGAACATTGGGCTATGACTCTCTCTTTTGGATTATGTTTTTACGTACAAGAAAGTAATCTGCACTCATACCAGCTGTAAGTATCTGAAAACAAAATAATGGTAATATATTTACAATATGATACATCTTTAATATCAACAAATTACTTACAGAGAACATGATCTTTGATTCTTAAATAAATAAACTATGTACAGGTGTCAAATTATAATGCTGTACACCTGAAACCCCTAGTAGGAAAAATAAACAAACTTATGAATCACATTTTTTATTTATCCTTTCATGTCGTCAAGGGCTATTTGCTGTTTTTGCAGATTGTGAAATATAATTTTTCATGGAAAACTTGCTTCGGAATATTTTTTTGTTACAGACTTCTTTAAGTTGACATTAACTGCTGTGACAGATATACATGAAAATATCAGTTGTTTGAACATTAAACAAATGTATGTTTCCTTCATATAACACCTCAACACAGGCTTTCAAAGAGCAAGTGACTCTGCTTGTTGGTTTTTCTCCAATCAGAGATTCAGGGACCCAGCCACCTTCAATTTGTGGCTTTGCTGTCATCAACACTTGGCTTCAACTCTGGGTGTGTCCCGGGGTTTATTCCCCTCCGTTGTCAAGGGGAATGTATGGCACATCCTGGGGCGTGTTTTCGTGGTCTGAACCTATACATGCAAATAGCCCTTCATCCCCCATTTCCTTGCTGAGCACTTCTTCAAAGGGCCACACAGCAAAGAGCAAAGAGGCAGGGAAAGGAAATCTTATTGTGGTGCCACAGGAAAGGAGAGGATTTGGTGAATAAGACCTCTTTTGGCTTTTAAATATGTGCACAAATGCTATTTTTAGAACAAACAACCAATTTTCTTGATTGCACACATTTCTTCACTGAAAAGTGGGACTCAAAGTCTGATTGCACAAATTAATCCCAGGGGACAAACGTACGGAAGAGGACAAGGATGTCACTCATTAAGGTTCACAGCATCATTGGCTCTTTGAAAAGGTGATTCACATTGATTGTCAAAGGGCAATTGTTTTCTGGAATATAAGGAAGAACACGATTAACAGTTGGGGTAACAGGTGCGGGTTGATGAGCATCCATCACTCAGTCACGACCAGACTTCTCAGGCATCCAGGACGGTCAGTGTCGCCATCACTCAGCAGGCAGAGTGGTGGCGGGGAACCCGCTCCATGTGCTTTGAGAACTTCACACCGCCCTGCAGGTTATATGTCGTCCCTGACAGGGACACACAGGTGACATTCTCTACTTTCAAATAGATTAATCCTTGCAAAATGTACAAGTGGCTGATAAATATTCCTGAGAAGAAAAGGTTAATCAGGTTATTTCCAGGCATACAACCACCAGGTGAAAGAGAAAATGTCTGAACTGATCCTTTGACTGTAAGAGGAATTCTTCTGACAGTCCCCAGTGCCTGATGAAGCAACACATATCTGATCGGAGCTAATGAGAAGTTAGCCAAAAGTCCTGTTGTGCAGATATTTGAAATGTGAATATATGGATTTTTCTGACCTTACCTTTAATTTAAATGTGGAATCTAAGAAGCAAAACACATAGAAACAGAATAGAATGGTGGTTGCCAGGACTGGGAGGTGGGGATAATGGGGAGATGTTGGACAAAGGGGACAAACTTTCCCTTAGAAGATGAATAAATTCTGGGATCTAATGTACGGAATGATCACGAAAGTTAACAATAGTGTACGATATGCTTGAAAGTTGCTAAGAGAGTAGATCTGAAATGTTCTCACCAAAAAGAATGGTTATTATGTGAGGTGATGGTAGTGTTCACTAATCTTCGATGGTAATCACTTCACAGTATATGTGTCTATCAAACTGTCACCTCCTAATCCTTAAACTTACACAATGTTATATGTCAATTATAACATGATAAAGCTGGGGGAGGAAAGAACTTCAAGATGGCACCAGAAGAGCATGAAACCAAGCACAGGGCTGTTCTCAGCAAGGGCCCTTGTGTGACAGCACAGTCACATGCCTATGAAGCCAGCCTTGGTTCTCCCTGCAAAAACCCATCTAAACCCTGAGCTCTTATCACCGTCTCCACTGCTGACGCCCTGGCCTGAGCTCCCCCGGGTGACCACTGTAGTCTCCTAACAGGCCCCTGCTCTGCCTTTGTGCCTTCAGTTGACTCCCACACAACAGCCAGGGTCAGTCAGATGACATCCCTCCCACTCTTACAACCCTTCACTGGCCCTTCATTTCAGGAGAGTAAAACCAATGTCCTTGCAGTGGCTGACAAGTCTGTTCACATCCCCCAGGAGTCTCCCCCTCGCTCACTTGGCTTCAGCAGCACTGAGTCTCAAACAGGCCACAAACAAGCCAGGCACGTTCTTCCTGTGGCATTTTACCTGGCTCTGCCACCGCCTGGAGTCTCGCTGGAAATGTGTGCCCACATTGGATGCTCTCTCTCATGTGTATCTTTTAGGTCATTTTCAGTCATATGTATTTATTAGGCCCCAGACACTATTATAGGCACAGATGGTGGGATCCAGCATCTCTGTGATCAATATGAGGTAGAATATCATTTCATAAGTGTATTGACTATTTTGTAGATATTTTGCTGGATAAATAAATAAATAAATAAATAGAGAATAATAGGGAAAGAAAAAATCTCTTATACTCCCAAACAATTGATAGAAATAGTTAGATATCAAGGATATGGAGCTTAATTGGCCCTTCCTTAACTTTGGGACTAGGGTTAGGGGTAGGGTCACGGATAGGCTTAGCCATTATTCAGAATTACTATGAGGGTGCAGACATGGGTGGGTGGCCAATCCCTGAGGGCCACGCATCTGGGGAGGGCGGTCCTGCACTTGGTAGAAGCTGCCTGGAAGTCAGGGCTCAGAGGCCCAGAGGCCACGCTCTTCACTTATGCTCAGAGTTCGTCTTTCCATGGAGGCGACGAAGTTGAGAAGGAAGAACACGTGCAGCCCAGTGGTCAGGAGGGGATTCAAGGCTATAAAATACCTGCCCACTGGACCGACGTTTGAGGAGCAGCACTGGAGGGCAGTGAGAGGTAGCGGAATTCTGTTGGAACAGCTGGAAGTTTCATTTATGATACCATAACTCTACAAATTTTGAAAAAGAACACATCTCAGAATTAATGGTGGTGGTAGCTAGAAACTTATTTAGTTAAGAAAATGGTCTGTTCAGCTGAAATACTTCAAAATCAAAGCCATTTCTTGGAGCAGAGTTAGTTTTGTTCAATTCCCAGCCCCTGTCCATTTGTGCACTCATCCATTCACTATGTAACTGAGCCTTCCCCAGATTAGCCACAGTGGCTCCTGGCCATCTGACCTTCAGATCCCATGCAGTGGGCAGATTAGCATGCGATCTCTGTGCACCCCTCCGGCTCTTTCTACCTCATGTTCTAGATTCACATAGAGACACAGATAACTTTTAGAAACTAAGTGTAGCTGTATTTATGTCATAAAAAGCACACTGGGCCATCCTGAGATGTACTGCCTGGCCTCACTGCCTTATGGATTTCAGGGTGCACACGGAGCCGATGGAGGGAGATTGAGGGTGGCAGGTCCTGCCTGCCCTTGGTCCATTTGCCAATGGCCTTCCCCTCGCCTTGTCCTCTCCACACGCACAGTTCCATCTTGTTACATGTTTCCCACTCTTAGAGCTGACGCCTTTCCAGAGATTGAACTAGAAAACTACAAGTTCCAAATATTTGGTCCCAAGAAACCTCAGCAAGAGAAGCAGAAAATGTTTCCTCTTCCTCCAGAGTGTAGAAAGGCAGCCACTCTCCTGGGCACACAGTGGTCCTGGCAAGTGGTATTTTAAAGACAGCGACGTTTCTGTGGCTGGTGCTCTGCCTGGGAGTGGACCTCCAACCTGAAGTCTCAGGGGTCTGCTGGGCCATCTCTGCTCCTGGCCCAGCGTCAAGACACTGAAATGAACCTGCCCTCTGAGGAGGGGGTCTTGGGGGTCTCCTTCAGTAGCCAGGGAGGGGAGCTGGCCCCTCTCCCTTCTCCCACATACAATAATCTGATGACTGTACAATCTCTTAATTCAAGGAGGAACCTGACAGTCAGTACAGCATTTAAATTGGCATAGGAAGTAGAAGAACCAAACCACAACTCCCAGGCTGTAAATCAAATAGGAATTTAATGTAACAATATTCAAATCTAGTGTTAACTATTTACAATGAAATATCGCCGCTACAAAGAGAGAAAGCGGCCTTGGGGAAGAGGTGGCAGGGAGATGGGGCCAGTGCTCCCCGAGTACCATGGCTGTGTCCCCACTGCAGGGGGTGAGGTCGTACTAGCACTGGGCACTCGTTCAGTCCTCGGTTTGATGGTGGCTTTGTCCTCTTGGCCTTGAGAGTTCTCTGGCCAACTAGGAGCGGGGCTCCAGCAGGCACGACAGCATGTAGCTACAGGACAGGGTGACACCTGTGACCTACCAGAGTCCACAGTCCAGGTGTCCCTCCCAGCATCCGCCCAGCAGCTGGAGCCCAGGTGCCCCGGCCGTCACCACGCAACAGGTTCGGGGCTGAGGAGGGAGCCATGGACACGGGCTGCCTGGACTGGCCAGCAGGGAGAGGCCACCTCCACCCTCCCCATCTCTGGTCCGGCCTCACCTCTCATTCTCACTGAGCCGCTCCATGTTGGAGAACCAGGCCCCAAATCGCTCCTCGGGCTCTAGGTTGTAATCCTCGGCTGCCTCCTGGAGCTGCACGATCTCCATCATTACTTTGTGCTCCTGGGACCAGAGGGAAGGATGGATGCACACAGAGCCTGCTGGGGGATGCTGCAGGGCCCTGAGGCAGTGAGGAGTGGGGCAGTGGACTGGTCCTGGCGCTTTGCTCACGTGGGAACCTCCTTCCCTCCAACTCCATCCAGGCCCTACCTGTACTCAGAGATGGGGATAAACAGCCCCTCCTCCAGGAAGTTTCCCCTGATGCCATCCCTCCTACCGCCACCCACCAGCTGCGTGGCTCTCCCACTTCTCCGTTATCCAACTCTCTCGATACACGATACACGGAGGATGCAGGGGATGGAGCCGAGGAGTGATCTGCCCAGGGGAACCTCTGATTTCCACTCCTCCTCCCTCCCCCACAGGGACTGCCACAGCTGCTCACCTTTTTCTTTTTCTGGTGGTTGACCTCATTCCCCTGGAAGGCAGACAGCCAAAGTCCATCAGAGAGAGCCCCCTAGCCATGACTAGCCCCCTATGCCCACTCCTTCTAATGCTGCACTACTGCCAGGTCCCAGGAGGGGGCCGGGCATGCACAGACAACAGGACTTGGACCTAGGCCAGGCTCTGGGCTCCAGGGAAGGGAGGACATGGGGGCTGAGGTTCAGGGACCCTGTAGCCCAAGCCTCGCTGATGACAGACAGGGAGGCTGAGGCCTCAGGCAGGGAGGGGCCGCTCCATCCTTGATGTGTTACTTGTTTTGGAGGGGCCCAACTTCTCTCGCGTCCCTCAAACAAGTCCTCCTGCAGCTCTGCAGTCAGGCAGCTCTGCTGCGTCATCAGCCTGGGGAACTGGGGTGCGGGTGTCATGTGCAGACTTTGTTCCCTCATCCCTAAGATGTGCATGATGTCCCAGCTCACAGGGGTGGCGGTGAGGCTCTCATGAGAGGAAGTTACCGTGTTCTGACCACTCAGGGCTCAGTAGTGGGGCTCTCTCTTCCCGAGCCCCAATCCTGGTCACCCCCGCCCTGCCCCCAGGCTCACCCACCTCCAGATAATCCTCCATCGCAGCGTCCAGCATCACCAGCTCAGTTAGGATGGCACCAAGGAAGGGGACGACAGCCTGTGCCATTGGGGTTGGATGGGATGAGCCCCTGGTCTCAGGTGTCCCCAAGGTCCCTCCCCTGAAACCTCTCATCCTCAACCTCCTGGCCCACGCCAAGGTTCCCACGTGGAGCATCCTCAACCCTTAATAGCCTCCCCTCATTCCCCACCCCTCACACTTCAAGAACACCCGACTCCTCCTCATCACCTCCCAGGGCCTGCTTTTGGCCAATCACAGGGTATTTGATCCTTGTGATCCCTCCACACTCCTAAGTCCATCCTGCACCAGCTCTCCAGGCCCTCCTCCTGGTCACTTCTAAGGGAGGATTCCAGGCACTGTGGCAAAGGAGGCAGGGCTGCAGGAGGAAGGCCCCTCCTCTCTGGATTGGAGGCCTCCAGCTGGGAGGGCAGAGCCCCTCTCCTCTGACCCTGGAGCCCTTCCCCCACAGGCACACTCACCTTCTTCTGCAGCCTCTTCTGGCCTCTCTGGAGGTTCATCAGCAGGGTGGCAAACTTGGAGGGCCGCTTCTGCCAGGATGGAGGACAGGGTCAACCAGGCCATACTCCCCTCACCCCCTTTCTCCTCAGCACCACTGCCCTCAGACCCTGGACATCTGAACCAAGTCAGCTGGTACCAATGCTACTCCATCCTCCATTAAGTTCTGATTCTAGAACAATCCCAGCTCCAACAGTCACTCAGTGTGTGACCTTGGGGCTGCGGCCTGTCCTCCTTGAGGCTGTTTCCTCATCTGGAAAGTGTGAGAACAAACCTACCTCACGGGTTCTCCTGAGGACTCGTGATCGTGTGACCATCATCACGGTTCTCGCCCTCACCCCTCCAGGTGGAGCAGGGCAGAAAGCACCACACATCCCTTTCCTTCCTTTTCCCTCATCCCCGCTCTGTGAGTCCTGCACCACATGATCGTCATCCCTCCATTTCCCAGATGTGGACAGAGGCCCAAAGAGGGATAGTGAGTTGCTCAGGGGCCCACAGAGCAGAGACCGCTTGCCCAGCACAGCCAGAGATGCTGTTCCCGCTGCACTCCCCTAACCCCCAGCCCCACCGCTGACCAGAGTCCTGTCCTCTGGGCTCTGAAGTTGTGCCCTGACCCCCATCTGGGCCGAGCCACGGATGGGGAAGGACAGGGTGTCTCGGGAACCTGGTTGAGTGGCTCCTGCTGCCCCAGCCCACGGGAGTCTCTGCCCTGCAGACTGGAACTGAGGCCAAGCCAAAGCCTTCAGGTCCCCAAGGAACCCCTCAGGATGGTGCCCTGCTCTGCAGTATTTCTTCTTCCACACAGTAATGGGAACCCCCGAGGTGCCACCACTGATTGATGGTGTAGAGTGTAACAGGATGCTTTTCTTCCTCTTTTACGTGAAGCATATGAGGTCTATTCATGAAGGATCCAAGAAGAATCCATCAGTTCCCCAGACACCTCTCATAAGCCACCTGGGCACGATTTAGTTCTGACTAGGCACCAGGTGAGATTCCTGACTGTGACAGACAAGCAGTGAGAGCTCTAGGGGCCCAGTGGGGAGTCACAGAGGCACACACATCCGTCTCTGCCCCAGCCATTTGGACCCAAGGCTGGGCAGCCTTTGCACACCTGGCCCAAGGGAAACCCCCTGCAGTGCCCTTCCCTGTGGATGGCAGGGTGCCCTCCACTTGGAGGCGTGGTGAAGACAGAGGAGCAGCAGGGGCCTGGCTTCCTGAGGACAGACTGCACTGGCTTAGGGAAGAAAGGTACCCCACCCACCCCGTCCACCCCACAGCCTGGAAGAAGCTAATTGCCAGCAGCGTGGACCAGCACAGAAAGCAGCACCTGCTAAACTTGCCGGCTCAGCATCCCCTCCTGGAAATCCCAGCCACCACCAATTCGTGCCATGACCAGGGCCTCCCACCCTTCACACCCCTCCCCCACCTGCCCATGCAACAAACAGATCCCAACTTCCTGTTCATCCAGGAGAGATCAGAACTTTTCACAGAAACTTTGAGAAACTAAAACACCACATCCTGCCCAGTCCCCCCTACCCCCTCCCCCCTCACCCCTCCTCTCCTTCCAGAGCTCCAGCCTCCACTCTACCTTGATGAGCAGTTCCCAGCCCACTGCGTTGTCTTCATTACAGAGCTTTTTAAATTTTCGGCAGCTCTTCCTGAGGGGAGGGGAAAGAAGGAAGGAGAAGTTGGGGAATAATGTGGGGGCTGGGGAGTATGAGTGCAGATTCCTTCTATATGAGCACCTCAAAGCTCCAAACTGCCCGGATGAGGGTTGTCACTGGGTTCCTCTGAGCACTATGTTCTCCAGGGGCCACGGAGCGGGCTCTCATGTTGGTCACCTGGGGTCTCCATTCACATGTCTCCTGAGAAGCTCTGTGTCGACCAGTTTGTTTTCAGTTGGGCATAGAGCTCTGGGCTATATTGGGAAGACTTGAAAATCTCCAGTGTGGCTCAAGCCACTCTCTGCCATTAAGGAAACTGAGTCCTGAAGCAGAACTGCTGGCCTAAGGTCCCGGGGAGGATCAGAGACCCTGCCCACCAGCCCAGTCCGGTCCCCAGGTTTGCTGCCTCCCAGGAGGCCCCAGCTGACTAGGGGCCATGGCAGCCATGTGGGAGATGCCTCCTCCCCCTGGTCCTCCTGTGGAGAGACGCCACCCACCTGGACACTTTCCCCCAGGTCTTCTTGAGACGGTGTATGGACACGCTCTGCAGGGCGGAGAGGATGGCGTGCAGGGAGGAGAAGTTCCTCAAGGCCTGGCACTCCTGAGGAATGGGAGAGAGTGAGCTGTGAGAGGGAGCAGGAGCCCGATTTGCTCTAGCTGCAGTCCCCCTCCATTCCAGTATCCCCTCCCGGGTGCGACAGACACCCAGGGAGCCAGGCAGGGCACAGTCGGCCCCAAAGACTCACACTTTCAGGGAGGAGGATTGTAGCTCAACCCAAGGAAGGAGCCAGGTGGGAAGTGAGCACCCCACCACTGGGACATGTGAGTCAGGGTCAGCAGGCCCCTGGCAGGAAGGGCCTAGGGACAGTGCAGGGGCTTAGCCCACAGACTTCAATCCTGAGAGCTGATAAAGGAGAAAAAGCGGTTCCAAAGGCTCTGGAGAGGGCCTCCCACAGCGTACCCTGGCCACCTGAATCCAGTGCTCCACCACCCTGGCTCTGTCCCGGGCCGTCATGCTTGGGTCCCCGAGGCAGGAGGTGACAACACAGTTGGCCACACTGTTGAACTGCATGACTGTGGCACGAACGGTGGGTGCCAGGTGCTCATTGCCAGGCTTGTTCCTCTTGCTCCAGGTGGAGCCCAGGCACTGAGAGGGCACCACGTTCTTGAACAGTTCCTGGGGAGCAGGGGAATGTCACTTGGCTGTGCCACAGCCTAGCTTTGTGTCCCTGGCAGGGGTCACCAGTCAGAGCTGGAGCTCAGGAAGCTGGGGCTGTGGTCTGAGCCCTGTGGGGGCCCTGGGTTTCATCCTCCATTCACTGAGGCATCCCAACACAGGATGACCCAGGACCCAATACTGGGGGCGAAGACAGGGGAGCACTGCACCCAGCCCAGCCCCACTAACTGCAGGCTCCAGAGGGCTGCTCAACTTGGCTCATCCCAAGGGGGCATTGTCCACCCATCCTGATCGTCCTCTGCTCCCACTCTCCACTCAGATGCGCCTGCATGTGGTGCCGCTACAGACACGAGCTTTGTTCGTGTGTCTCTCTTTTAGTGGAGTTCACATCTGGTGCCTAGTAAGTGATGAGGCTGTGGAGCCTCCTGGGCAGATGAGTGGGTTGCCCCTGGACCTGGCTGCACTCAGTGAGTTCTCCTCCCCCCCTCTTGGGCCAGGCCCCACCAGCTTTCTATCTGTTCTACCGCATTTACTCTGCACAGCTACTCTGTGCAGCAGGTCCTGGTACTTCCTGTCTCTATGGTTTGAAGGTGCACAGAGAAGGCTTGGGAATTGCCCAGACCACATGGCTGGGAAGTGGGGCAGCTGGGATTTGGACCCAGATCATAGGAACCCAAAAGGGGAAAGCAGGTGGGGGGCAGCTGATGGCAGAGGGACGGCATGCCCCTCCCCACTCTCAGAGCCAGATGCTCACTGCGTCCATGACAGTCAACTGTTCTGCCACCGCCCTTGGAGAGAAGGCCATGAGGCTAGGCGTCTCCTCATGTGGCTGCTTCTTACTGGCCGCACGCCAGGGACAGGAAGGCTCTGGAGCTGAAGGTGACTCTGCCTCTGTGATCAGAGTTGGAAATGGAAATCCCAGCAGACCTGCTGGCCCCGTTGGCTCCAGTTCAGGACCCGGCACTTGAGCTGGAGCTGATGACGGCACCCGCTCTGCTTCTGGAGCAGCTGATGGAGGTGCTGCTGGCTCCAGTGCGAGAAGTGACGGGAGAAATAGAACTGGAGCCACGTCTGGCTCCAGATATGGCCCTTGCTCTGGCTGTGCAGCTGGCAGAAGCGAGGGAGCTGGTGATGGAGCAGAAGGAAGACAAAGGGTCACCTACAAAACTGACTTTCCATGTGCCCTTCCCCAAAGAGGAAGGATCCCATGGCCTTTAAAGGAATACCCAGTCATGACCCACCCCCTGGGGTAGTCTTCCCAACCTGCAGCCCCCCTTACCTGCTGACTCGGCCTCAGTGGCCTGGAAAAGCTCCAACTGGATGAGGAAAGGGGTGGCATGGTGCCTCTGGCCCAAGCCAGGCAGGATGTCCTGCATACATGCCAACTTTAGGTTGAAACCGGAACGGTGCAGGTGCTGCCAGATATCCTGGGGAGACGGCTCAGGCCAGGTGCCCAAGATGGGAGAGAGGGCGCTGGGGAGAGTCCCGTGTGGGGCAGAGTCAGAGGCCCGGCCTTGCATTCCACACTGTGTTCCCAGAGCACCTTCAATATGTCTGGACCCATAGGACGGCCAAGCCTAGTCCAACCCCTCTGTGGCTGTCCTTGCAGTGGAAGGCCTGCTCATCAAACAGGTCTAACAGAGAGCCTGTGTAAGGCTGCTCTTCCAACTGATACTCTTCTCCTGAAGGGCCTGGGCATGGCCTACCCCATCCTCCATGCACTTGAGCATCAGGACTGAGGTTTGAGCAGACTTGTGAGCAGGCTGCTCACCACACCTACTATTCTGAGCCCCGATGGTGGTGGTTAGGAGATGGGCATGTGGAGAGGGCAGGCAGAGGGAGAGGGAACCGTGGAAGCAATGGTCTCTCAGTGGCCAACTCAGCCCAGCCTCTCCTCTGCTTCCCAGGGGTGCTGGGACCCCATCCACAGTTCTCTCTGACTCATTTCCTCCCGCAGGGGAAGCCCCCAGACCTCAGCCCTCCCACAGAAATCCAAACATCTGTGAGATCCAGCCTTCTGCCAGTCACTCCCGACGCACAGTCTCCATAGCCCCCCAACCCCTTCTGTGGAGACGGGAGGCCCTCCTTCTGGACCCAAAGACCACTCATGATTTTAATTGATCCTGAAGTCCATCATTGTGGTCAGACTATGAGAGGATGCATCCATATCTAGAGGCAGCCAGGGGGTGTCACATCTAATGGACTGTGGACATGACTACTTATGACATCTAGAAGTGACTGTGAGGCTATCAGACTAGAAGTGAACCCCAGGGATTGTGTCTGCTTCATTCATTGGATTATCTCAGTGTCTAGAAAAGTGCCTGCCGTAGTAGGTGCTTAATACACATAGTTGACTGAATGAACCCAAACCAGATCCTTCCCAGGTATTTGAGTGGGCCTGGGCTCCTGTGCTGCCCCCAGAGATCACGAATCTGGACTCGCCAAGGACAAGAACCAGGATCACCTAGAGGAAATCTCAACATTCTCTGCCAAACAGGGAAACAGTTCTCTTTCCAGGTGTTTTCCAAACTCAGTAAGGCCACAGGCCAGTGAGGGGTGAGGCAGAGAGCTTCTTCACTGGGGACAGGGAAACAATAAATGTGAGGACACACAGGATGACCAGCAGCCCTTTCTCTAGAGCCAGGCAGCAGGTAAGCACCTGCCATGGCTTCTGCCATGATTTCCTACAATGACCCTATGAGCTTCATCCTCTTACCACCCCACCATTCAGATGAGCAAAGTGAAGCTCAGCAAGGTGTGGTGACATTCCCAGGACACACAGCTAGTAGGCGGGAGACTCACCACTTTGCTGTGGAGGGGGTGGGCACTCACCAATGGAACAGCTGGCCCAGGACCTGTGGGCTGGCGGTGAAGGCCTGGTACACGCACGAGAAGGTGGTGCCGGAGATGTTTCTACCCTGGAAGGATGGTAGCAGGGAGTCTGCCACCTTCTCCACTGTGCAAGCCTTGAGGGTCAGCATCGTGCGGGCCTCATCCACGGACAGGGTGGATTCCTTTTCATACCACAGGGACAAAGAGGGACATATAGTCAGTGGTGTCACCATGAACCACCAGGAGGATCAGGGTCTGGAGCTCAGACCTGAAACTCTCCGCACCTCAGGAACCTGTGCGAGAGGGACATGAGTGTCCACCTTGAAAAAGGATTTGGGTTTCAAGCACATTTGAGTTTTAGGGGAATGATAAACACGTGGCACCTTGAAGGCCTTCTGTCACCTGAGGAACACTAGCACCTCCCTGCATTCAGAGCTTGTATTAAGAGCACTGTCCTAGTGAGTCATCAATAAACACGCCACCGTAGATATGGGAAAACAGAAGGTTGGGATTTCACATAGCTGCTCAAGACCATGCAGGTCAGAACTGAGAGCCACCCGAGGCTTGGGCTGCATGACACTCCCTTTAAGCTCCTGAGGCTTGGTCTGCTCCTGACGTGGAGGAGCAGGGTGAGGGGACACCAGACTCCTTGGAGGACCCTGCAGAGTCACCTGACTCAAGTGTGGGTTCTGGGCCCACCCTGACCATCTCTGGTCCTGGGATGGAGACCCATCTCTGCGTGGTCTCACCACAGACCAGCACTGGATGCTGTGTTGGCCTGATGCACCTGCCCCGTGTCCACACATATGGAGTAATTAAACCTGTCAACCAGCTCCTCAACGATGTCCTGGGAGGAATTCTGCAAAGTCAGAGCCCGGGACCAGGCCAGGAGGCTTTAGGGACCTTCTACCCGATCTGTGGTTCTATGTTATGGTAGGCCTAGCAAACTAACACAGTCTATTAGGACACACTTAAGCTGTTCCCTGCAGCACTGCTGAAATGGCAACAGAATTGAGTCATGTCAAGGTCCAACAGCATTGAAAGGATGAATTGCTGTTGCAAATGCCCTCCTTTAGGGAACATTATGAAGTCACCTAAGGCCACAGCTCCTGACCTGACAGGCCCACAGTGAGGTGTGTTCTGTGAGACGACAAGATGTAGAGAAACGTACAGAATCACGTAATCTCACCGCATCCCCGTTGTGTTTAAATCCCCCCAGCAAGTGTGATGGTTTGTGAGGCTTGGAGAAGGTCTGCAAGGATAGTGTTGCTGACAGACAACAGGATCCAGCCGGGAAGTGAAAACAACCAAAACAGGGCGAACTGCTAAGGTATGTGTGACCTCGTGAAAAGTGAAAACAACATTAAATAGCTTCTCAACGCTTCCAACAAATATGTGAAGAGTGTCTTTCTACCCTACCACATAGCGGGTTGGGGAAGTGGAGGTCCAGATTCCTTAGGGAGTGGGCCTGTAGGACGCCCAGTTGGGAAAGCCATGGGAGGTCCCAGGGGAGTCCTCAGATTTGTGCCTGCGTTGTCGGCTCGCCCTGATCATCTTGGGGTCCTGGGTGTGGTGACCCACTGCTCATGCTCTCACCTCAGACCAGCCCTGGATGGTGGTGGGCTGTTGCACCTGCCCCTTTTCCAGGGGCCTTGAGTTGTTGATACCATCGGATAGCTCCTCAAAGATCTCCTGGGGAGAGTTCTGGAAAGATAGTGCCCGGTAGTTGGGCCAGGAGGCATCAGGGGCCTGCCTGGACATTGCCACTGGGGGACACCCCCATGAGAAATTCGGTTCCCTACTTCAGCCACAGAGGGGCATCTGCAAAGACATCCAGCCAGGGAGGGAAGCAGAACAAACCTCTAGGTCTCGGGATTAACACAGGGCAGAGGAGCTTTCTCCCCAGCACTCGCCTTCACAGCCTGCCAGCCATAACCTGGGGTATGAATACAACAGACTGGCCAGGCTCACAAACATAACAACCTGCTCCTGCTCTGGAAGGACTCATTCCTCACCCCCTGCCTCCCCCAACCCAAAACACACACACACACACACACACACACACACACACACACACACACAAATAAGGGGCAAGGGGTGTGGGGCTGCTCAGGTGGGATCACAGTTGTGGCCTGCCCTGCACTGGGCTGTACTGGGCTGCCCCATGTTACCTCTCGGCCCCTCCTGCCAAATGGCCAGCAGTATTGGTGATGAAACTTGAGCCAACCTCGATAGGAGCACAAAAGTCTCTGTCTCTGGGCTTTCCTGAGCCTAGAGCTTCTGAAGGCTGGGAGACAGCAGCAGAACATCCTGGGTTCTGAAGTGTCTCCAGCCAAATGAGCTGGATAACTGGCTGTCTCTAGAATGTTGGTGCATGGTTACCAGATTTCAAAGTCTGTTGGGGTCTATCACCGAGGAAGTGAGGTCACTACTTCAAGATTCCATGACCTGGGCTGCTTCTTGCAATCAGACCTACCCAAAGTCCCCCATGTCATCTCCTCAGCTGTACACATGGAGCTAACACAGCCCTGCCCACAGGTACCCGGAAATGTACCGAGGGTCCTGGCTTTGAGGAGGCAGAGTTGAATTTAGACCTCCTTTATCTGACAAGTTCACTGTCCAGGAAAGCTCATTGTGCCTCTCAGGTCCTCCCCAGTCTCCAGACCTGCACTATGGGGATCAGGCTAGAATCTGCTTCCTAGGGACATCATCAGGTGTATAGGAGATCACATCTATACCACCTGTGAGCTGGTGTCGAGTGTATCTAAGGCAAAAACTCAGAAATGGAAGAATGACTAGAAGGGAAGTAGCAGGAATACCACTCAAAACAGGCCTGGGTTCCAGCAATCTGATATTGGAACAGGCACTTCAGTCCCTCTTGGCCTCATTTTAATGTCAGCACAACAAGAGGGTCGATGAATGAAACTCAGACACTGTCGTCCTCTGGATTAAAGCTCAATTGTTTCCTGTTCTACGTAGAATGAAACTCAAGTGCCTCATCCCGAACCACGGGGTGGGCAGCCTTCACACTGGTTCCCAGTGATACCCACCCGTGGGACACACACCCCTTAAGGATTCCTGTGTGACCACTGAGTGCTCAGTGACTGGCTCTCACCAATAGAACACAGCCCGTGTGATGGGATGCCATGTCTAAGTCTTCAACACAAAAAGTCTCTCACTTCCTTCTTCCTCTCTCTCTTGAGTTCCATCTCTCTCTCTCTCTCTCTCTCCTATCTCTGAGCTGGAGAATGAAACCAGATGTTTTGAGCTGTCATGTATAGAGGCCCACATAGGAGAGAACCCAGGTAGTTCCCAGGCCAACAGACAGAAAGAACTCATGCTCTGAGTCCAAACTGCATCCTGAACCCTTTGCATGAGCTTGGGAGCAAATTCTCCGCCAGTCGAGCATCAGTGGAGGCTGCAGCCCCAGCCTGGAGACACCTGTGTGGAGGAACTGAGCAATTCCGGGTCTGGATTCCTCATCCACAAAAGTTGTGAGAGGGGAAATATTCGTAGTTTTCAGATGCGAGGGATTGGAACAAGGGTTTCAGGCCCCAGGATCTGGCCCTGCCCTCTCACCTCCACTCCTCTCTCCCGGCTGCCACCAGCCGCACTGGCCACCTTTCTGACATCCTCTGGCCAAACCCCTCTTGCCCTTGCGTGTCAGCAGCAGTGGTGTCTCCTCCCTGACACACTGCTCCCAGACTTGTGCAGGGCTGGCTCCCTCTTATTCTGTCCCAGCAGATGTCACCCCAGTGAGGCCTTTCAGACCCTCCCACCACCGACGCCCAGCCCGCCCTCACAGCCCCGTGCTTTGTTTCCCTCCAGCACCGGCTCTTTCCTTTCTCACATCTTTGCTTTCACACTTTTGTTCTAGTCCGTCCAGACTGGGAGCTCCTGGCAGGCAGGGACCACTCAGTCATTGTCAGCCCTGCATGGAGGCCCACCCGGGCAACCGGCACAGGGTGAGTGTCAGTGCACAGTCGCTGAATGAATGGGAAAAGTGTGTCCCCTCCTCCTGCCTTTGACCAGCTCAGACTGTGGAGGTGAACGCTGGTAATAGGAGGCGCAAGTTGTTCTGAGGCAGGGGACAGCCAGAAAGACCTCTGCACGACTCTTCACTGCTCCAGGAGCTGAGGCAGAGCTGAGTGGCAGTGTGTAAATTTAAGGTGTACAGCGCTGTGACTTGTACATACACTGTGTAATGACACCAAAGTTCAGTGTATATCCATCATCAAGAAGAAAAAACTTTTATTTTGTGATGCAAGTTTCAGGTTCTTCACTCTTAGCACCTTTCAAATAAAGCACACAGCAGTGTTAACTTACACAGTGCTGTATGTCAATTAGATCTCAATAAAACTGAAAAACAAAACACAAAATCCTCAGTGGGCACCACTGACACGGGAGGCTGCCTGCCCCCTGGTAGCCAACACCAGCACTGCAGCCCAGGCAGGAACTCCACTACACAGGAAGGAAGCTTTCCTTGGGTGTCCTCAAGGCAGAGGCTCTCCAGTGTCCCAGGGGGAAAGGAGAAGGACCTGCAGGCTTCCGGGGCATGGGAGGAACCTCAGGAGACCACCTTCCTCCCCTTTGTCTGTCCCCCACTCCGGGGTCTCCTCTTTACTCATGACGTCTCCTAACCTGAGCCAGGACAATGATTCCCCCCTACTTCCAAATGAGGACCCTCAGGGTCCAACAAGGACTGGTCTTGTCCCTGGACTCGGCACTCAGTGTGCAGTGCTCTGGCATGTCCTTCTCTATCCCAAGTTCTCATCCCCCCAAGCCGCCAAGCCAATCTCTGTTCTGAAGGCTCTCCAGGGGGTGGGAAAGGGTTTTCTCAGGCTCTCAGAGCACAGTGAGTCATCCATGGAGAACCAGTGCAGCAGACACTTTCTGAGCACATGGGACGCATGGAGTCTCCCACAGGACGCACTCCACTCTACACAGGAGGACACCGAGGCCTTCTCTCCTGCACCCAGTGTCTACACGAGGGGAGGATGGGCTCACCAGAGTTCCAGGTGCCCACAGATGCGGAATGCAGCACCCCAGTCCTGTGCTCTCCAGGCCTGGCCAGGGACGTCCCCGGAGCAGGTAGAAACCTAGGAACCTTAGGGATTCTTCTGTCCACGTCTGAGCGCCTGGGCGTGTCGCTAGGACAATGGATGCTACTGCCCCATGGCAGAGGTGCCTCCAACCTTTCCCCTCTGCCCCTTGTCACTTCTCTGGTTTCTACTATTTCTTGACTGCACCTCCATGGTCCCCACAGCAGAAGTCAGTGTGAGGGTGCCTGTGCACATGAGAGGATGGGAAGAGGAAAATGACCCCATATGCAGAGGGGTGGGCAGGGTTCCCCTTGGATCTTCAGGTTTCTCATTTCTAAAAGAAAACCTGAAGGGAAGGGGTTGAGCCTTGGCCAAGGAAGCTGGAGCCCTCCCTAATCTTCTGGATTCTGACCCCCTCCTGTGGTCTGGGTCAGTACCTGCCTCTCTTGGGCCACAGTTTCCCAATTGTACAGTGGAGGGTCAGGTGTGGAACAGCATGAGCATGTGCTCAGCCAGGAGAAGGTGTCACGCTCCATCAATACTGGGGGTGTCGGGGTGGTAAGCTGCTCAGATGAGCAGAGGCACACAGTGCTCGCTATCACAGGGAGACATTAGGGAACAACCTGGCAGTCAGCCAGGCCTCCTGTCCAAGACGTGCAGACTAAAGGGGCATGTGCCAGGCCGAGCCCAGCCTTGCCAGGCACACACAGACAAGACACCTACGGCTCTGCTCATGTGACAGGTCTCCGTGCCCTTGCCCCCACCCCACGCCCTGCCGCTCTCTCTATTCCCAAAAGAAGGGGACATTGGTGCTGGCCAGGCAAATGCATGAGATACCAGCATCCTACAGTCTGCCTCCACGCCTGCCTCTGCCACTGTGCATAAGGGGATCTCTCTCAGAGGACAGTCCTGTCTGTCGAATGTCACACGGGGCTTCCACAGCTAAACACACACATTGGTTAGGAATAGATTCTGCCACACAGTCTTGAAGACCCTAAATAATAGTGGCACAAACATGAAAGAGTTGTGTCTTTCTCACGTAAATACCCATGGAGGTAGGCAGCCAAACTACTGCTGGAAATGTCACAACTCATCTGCCTTTCTGCTCCAGAATCTTAGGATGTGGTCTCCGTCATCAAGGTTGTCCATGGCCCAAGATGGCTGCTGGAGAGCCAGCCTTGACAAGCAGCCCTGTCTGCACGTCCCACCACCGGCAGGAGAACAGGAGGAGGGAAACCTGGCCCTCCCAGCTCTGTCAGGTCCCTCTGGCAGCCTCCCCACAGTCCCACACCAGACTTCCGGTCACACATCATTGGCCTGCACTTCATCTGGTCACTCTTAGCCGCAAGACAGGTCAGGAACTTCATCTTTCAGTTTGTTGAATTGCTGCCTGAAAGAAAATGGATTCTCTGTTCTACAGGTTAAGAGAGGGTGGAAACGGTGGAAACCACCAGTGCTCTCTCCCTACACTAACCTTCCAGTTGAAGAGGAGAAGATGAGGGGATTATCAGACAAATTGGGCGTTCCTTCATCTACCACAGCCTCTCTTTTCAGGTTGTTTATTCATTCTCACACAGCACAAAAAGTCTTGCTTCCAAATCGGTAAATATGAATGGGGTCCCTGCCTCTGTTCCCAGCAGGATGATCGGAAGCACTGCGTGGCTTTCATCTGCCTGTACCTTCTACGTAGATCTGAGCAAATCCTCCTATTTCATAAATGGAGTGGGGCGGGTCTGAGGATGCAGAGCCTTTTAGGCAAATAGCATGTTTTTCAAGAGCAGAGTCAATTCTGAATCCTGCAAATCCAACAAGTACAGCGCCTTGACCCGGCCCCTCCATTTCTACTCCAAGGAGACTTAGAACCTTCACGGTGAATATTACTAGTTAAAAGAATCCACACTAAAGAAAACTGATAATGGTTAAAATGGCACGTGGTAAAATTTATCAGTGACTAAATAGTGATAGAAGAAGAAATACATCTGAACACATTTTGATATGAATAATAAGATTCAGGAAAGTTGACTTGGTAGAAATAATGAGACCTAAACAAAACTCAGAATAGCAGAATCTGTAGTCAGTACATTATGATGGGGATTAAGAAAAATCTGTCCATTTGCATAAAAAATAATTGATTCTGAGAAAAAATAGTATCAGAGAATTAAAAATCAAACGGATACACTAGAATTGTTTTCCTGTGCTACATTCTAAAGAAATCAATCAAGGAATTAATAATACTGTATTGCATATTTGAAAGTTGCTAATAGAGTAAATCATAGAGGTTCTCATCACAAGGAAAACAATATAAATCTTAATGATGATAGATGTTAACTAGACTTCTTGTAGTGATCATGTCCCAATAGATACAAAAAAATCATTACGTTGCAGACCTGAACCTAATATAAAAACATTTAAATTTAAATTTAAAATGTTTTCTTATGTTTTCTCTGAAAAATATATTGCAACTAAAATTTTTTAGTGTATTCTATAATTCTGATTTCAAGGTTCTATTAGGCACAGAAGGAAAACATTTAGTCTTTGAGACAACAATCAAAGTTGTCTCAGGTAAAAGAAATGAGATAAAATACCAGGGTCAAAATGGAAAAGTACAAATGACAAGTCTAAGTTGTCCTCTGCTCATTTCTTTGTATTTGCACTTTTTTAGTCAAATATTTTTATTGAGGTAAAATACGCATAACAAAAGATTTACCATCATAACCATTGTTATGTGTACATGTCATTAAGTTCATTAAGTTCATTTTCAGTGGATTACCTACAATAATATTGCTGTGCAACCATCACCACAATCCTTCTTCAGAACTCTTTTCATCTTGCAGCACAGAAACTCTATGCCCATTCATCAATAACTCCCCATTCCTCTCCTCCCAACCTCTGGCCAACACCATTCTGCTTTCTGTCTCTCTGAATCTGGCCATTTCAGGTACCTCATATAAGTGGAATCACACAGGGTTTGTATTTTGGGGACTGACTTATTTCATTGAGCATAATATCCTGAAGGTTCATCCATGTTATATCATATCTCAGAATTACCTCCCCTTCCAAGGATGAATAATATGCTACCGTATGTATATACGTCATTTTGTTTATCCATTCATCCCTGGACAGATACTTGGGTTACTTCCATGTTTTAGCTATTACGAACAATTTGAACATGGGTGTTCAAATATGTCTTTCAGACCATACTGTCAATTCTTTTGCATATATATCCAGAAGAGGAATTGCTGGGTCATATGGTAATTCTATTTTTAATATTTTTAAGGAACTGCCATACTGATTTCCACAGCAACTATACCATTTTACATTCCCACCACAGTGCACAAGGGGTCCAATTTCTCCACATCTTTGCCAACACTTGTTCTTTTCTTTTCTTCACCTATTTTTTTTATATAGTAGCCATCTTAACAGAAGGGAGGTGTAATCTCACTGTGTTTTTGATTTGCATTTCCCTAATGATTAGTGATGTTCAGCATCTTGTCATATGCTTGTTGACCATCTGCATAAATTACTTTGCTCATTTTTGATTTGGGTTGTTTTCTGTTCTTGAGTTTAGGAGTTCTCTATCTCTTCCGGATATTAAGAACTTCTCAGATACACGGGTTGCAAATATCGTCTCCCATCCTGTGGGCTGTGTTTTCACTCTGTTGATAATGTCTTCGAGGCACAAAAGCTTTTAATATTCATGAAGTCCAGTATGTTTATGTTTTATTTTATTGTCTGTGCCTTGGGTGTCATATCCACGAAATCATTGCCAAATCCTATTGTGTAAAGTTTTCTCCTATGTTTTCCTCTAAGAGTATGACAGTTTCAGCTCTTACATTCAGGTCTTTAATCCATTAGGAATTAAGCCTTATATGTGGCCTTAGGGAAGAGTCCAAGTTCATTCTTTTGCACATATATGTCCACTGCGTTCACCACCACTTGCTGAAAAAACTGTCATTTCCCCATAGAATAATCCTGGCAACCTTATTTCTGGGCTCTCTCTTCTGTTTCCTTGGTCTATATGTCTGTCTTTACGCCATTACAACGCTGTTTGGATATTGTAGATTTGTAGTAAGTTTTAAATCAGGAAGAATGAGTCCTCCAACTTAGTACTTCCTTTTGAAACTGTTGAGACATCTGGGCTTGCCTGAGATTCCACATGAATTTTAGGATGGGCTTTTTTCTATTTTGGTACAAAATATCATCGGGATTTGGATAAGGACTGTAGTGAACTTGTTGATCTCTTTCGATAACGTCGACATCTTAACAGCAAGGAGTCCTCCAATCCATGATCACGGGATGCCTCTCATTTCTAGTAGTGCGGGGTGGTTGTTCAGGTTGAGGTGACAGCGCTCTTCCATGCAGTCATGCGGGATCCCAGAATTCCTCCATACTGTGCCTTCACCATTGCCTTAGAACTCATCGACACCTGCATCCAGTCAACAGAGAGAAAAATGCATGTAAAACTCATGTGAGAAATTTTCAAAGACTGAGTGTGGATGTAGCACACACTTCTTCCACTCCTGTCCATTGGCAAGAAGTACGGACTGAACCAGCAGACCCTAAGAAGTCAGGACTGCAGGCAGACCCAGCAGACTCCAACAAATTTGTGACTGTGGACTAACCAAGGGCTAGAGACTCAGGTTCCCAGTGGAACCATCTGCTAGTTCAAGCTTCCTGCTAAGACTTTCACTGCCACTGTGGACTAAGCACGGCCGGAGACAGATGCTCTATTAGAGCATCATGTTAAAGTAGACTGACCATTCACCCTGGACTGGAAAGCAGGTTAGACCAGGAGCTCAATGCAAAGAGACCGGATCTCAGATACAAGAGGAACTTACCCACAGCTCTCGGAAACAGTGAAAAAGACAGAGAATTCAAAGGTTTTGCGGGTACCGATCGTAGTATTTCTCATCCCCGAAGCCATCAGAAGTCTCATTCAAATCCCACTGCTGCCACCAAACTGTTAACAAACAAAATACAACTGAAAATCTTCAATACCTTATTGGCTTTATTCAACAATTCATGAATCGGGCAGCATCCAATTTAGCAGATAGAAGGGATGTCCAAGGAGCTGTGCAAAATGAAAGACTTTTACAGGCAGAAGGGAGCAAATACAAGGAAGTCATACTAGGCACAAAGCAGGTTGGCTACTGCAAGGTTATTTCCTTTGGGGGACAGCAGGGGTCTATCTGGCACAATACCTACCTAGTGCCGATCAGGCGATTCCTGACTGACTGATTAAGATTCCACTTATGGGAGAGCCAGGAATGTAATGAAGTCAAGTCCTGGTTTGTTGACATGGGGCTCAGCCTAAGCGGCTCCATTCTGGGCCTGTTATCTTGGTTCTAACACATGACTTCTGCTGGTCCCTGCTGTCCCCAGTTACACCCCGGGTGTCCCTTCACTGACCATTGCTTGTCACACACCCACGGCACCTGCCTCCAGTCCTTCCCCCTCAACACGGTAATCCCGCACCACAACCACCCCGACACTATCGTGACTTCTTCCACCACACGTCCCCTGTACTTCCCACAAGGCAGCAAGACGCTTCATAAACACCACCAGCGTTTATGTCCAATGGGATGAGAGGGCTGCCCCTGTACAGGGAGTCAGAACTTGCTGGGCCTGTCACATGGCCTCCAATCACCTGTACCCCAGCGTAAGTGCTCACCCTGCTGACAGACTCAGTCTTAGCCAGCTCCATCTAACAACAGCCTTGCCCCAAACTTCCCTTCAAATTGCTCCACCCGTTTTTGGCCCCAACTGTTTTTTGAGGAGTCATTGTGGCGTAGCCTTCAAGGCCCCGTGGTGATTCCGTGCCCAGGCACAAACGGCTCTTGGTCCACACACCCTTTGCTTGTACCACCTGGAATCACAGAGCACAGGGAGCCGGGGAATGGGCACAGGTTACAGGTTTTACCACCAAGAGCCCCAAGGAACATTTTACAGCAGGAACACCCACTTGTCGGTTTCCTGTGGGCCCACATCACAAGGCTCTCACCTGGTACACCACTCTCTTCCACAACCCTCTGGTCAGCTTTCCCAGGCTATGTTCTGCAATCCATCATTGTCTCTCTCGACCTGCATGTAGTGGCGTACCCCTCAGGCCACAAGTCCCCTGAGATTCCTGCCCTACCACCAAAACAAAGAGACACTGTCATTCCTTTAGTACTGGGCACTTCCGTTCTACTAGGCTTGACTGGACTAGGCACAGGTACGTGGCCATAGCCACAGAAAATCGGGTAATCGAGGCCACCAACAAGTACTGACAACCATAACCCAACACAGACAACAACTACAAAAGACTCTATCCTATTCCTTGTGCAACAGTCTCCTAAGTCTCTTGCCAAATGGTTTTAGGAAACTGCCTGGCCCCAGACTATACTGGCCAAGGAAGGAGGGGTCTGTGCCCTTCCAGGGTCCACTTGCTGCAGGTACATCAACCCTCAGGTTCAAATCTACCTACACCAGGTGGCCCAAGAGGTAAGAATACTGCATAATTTTACCCAGATCTTTGAACAGATTCCCAGGGCTCCCAACAACACTGACCTATGTTCATGGCTGGTCTCTTCAAGTTGGGGACCATGGCTATGGACTGGTTGTCAGATTGTTGCTTGTATGATTATAGGATATGTTACTATAGCCCCAGTCAGGTGTTTACTATCTGGCCTACAATGTGCCTTACCCCTAACAGCTCCATTAATTACCCTAATTTCACATTTTTATCGAAGAAAATCTGCTTAACATAAAATACACCATTTTAGCTACTTTAAAGTATATTATTCAGTGACTTCTAGTACAATGATAATGTTGTGTGGCTATCACCACTATCTAATTCCAGAACATTTTTAATACTCTCAAAAGAAACCCATACTCATTCATTCTGCATTTTCCCCGAAACTAAGTGCATGAAAACACCTCATCTGTCTTCTCTCCCTGAGGATTTGCCTATTTGGGACATTTCATTCAAATGGAATCATATAATCTGTGGCTTTGTGTATGGCTTCAATTAGCACACATTTTTAAGGATCATCCACGGCCTACCATGCAGCAGTATTTTCTTCCTTTTTATGGCTGTATAATATCCCACAGTATTTGTATGCCATGTTTGCTTTATGTATTGGTAACTTCGTATGAATTTGGGTTTATTCCATTTTTGGACTATTGTGAATAATGCTGCTTTGAATGTCCAGGGACAAGTTTTTCTTTGAACATATGTTTTCAATGTTCTTTGGGAGATACCTCACATCAGACTATCCTGGTCAACGGTCATTCTAGGTTGAAGACTTTAAGAAATGCAAAGCTATTTTCTATAGTGCTGCATCGTTTTACATTTCTACCAGGAATGAATGAGGGCTCCCCTTTCTCCACATCTTTACCAACACTTGTTATTTTCCATTATGTTGAATACAGCCTTCATAGTGAGTGTAAAAGACTATCAAACTGTGGTTTGAATTTCCATTTCCCTAATAATTCAGGATATTGAGCATCTCTCTGGTGCTTATTGGCCATTGGCAAACCTTCTGGAGAAATGTCTATTCCAATTGTTTGCCTATTTTACTTGATGTATTTGTCTTTTATTATTGAGTTCTAAGAGATATTTATATATTCTGAATCCTAGATCCAGATCAGATAACAAGTTGCAAATAGTAGGAGCATTCAGTACTTCACTTTCAACAATGAATAGAACACCCAGACAGAAAATAAGGAAACAGCAGACATAAACAACATTAAATACTATGTGAACAGTAGCAGAATACACATTCT
Source organism: Diceros bicornis minor (assembly GCF_020826845.1). Classification (NCBI taxonomy): domain Eukaryota; kingdom Metazoa; phylum Chordata; class Mammalia; order Perissodactyla; family Rhinocerotidae; genus Diceros; species Diceros bicornis. The sequence continues at coordinate 60,187,679 of NC_080754.1, forward strand.
TCTCAAGAGTACACAGAAGATTTTCCGGAAGAGATCACATGTAAGGTCACAAAACAAATCTTAACAAAATTAAGAAGAATGAAATCATACTAAGTATCTATTCTGAACACAATGGCATGAAACAAGAAATCAATAACAGAAGGAAAACTGCATCATTCATAATAGGTGGAAATTAAAGAACAACCTCTTAAACAGACATTAGATCCAAGAAGAAATCAAAAGGGAAATTAGAAATAGCTCAAAACAAACACGAAAATTAAAAACACACCACAACTTACGAGATGCAGCAAAAATAATACTAAGAGGGGCGTGGCCCCGTGGCGCAGCGGTTAAGTATGCACACTCCACTGCTGGCGGCCCGGGTTTGGATCTCGGGTGCGCACTGATGCACCGCCTGTCAGGCCATGCTGTGGCGGGGTCCCATATAAAGTGGAGGAAGATGGGCACGGATGTTCACCCAGGGCCAATCGTCCTCAGCAAAAAGAGTAGTATTGGCATGGATGTTAGCTCAGGGCTGATCTTCCTGATGAAAAATAAATAAAAAAATACTAAGAGGGAAGTTTACAGGGATTAATTTGTACATTGTTAAGAAGAAAGATGTCAAATAAACAACCTAACTGACAACACACAGAACTAGAAAAACAAAAAAACTAGACCCAAAGTTAGCAGAAAGTTGGAAGTCACAAAAATGAGAACAGAAAAAAAGGAAATAGAGTACAGAAAGACAATTAAGAGATGAATAAAAATGAGTTAATGTTTTGGAAAGAGAAAATTGACAAACCCTTAGTAGATAGAATATCTAAAAAAAGAGAGAGAGAAGAATCCAATAAAGTAAATCAGAAAAGAAAGAGGAGGCATTACGACTGATGCTTCAGAAACAAAACGATCATAAGGGACAGAGCCAGCCCAGTGGCGTAGGGGTTAAGTTCTCGCACTCCGCTGCAGCACTGGCCACAGGTTCGGATCTCGGGTGCGGACCGACGCACCGCTTGCCAAGCTGTGCTGTGGCGGCGTCTCGTATAAAGTACAGGAAGATGGGACGGATGTTAGCCCAGGGCTAATCTTCCTCACCAAAAACAAACAAACAAAAAAGATCATAAGAGGCAATTCTGAACTCTTGTACACTAACAAATTGGATAACGAAGACAAAACGAATCAATTCCTAGAAACAACCTACCACGTCTAACTCATAAAGAAACAGAAAACTTGAACAGACCAATATGAAATAAGGAGACTGAATCGGTAATCAAAAACCTCCCAACAGGAAGGAGAGTAAAGTGAGTGTCCGACTTCATCACAGACCCAGAGCGAGCCTGCCCCAGCACTAGGCTGACTCCTATGGACCTAGGTGGCTCCCTGAGTCCTCCTGCTAACCCAGGCCCTGGCTCACCCTGGAGCATGCCAGCTCTAGTGGCCCCAAGCAGCGTCCTTGGCACCAGGCACTCAGCAGGCTCCTGGGAACCCAGTCCCCCATCTCAGCCTAGTGTCCACCGTATTCAGCAGGCCGAGGTGGTGCCTGTCACCCCAAGTTTTGTCCCTGGCACCAGTCTCCTGGTGGGCTCGGCTGAATGCAGACTCTGGCTCACTCGGTGCCTGCCTATTCGCATGGCCCAAGGCAGCAAACTCAGACACAGGTACCTTCCATGGCAGGGCTCCCAGTGGGTTCCAACAAACCCAGGACCCCAGCTCACTCCAGCACTTAGTGGCTCCAGCAACCCCAGGCAGATGCCACAGCACCAGGCTTCCCGTGGGCTACTGGGAACTCAGGCCCATATCTCACCATGGCATCTGCCAGTTCCAGCAGCCACTGGAAGCTCCCCCAGAAACAGGCGCCTGGCAAGCTCCTACAAAACCAGGCCCCTAACTCACCCAGATGCTTGGTGACTCAGGTGGCCCCAGGCAGCTCCCATGGCACCAGGCACCGGCAGGTTCCCAGGAACCCAGGCTTCCATCTTGACCCAGCACCTGCTGGCTCCTGCTACCCCAGGCTGCTCCTGTGGCCCCAGGCTCCCAGCACGCTCCCAAGATCCCAGACTTCTGGCCCACCCCAGAACAAGCTATCTCTCGTGACACCTGGCTCTGCCAGACTCCTGTGAATAAACACTCCCAGCTAACCCCAGGACCAGCCAACTCTCATGGCCCTGGATGACTCCTGTGGCCCCAGGTTCTCAATCGCCACCTGCAAACGCAGGCTCCAGTGGTGGTACTCGTGAACTCAGGATCCCAGCTGTGCCCAGGTCCAGACAGAATCACATGGACCCAAGCTTTCCACTCACCCCAGCACCGGGCTGCCCAAGGACTCCAGCAGCAAGCCTGCCCCTGGACACCGCCAGATGGCTCACACAGACTCCTGAGAATGGCTGACTGTGAAGGGTTTTGTTTGCTAAAGCCAATGTGTAAAGCCCGGAAGAGGTGGCTACTTCCTCAAATTTGCAGACACCAATGCAAGGCCACTAAGATCATGAATAATCAAAGACACATAACACCAGCAAAGGAAAATTATAAATCTCCAATGTCTGACCAAGAAATGGGGATATAGGAACCATCTGATGAAGAAGAATATTCTGATTATTCAGAATAATCCTCTTTAAAAATTCAGTGAACTACTGAATTCAGATGCCAACTAAATGAAATTAGGAAAATAGTACAAGAACAAATAAGAAGTTCAACAGAGAAATAGAAATCATTAAGGAAAAGCAAACAGCAATTCTACAGTTAAAGGACACAATCACTGCATTGAACAATTCAATAAAGACCTTGAAAATCAGATTCAACAAAGCAGAAGATATAAGTAGTGGAAGTAGAAAACATGATATTTGAAATCATCCAGTCAGAGGAGCAAAAAGAAAAAAAGAATGAATGGGGTGAAAAAAACTGATGTAAATTATGGGATACCATAACAAAAATTAGCTATGCATTATTGGCGTACCGGAACGAAAAGAGAGGGAGACAGGAAAAGAAAGTTTATCTTCAAAAAAATAACGGCTGACAACTTCCCAAATCTGGGGAGAGATTTAGACATCCAAGTTCATGAAGCTAATATGTCACCCCAACATTTCAAACTCAAATGACCCAAGACACATTATAATGCAACTATCTAAACTCAAGAAAGGATCATACACCATGATCAAGTTCAACATATGCAAATCAATAAATGTCATATACCACATTAATAGAATGAAAGATAAAAATCATGAAATTATCTCAATAGATGCAGGAAAGCCTTTGACACAATTCAACAGCCTTCATGATAAAAACTCAAAAGTTGATTATAAAAGGAACATACCTTAACGTAATAAAACACACAGCTAACAGCATATTGAGTGGTGAAAGGTTGAAAGCTTTCTTGCCAAGATCAAGAACAAGACAAGGGTGCCCACTCTCAACACTACTCTTCAACACAGGACGGGAAGTCTTAACCAGAGAAATTTGGCAAGAAAAAGAAAGAAAATGCATCCAAACCGGAAAGGAAGAAATAAAATGGCCTCTGTTTGCAGATGATATGATCTTATATGGAGAAAACACTAAAGACTTCCCCCCAAAACTCTTAGAACTAATAAATGAATTTAGTAAAGTTGCAGGATACAAAATCAACGTACAGAATCAGTAGCATTTCTGTACACTAATAATAACTATCTAAAAAGATATGAAGAAAACAATCCTATCTACAATAGCATCAAAAACAATAAAATACTTAGGAATAAATTTAACCAAGAAGGTGAAAGATCTATACACTGAGAACTACAAGATACTGATGAAAGAAATTGAAAAAGGCACAAAGAAATGGAAAGATAGCCTAGGTTCATGGATCAGAAGAATTAATATTGTTAAAATTACTACCAATGCTACCCAAATCCATCTCAAGATTCAATGCAATGCCTATTAAAATTCCCAGTACATTATTCACAGAAATAGGAAAAATAAGCCTAACATTCATATGGATCCACAAAAGACCTCCAATAAGCAAAGCAATGCTGAGAAAGCAATATGAAGCTGGAGACATCACAATTCCTGATTTCAAACTTTATTACAAAGTTATGGTAATAAAAATGGTATGGTACAGGCATAAAAATAAACACACAGACCAACAGAACAGAATCAAGAGCCCACAAATAAAACCACACACATACACTCAGCAAACAGTTGACAAGTGAGCTAAGAAGACTCAATGGAGAAAGGAAAGTCTCCACAATAATTGGTGGTGGGACAACTGGGTAACCACATGCAGAAATGATTGGACCCCTATTTTACACCACTCTAAAAAATTATCTCAAAAGCAATTAGACTTAAATGTAAGACCCAAAACTGTAAAAGTACTAGAAGAAAACTAGAGGAAAGCCTGCTGAAATTGGTCGTGGCAATGATTTCTTTGGCTAGAACACCAAAAGTGCAAGCAACCAAAGCAAAACTCAACAAGTGGGACTCCATCAATCCATAAAGCTTCTGCACAGCAAAAGAAACAATCAGAAGAATAAAGGGGTTAATAACCACAGTATATAAGGAATTCTTACAACTCAATAGCAAAGAAACCAAAAATACGATTTAAAAATGGTCAAAGGACTTGAATAGTTATTTTTCCAAAGACAACGTAAAAATGGCCAACAGGTACATGAAAATGTGCCCCTAATCACTAGTCATCAGGGAAATGCAATCAAAACTACAATGAGATAGCACTTCACTCCTACCAAATTGGTTATCATCAAAAAGACAACAGAAAAAAAGTGTTGGCAAGGCTGTGTAGAAAAGGGAACCCTGTGCACTGTTGGTATGAATGTAAAGTGGTACAGCCACCATCAAAAAAGTATGGAATTTTCTCAAAGAAATAAAAATAGAACTACTGTACGATCAAACAATTCCACCTATCAGTGTATATCCAAAGGAATTGAAATCACCAACTTGAAGAGATATCTGCACGCCCATGTTCATTTCAGCCTTATTCACAAAGCCAGGACATGGAAACAATCCAACTGGACACCAATGGATAAATAGGTAAAGAAAATGTGATATATATACACATATATACGTGTGTGTGTGTATATATATATATATGTATATATATGTCTGTGTGTGTGTGTGTATATATATACACATATATATATACATATATATACGTAGAATGGAATATTATTCAGCCATAAAAGAGAATGAAATCCTGCATTTGGCAACAACACGGACAGACATTGAGGGCATTATGCTAAGTGAAGTCAGTCAGATAGATAAAGACAAACAGTATAATCACTCATATGTGTAATCTAAAAAAGCTGAAATCAGTGAAATAGAGAGGAGAATGGTGTTTGCTAGGGTCTCAAGGATGGGGGAAATGAGGAGATTTGGGTCAAAGTATACAAACTTTCAGCTATAAAATGAATAAGTTCTGGGGATCTAATGTGCAGCATAGTGACCATAATTAACACAGTTAAGACAGTAAATCTTAAAAGTTATCACTAGAAAAGAAAAGTTAATTATGTGAGGGAATGGAGGTGCTAACTCACCTTATTGTGCTAATCATTTCATAATAGATACATGTATCAAATCATCATCTTGTACACCTTAAACATATATGTTTTATGTCACTAATTACTCAACAAATCTGAAAAAAAAAAATCTCCCAACAAATGAAAACTCAGGTCTAGATAACTTTACTGCTGAATTCTACCAAACACAGAAAGAAGTATCAACAACAAGCCTTCTTACACTCTTTCAAAAATTGAAAAGAGAGAATACTTCCAAACTCATTTTATGAGGCCAGCATTACCCTGATACCAACACCAGACAGGGATACTAAGAGAAAATAAAATTACAGACCATTATCCCCGATAAACGTAGTTGCAAAATCCTCAACAAAATACTAGCAAACAAAATTCACCAGCATGTTAAAAGGAGCATACAACATACCAAGACGGATTTGTTCCTGGAATGCAAGGATGGTTCAACATACAAATTCAATCAATGTAATAGACCACATCAAAAAAACGAAGGGAAAAAAACATATTATCATCTCAATTGATGCAGAAAAAGCATTTGACAAAATATAACACTCTTTCATGATAAAAACATTCAAAAAATATAAATAGAAGGAATTGACCTCCACATAATAAAAGCCATATACGAAAAACCCACAGTGAACATAATACTCAATCATGAAAGACTGAAAGCTTTTCCTCTAAGATCAGGAATAAGGCAAGGATGTGCGATCTCACTACTTCTATTCAACATAGTACTGGAAGTTCTAACCAGAGCAATTAAGAAAGAAAAAGAAATGAAATGCATACAAATTGGAAAGGAAAAAGTAAAATTATATTGCTAATCTTATATAAAGAAAATTCTCAAGACATCACAAAGAACCAATTGATCTAATAAATGAATTCAGCAAAGTAGCAGGATACAGACAGCACACAAAAATCAATGGCATTTCTACACACAAATAAGGAACAATCTGAAAAGGAAATTACAAAAAAGACTGATTCTGGGCTGGCCCCATTTCTTAGTGGTTAAGTGCGCGTGCTCCGCTGCTGTCGGCCCGGGTTCGGATCCTGGGTGCGCACCAACGCACTGCTTCTCCGCCCATGCTGAGGCCGCGTCCCACATACAGCAATTGGAAGAATGTGCACCTATGACATACAACTATCTACTGGGGCTTTGGGGTGGAAAATAAATAAATAAATAAATAAATCTTAAAAAAAAATAGACTGTTCCTAAGGTCCCTGCCCATGAATTCATGAATGAATACTAGGGATAACAGACACAAGGAAATCAACCAAGAACTTCATGTTTATTTATTAAAAACAACAAATCTCTATAAGGAGTTTGAATTAAAAAAATATAACGAGTCAATAAACCCCATGTAAAACAGCCTTTACATCGAACGCAATTGATGGTCCTTTTTTTTTAAGTCTATTTTCCCTCATATCAATACTGTAATAAAAAATTTTGGCCCAGGGAGATTTTACTCCAAAGACCACCCAAATAGTGCTTCCCTTAAGACTCTTCATACTCTCTTCAAGCCTCATTTTTGTTGGCATCTCCTGGACTCGAAAGAAGTGATGGGGAAAAATTTGTCAACTTTCATTTTCATTCCATGGAGGAGTAAGGGTATTGTTTAGATTTATTGATCTCAAGTCACAGGGCAACAGGTATGGACCAAAAGGGACATCTCAAAAGGTATGGAGGAAAAAAATCCAAGAACTATGGAAAGGAAACCACAGGTGGCACCACTCAAGTTGTAGAGGGCCATATGCTGCCTTTCCTTGAAAAGAAGAGCAGAGCAGGTCATGACAGCAGTAGGGAGAATGAAAGATGACACGGGAATGACAGCAGAGGGACTGAGAACGTCCAAGGCCTTGTGCAGATCGCTCACTTGACTCAAGCTCACACAAGTCACAGACAAATCTAGGGGATCCAGCCCATGGCTGGTTTTGTGATTGGCTTCCCTAAACCAGCTGCTTCAAGTCAATGCCCAAACTTGATACCTGACACCGAAAGTGAGAAACAGAAGAGCAGATGAGAATAGACACCAGGAGGTTGCTGTGGCACCTTGAGTTCCCACCTCGATGACAAGCAAGTGGGACTGATCACTACACACAGGGCCAAAAAGATGAATTCTGCAATAAAAGAATTGAATTCCTACTGTTAGTACTTTTATAAAAAATGCTACAGCAATTTGACAATTAAATCATTACAATCTGTAACTCCTTAACAAGTGAGCAGCATCTGAGCAATCAGCCATTTAACATATGAACAAATAAAATTTGTGTTGTATATCTAAAGCTATATCTTGCAAAACTCACTCTCAGAAAGGCAAAGCCTATACAATATAATTATGGTACTTTCTGTTGCACAGGAATACACAGAAGGGACAATTAGGATATAGCAAACCAGGATTCAGATGGACCGATCAGGAACTCTAGATGAAGAAAAGGGTCAAGAGAATTCTGAGATGAGTCTGCAATATAGTGATGATAACAGCTATGCTTTATTGAGGGTATGTATATTATTTGCCACACGTTGTTCTAAGTATTTTATATGGATCATCTTTTTACAAATTACAAGTCTAGGAGAGAGGAACTATTATTACCATACCATTTTACAGATGGAGAGGCTGAGGCTCAGAGAAATTAACTTATTCAAGGTTACACAACTATCAGGTCTTAGGGACAGAATTTGAACCCGGGCAGTTTGAGCTCATGGTCTGAACTACTACAGTAAACTGCCTAAGGTATTTATAGATAGGAAGTAATGCTTCTCTAAAAGGCAGGGCCAGAATGACTGGAACACTCCATTCTAGAGAGCATGGTATAGTGGGAAGAGCATAAGTTTTAGAGTTAGGCAGAACTGGGTTCAAATCCTGACTCTGACAATACCTGTGTGACCCTAGAGAAGTCACTTAATCTCTCTGATCCTCAGTTTCTCTATTGAAAAATTGAGATGGTTATGCCTACCTTACAGGGTTGAAAAATGAGATCCCATGGAAAGCACTGGGCACTCTGTAGATGCTTTCATGGGAGCTATTACTTATTGTGATTAATCAGAACAGAGCATCTCTGAGAACCCTGGCAGAGTCACTGTCTGGGAGAACAAGAGAAGAGCAAGAAGCCACTTCATGAAGCTGACAAACTGATGAAGTGGCAGAGCTAATGGAGCATATAATATTAAGAGTTTGCAGTTTCATCCTGCAATCAATGGAAAGTTATTGAAGGATTGTAAACATTATAATAATACAATATTTGTACTTTTGAATGATAAAAGCACTACATGCATGTTTTAAAACTTGCAAACAATACAGAGTTGCTTCAAATAAAGTCCTCCCCTCACCCTGCCATGTGCACTTAGAAACATCGCCTTAGCAGCGATACGGCAGTTGGATTAAGCAGACAACAGTCATTCAGGTACTTTACTAGTTCAGGCAGAAGACTGTGGAGGACTGAATTCAGATCATGGAAGTGGGGATGGACAGGAGGGGACACAGGAGGATGTGGGGGAGCTGGGAGAGAGAAGTCTGGAAGGAAGCCAAAAGGGAGTAAACAAGATGCTAGGAAAGGAGGCCGGGTGTAGAGTCACGTGCCAACGAGAGGACGCCTTTGGATTCAAAGGGCAGCACAAGTGACTAGGAAGAGAGGATAGTGACAGAACTGCTCATGTTGAACGGGCTACAGAGAGGAAGTGACACAAATGGCCAACCCAAGTCCAGATCTCCAGTGCCTGGGTAACCCAGGGAACTGTTTATTGCCACCTTCCAATTTAAGGAACATAAGCACACCCCCACAGTCAGAAATACTTAAAAGATTACTCACAGATGCAGTGTGTTACCGACTTTTAACTGGAAAATTTAGAAACAAGACACCAGAGAAAAGATAAAATATCATTTGACGTTGAACACTGTACTTTGATAGGGAAAGAAGGAAGGAGTAGAAAGACAAGAAGGAAAAAGAAGGAGGCCTGGGGAGTCAGGGACTCAGCAGCATGTGCTACACTGGGCTTCAGACCTTTAGCCCACTCCTTCAGGCTCAGGCCCTTTGCTGCATGACATGACTGTGTCCTCCACCAGGGACATTCAAATTAAACATCTAATGCACTCATGATACAGCTAGAGGTACCTTGTCACCACCAAGGAGCCGTGATGACCACTGCCTGGTTCTTGTTCTAAGCAGCTATCCTTCACAACCACTGTGTGCCAGGAGATACCCGCAGGGGGAAAGTGCTGATCCCCAGTTTTCAAGCACTTTCTTCTTTTTCCTTCCCGCAGGCAGGTCCCGGGGATGCTTTCTTTTCTTAAAGCTGCTCACATGTTGGGATTCTTTTTCCCATCCAATGAACTATTATTCTTAATTTACTCCATTCTCCCTATTCAAGACAAGCACGTGGGCCCTTAGCATGTTAAGGGTTCTGCTTTGAATCACTGTAGGGAAATAGACAGAAGACAACACAAAGAATAAATATGGGGAAATTGCAGAGGTTACGGAATTTTATAAATTCCTAACAGTCAACTCTGATTCACATTCCCTTCCTTACTGATATGGTGATTACTAAGAACCCCCTTGGTCTTTATTCTTGAGTGGGCTGTCACCAAGTTTTCCCACTTCACACAAGACTCAGAAGGCATAATATAAAGGGTCGTTGATTCTGTCTACATAAAAGTCCAGAATAGCAAAAACTTCCATAAGCAAAGTTTAAAAGAAAGACAACACTTGGGGAACAAATAATTGAAACTTTTCTACAAAGGACCAATTTCCTTATTATATAAAGGGCCACTACAAATCAATAACAAAAGACCAATCATTCAATAGACAAATGGGCGAAGGATATAAAGAGACAGTTCAAGGAGATGGAAATACAAATGGCTCTTGAACATGTGAAAAGGTGTTTCTATCGAAGAGAAATTTAAAACCCCACACTGCGATTAACACTCTAATCTCTCACCTATTAGACTGGCAAAGCAAAAGCCTGACCACATTCTATTGTGTGTGCATGTAAGGAAACAGGGACTCACTTCTATTCCTGGTGGGAGTGTAAACTGCTATCACCTCCATGGACAGCAGTTTAGCAATATCTATCAAACTGCAAATGTAAAAACCTTCCATTCCAGAAATCTGATTTCTAGGAATTCACCCTACAGATATACTCACCTGTGCAAAATGACATATAAACAAGGTTATTCACTGCAGCACTGTTTCTCACACAAAGGGACTGGAAACAACCTAAGTGTCTCTCAATAAGACATTGGTTAAATAATGTGCCTATGAGATACTTACACTAAGCAGCTATAAAAAGAATGAGGTTCAACATAGTAGTGGAGGTTTTGGCCAGAGCAATTAGGCAAGAAAAAGGAATAAAAAGAATCCAAATAGGTAACGAAGAAGTGAGACTCTCACTATTTGCAGATGACATGATTTTACATATAGAAAACCCAAAAGAATCTGTTGGAAAACTATTAGAAATAATCAACAACTACAGCAAAGTGGCAGGGTACAAAATCAATCTACAAAAATCAGTTGCATTTCTGTATGCTAATAACAAACTAACAGAAAGAGAGCTCAAAAAGATAATACCATTTACAATTGCATCAAAAAGAATAAAATACCCAGGAATAAATCTTACCAAGGAGGTGAAAGACATATACAATGAGACCTACAAGACATTATTGAAAGAAATCCATGATGACACAAAGAAATGGAAAGATATCCCATGCACGTGGATTGGAAGAATAAACATAGTTAAAATGTCTATATTACCTAAAGCAATCTACAGATTCAATGCAATCCCAATCAGAATCCCAATGACATTCTTCACGGAAATAGAAAAGAGAATACTAAAATTCATATGGGGCAACAAAAGACCCCGAATAGCTAAAGCAATCCTAAGAAAAAAGAACAAAGCAGGAGGCATCACAATCCCGTACTTCAAAACATACGACAAATCAATAGTAATCAAAACAACATGGTACTGGTACAAAAACAGACACACAGATCAATGGAACAGAACTGAAAGCCCAAAAATAAAACCACACATATACGGACTGCTAATTTTCGACAAAGGAGCTCATAACATACAATGGAGAAAGGAAAGTCTCTTCAATAAATGGTGTTGGGAAAACTGGACAGCCACTTGCAAAAGAATGAAAGTGGACCATCTGCTATCGCCATTCACAAAAATGAACTCAAAATGGATCAAAGACCTGAAGGTGAGACCTGAAACTATAAAACTCATAGAAGAAAATATAGGCAACACACTATTTGACACTGGTCATAAAGGAATCTTTTCGGATGACATGCCTACCCAGACTAGGGAAACTAAAGAAAAAATAAACAAGTGGGACTTTATCAGATTAAAGAGCTTCTACAAGACAAATGAAACCAGAATCAAGATGAACAGACAACCCACCAGCTGGGAGAGAATATTTGCAAAACATACATCTGACAAGGGGTTGATCTCCCTAATATATAAGAAGTCACACAACTGAACAACAAAAAAACAAACAACCTGATCAAAAAATGGGCAGAGGAAATGAACAGACACTTTTCCAAAGAAGATATGCAGATGGCCAATAGGCACATGAAAAGATGTTCAACATCATTAATCATCAGGGAAATGCAAATCAAAACAACCCTAAGATATCACCTCACGCTCGTTACAATGGCTATAATCACCAAGACAAAAAACAACAAATGTTGGAGAGGATGTGGAGAAACAGGAACCCTCATACAGAGCTGGTGGGAATGCAAACTGGTGCAGCCTCTATGAAAAACAGTATGGAGATTCCTCACAGAATTAAAAATAGAGATGCCCTATGATCTAGCTATCCCACTACTGGGAATCTATCCAACGAACCTGATATCAACAATCCAAAGAGGCTTATGCACCCCTATGTTCATTGCAGCATTATTCACTATAGCCAAGAAGTGGAAGCAACCTAAGTGTCCCTCGACTGACGACTGGATCAAGAAAATGTGGTATATATATACAATGGAATACTACTCAGCCATAAAAAAGACAAAATTGTCCCATTTGTAACAACATGGATGGGCCTGGAGGCTATTCTGTTAAGCGAAATAAGCCAGAAAGAGAAATAAAAACACTGTATGATCACACTCATATGTGGAATATAAACCAACACATGGACAGAGAAAATAGTATTGTGGTTACCAAGGGCAATGGGAGGTGGGGGACAAGGGGTGAAGGGAGACATATATATATAGTGATGGACAAACAAAAACGTACAACCCAAAATTTCATAGTGTTACAAACTAATAAAACATCAATTAAAAAAAAAAAGAATGAGGAACATCTTTATATACTGATATGGAATGAGCTCCAATACATATTGTTAAGTTATAACAGCAAGATTCAAGACACATTACGATACCATTTGCGTAAAAAGCGGGGATTAAAATATGTGCACACATTTGCTTGAATAAGCATAAATGATCTCTTCAAGGATATTGTTAACAACTGTTGCCGCTGGGAAGAGGAACTGGGTGGTTAGAGGGTAGGGGCGGAAGGGAAAGTTTTTACTATACATCTTTTCTCGATGCCTTTTGAATTTTGAATCAGGTGAATGTATTACAGATTTTAAAAATATTTTAAAAATAATAAAATAACAAAAAATTCTCCCCACTTCAGAATTCTGAACTCTACTACAAAATGGAGAGGTGTGATGGAAACCACTTCCAGGAATAAAAGCCCTATATCTCAACTACAATACTTTCAGATACCCACTAGCCTCAAATGGATAATTTACGTAACTAAAGACCTCAAGCAGGGCTGGGGTCAGGGTGGGGTGAATAAGGTACTCGCCTCATGTGCCAAACTGATGGGGTTCAAAAGACTCCATAATCAAGATACATTAATATTTCAATGCAATATTTTTACACATGAAAATTAACGAAAAAATCCACGATGAACAAAATAACAAAATTTTAAAGACAGGATCAACAACAGTGCCATACAGAGCCATAAGGGAGCCGGAGGCAAAAAGAAAAATGTGAGCCTCCAATACACATTTTTATGTATTCTTGAATGGTTAATTTTTTCCAGAACATGAAAGCAGTTGATAAAATGATGAATAATTGAAAACTAAATATATTAAAACTCATAGCATTAAATTTAAATATTTTATTTACATCAAAACCAGAATTTATTAAATTTTACTTTCCTGGCTTTAATGGAAGCAAATTCATCAATAACACTCACATTAAAACCAGAAGCTTGTCGGGCCGGCCCGGTGGCTTAGCGGTTAAGTGCGCACGCTCCGCTACTGGAGGCCCGGGTTGGGATCCCAGGCGCGCACCAACGCACCGCTTCTCCGGCCATGCTGAGGCTGCGTCCCACATACAGCAACTAGAAGGATGTGCAACTATGATATACAACTATCTACTGTGGCTTTGGGGAAAAAAAAAGGGAGGATTGGCAATAGCTGTTAGCTCAGAGCCGGTCTTCCTCAGCAAAAAGAGCAGGATTAGCACGGATGTTAGCTCAGGGCTGACCTTCCTCACAAATAAAAAAAAAAAAACCAGAAGCTTGTCATAAGACTATGTAGACTTTGGAGGAAGTGCTAGTAATCTGGTGCAACTTCAACGCAAGGTAGATACTGGAGAATCTCTGGAGATGAGAGTCACAAGGTAGACATGGACTATCGAGTGATGCTGTGCTAGGGAGTCTGGATTTTATTTTGAAGGTCATGGGGACACTCTAAAGAATTTGAAGTTATGTCCTTTAGGAAGACTGCACTCATGCCAGTGCTGAGGACTGAAAAGGACAAATGCAAGTAGAGATCTGACTGATGTGTAACGCAGAATGTAATTCCAAGGTAGACAAGGCTAGCGTTTGATGACTAAAGAAGAGAAGAGGAAAACATGAGGACGACCAACCACCCAAGATTCACCCTTTTAGAACCTGTTCTGTGTCCGAATTATCTTATGCGATTGTTTCTGAAACGTATGAAAGGAAATAAATTATGATCTCCTTTCTAAGAAACATGCCAAGCAGCTTTTACTTTTCTAGCAGAGCTCACCAAAAGACTTGAGAATCATTAATCCGGTCAATTTCCTCTTACTAAAAATGACCCATTCATAGTATATATATAAGCACGTATGTGAGATGTATCCTTCTCCTCACCCTCACTAGAGTCCTCTGCAAGAAACTGGCAAGAAATCTGGTATCCTGCCAAATGTGCCAAGATTAGGATAAAAAATAAAATAAAAGACGCAGCAGAGCTCAGGTAATGGAAGGTTGACAGTTCTGTTTTCTTTTTTAGCCAAGCCAAAAGAATTTAAAGATGAAGAAATAGGGCAGGAAAAAAATCCACCTCCATTCTTCTATGAAAGAAACAAGGATGGCCTTCCAGTAAGAAAATAATGTGTAAGCCAACATTGTCTGACACCTAAGATTATTTTCCTTTTAAAAATAATCTTTGAGGGGCCAGCCCGGTGGCATAGCAGTTAAGTTCATGCCCTCTGCTTCGGCAGCCTGGGATTCCCCCATGTTTGCATCTCAGGCGTGGACCAACGCACTGCTTGTCAAGCCATGCTGTGGCAGCGTCCCATATAAAGTAGAGGAAGGTGGGCATGGATCTTAGCTCAGGGCCAATCTTCCTCAGCAAAAAAACAAGAGGAGGATTGGCATTGGATGTCCGCTCTGGGCTGATCTTCCTCACACATAAAATAATAATAATAATATTCTTTGAGGGCCATTTCCAGTAATATGGCGGCCAAAATCACCTGAAAGTCCTCCCACAGTGCACGTTACTTAGAAATAAGGAATAACATATGACAGCCTTTTAAACGGACAGCTGAGTTCCCGAGGAAGGGAAAGAAATCACTAGGGGTCCAAACACAACGCGGAAACTGACAACCAGAGCATTTAGCGGGAGGGGAAGTTTTAGCTGCTCTGAGAGTGGGATGCAGATGGCTTGGTTATGTCACTGAGTGAAGGGCTTAGGTTTTGATGGCCATGTAGAGGCAGGAGACAGAGCCTTGGACCTAAGTAAGGCAGGGGGTTGGAATTGAGACACCCGTAGAAAGCTGGAACCTGCAAAGGACTACACCTTCAATAAGGGTGACCTGGACAAAAAGCCATTCACTAGCAAAGGGAGACAACTTGGGATCGGGGAAGGCAGAAAGAAAGGTCTCCCTATGAGGACTGGTAACCTCAAGCCTGCTTTCACATGGGTTTGGGATGCAAAATGTTTATCTCCGGCAAGGTCCAGGAATCTTCCAGGTCAAAACATTAGCATGAAGTGGTTCCTAGCTGTCGGTATCGCTCGAACTACCTGGCAGAAGCAACATAAAACAGCTCTAGAGGGACAAAGCCTCCACAGGACCCCCTCAGGTAAAGCCGCACTGAACACGACTAACAACGAAAAATCACAAAACACACAAAGAGACAACCACCATAAGCCAATGTCAGAAGACAACAGCAGGATTAAACCCCAAATCTTCAGATAACAGAATCATCTAATACACAGTCTAAAATACCTATGTTTAAAATGATTAAAGGCATAATTGGAAACAGGAGAAAAGAACAAGACACTATTTTTTAAATAAAAAAGACCCAGCAGTTTCGAAAGAGTATTCTAGAAACGAAAAAAAGAGTGTTTTAAAATTAAAAACTCAATGGACAGATTAAATCACAGATTGAGCACAGCTAAAGAGAAAAGTGGTACAATGGAATCTAGATATACAGAATACAGCACAGAGAGATAAGGAAAGAAAAATGTGAAAGAGAGGCAGACATAGAGAACTAATAGGGAAAAAAGTAACATTCAAAGAAGTAATGGCTGAGAATGTTCCAGAGTGATGAATTAAAGGTGAGAATTCTCAGATTCAGAAATATGAGTCCTGGGCAGGATAAATACGACGACATTCACACTTAGACCATTTAGCTGAATCATCAGAACATCAAAACACATGATCATAATGATCATACTTCGCATTTTCTATGACTCAGGACTGATCTAAACACTTTACTCAAAAGACAATCATTTTAATATATGGGCCTAATTTCTTCCAGTCTTGTATCTATGCATGTTTATGTACATATATGAAAATTTCAAGGAAAAATCAGAATACAATACAGATAATTTTGTATTCTACTTCTTTTACTCACCTTTTTGCATAAGCATTGTCCCATGTCATTAAGCAGCAGCAGAAGTGCATAAATAACAGCTTACAATTGGGTACTGTGGTTATGAACATGGGATTTGAAGTCAAACATTCTGTGTTTGAAGCCCAGCTCACCACTTAAGAGCTGTGTGACCTTGGGTAAATGACTTGTCCTCTCTCTGCTCCCATTTTCTCATCTGTAAAAAGCTACGTCCTAGAGTAGTTGTGAGTTGCTATTTACTAAGCTATCTGCCAGGCACTGTGCTCAAGACATGAATAATCTCATTTAATTCTCACAAAACCCCTATGGATTATGTCTGTTATTGCCCTTATTTTAGAGATGAGAGAGGTGGGGCTTAGAAAGACTGTAAAGTGATTTGCCCCAAATCACATAGCCAATGGTGGTGTTTCTACTTGAATTCAGATCTGTCTCCAAAATGAATGCTCTTGATGCTACACTCTTCTTCGATACATTTGAATGGCTTCAGAGTGTGTACAGATCATATAGCTGACCACAATAGTCCCCAGATGTTGCACATTTCCTCTTATTTCCTATTACACATAACCCAGCGAAGAACATCTTTGCCCATCAGACATTGTGTGTACTTCAGGTAATCCCTTCAGGGTAATTACACTGAAATGGACTTACTAAGTCAACAAGTATAAACAACTTAAGGCTGTTAATCTATGTTGGCAAACTGCTTTCCAGAATCATTAAAAGCATTTGCAAACACGCTGGCAGTTTATGAGAGTAAGGTTGATTTTTCTTTCCATGTATCAACCACCTATTTATATGCTTTGCCCATGTTTCTTTAGATATGTTCATTTTTCTAACTTGTTTCTATGATATATAGCTATATATTATGTTGTTATACATATTATATATGTGCATATATGTTATATATAATATATATATTAACATAGTAATCTACTATATATAATATACAATACAATATATGTTATCTATTGTTTTATATATATAGTTATATAGTATAGATATTAGCCAGTTTTATCATGTATATTAATAAACTTTTAATTTTAGAATAGCTTTGGAGTTACAGAAAAGTTGTGAAGACAGTACAGAGAGCATTCATATATCCCACACCCAGTTTCCCTTACTGTTAACACCTTACATTAGGAAGGTACATTTGCCAGTATTAATGAACCACTTTTTTTTTTTCTTTTTGCAGGGAAAGATTCACCCTGAGCTAACATCTGTTGTCAATCTTCCTCTTTATTTTCCTCCCCCAAAGCCTAGTACACACTTGCATATTCTAGTTCTAAGTCATTCTAGTTCTTCTATGTGAGCCACTGCCAAAGCACGGCAACTGACAAATGGGTGGTGTGGTTCCACGACTGGGAGGCGACTCTGGGCTGCTGAAGCTGGGAGCGCCCAACTTGAACCACTAGGCCATGAGGGCTGGCGCATTAATGAATCAATATTGATAGGCTATGGTTAGCTAAAGTCCACGCTTTCTTCAGATTTCCTTATTTTTTTACATAGTGTCCTTTATCTGTTCCAGGGTCCCATCCGGGATTCCACAGCACATTTAGTCGCCACGTCTCCTTGGGCTCCTTTGGCTGCGGCTGTTTTTGCCTATCATATATTTTCGCAAATCTTTTCCTCCAATTTATAATTTCCATTTCTCATTTATGTGTTGCTTTCTGATGTATATAAAACTTAAATTCTATATTTAAATATATCAGTATTTTCCTCAGTGATATCTTCTGCTGTATTTATACTTAGTTCTTCCCTACATCACAATGACTAAAATGTTTACCTATGTAACTTCTTACTGTTTCATGTTTTCACTTTTCATATTTATACCTAATTCACCAACCCATATGAAATTTATTTTGGACTATGGCATAAGGTGGGGGTCTCATTTACTCTTTTCTGAATAGTTGCCATTTCTCTGACACCATCTCTTACAAAATCATTCCTTTTCCCCTTGATTGGTGATTCTCTATTACCCATGAAGGTTTGTTTCTGGGCTGCCTATTCTTTTCCGCTGCTGGGACAACCAGTCATCCCAGTTTGCTCAGGACTGTCTCACTTTTAGCACTGAAAGCCCCGTGTCCTGGGCACCCTCAATCCCGGGTAAACTGGGACAGTTGGTCAGCCACCCATGGCCTGGCCTTGCGCCACTGCCATGCTGTCCTACTTACTGTCACCCTACAGACATCTTAACACCTAGTAGAGCAAGTACCCCTCACTGCGCTCCCCCAAAATGCGCTGTTTCTTTTCCATGAAATTCAGAATATTTTACCAAATTCCAACATGAAAATCCTATTGGAATTGCAATACAATTACAAATAATCTGAGAACAGACATTTTTGCAATATTGAGCCTGCCCCTTGCAATATGGAACGCCTCTTTCAAGTCTTCTTTTATGTTTCTCATTAAAGATTCAAAGTTCTCTTCATATAGGCCCTTACATCCATTTAACTCCTAGGCAATCTAAAATTTTACACTGCCATATTAAATGGGATCTTCCCCCCACTATATTTGCTAAATAAATTTAAAAATATTTTCATGTATATTCACACAATTTTATCTAAATGCATCAATGTGAATATATACGTGCTTTATTTCTTAACCACAGCCTTTTTTTCCTTGGTCTTTTTGCTTGGCTACCCCAACCCTTCTCCAATTGTACCCCCGTCACACCTATTAACAACCTAATATGTTTGTTTTTATTTTCTCCCTAGTTAGATAAGCCTAGATAGATAGATAGATGGATAGATAGATAGAGATAGATAAGTAAACATGTTCTTTTTTTATAATTGATTGTTTTGAAAAATGGGATGATACTATATACATCTTTAACATTTTCAATAGATATTGCCAGATTGCTTACCACGGCTATAATACTAAACATTTCTACCATCAATGTGGAAGAATACCTGTATGGGAAAACACACTCTTCCTCATGTGTTTCTCCTTTCCTCTCACACTACTACCACACAGTACTTCTGACACCAGGTGTGTGGGTTTTCCATACATCTAGCAATTCTCCGAACCAGCTGGGTGTCCTACAATTCAACTCAGTTCTAACCTCACTACCGGAGTTAGAATCAGATATCACAAGCTAAGGGCTCAGTCCCACATGCCCGCCCCCACTTCAGACACCAGTTGACAGTCCCAGGTTGTCACCCGTACTTCTGACTGGCCAGCTATACATCAGGGTACCCATGCCCTGCTCCTTGGGCTTGACAATTTGCTAGAATGGCTCACAGAACTCAGGGAACACTTTCTATGTACTGGTTTATTATAAAGGACATAATAAAGGATATGAACGAACAGCCAGATGAAGAGATATACAAGGTGAGGTCAGGAAGGGTCCTGAGCACAGGAGCTTCTGCCCCGTGGAGCTGGGCTGCATCATCCCCCGATATGTGAATGTGTTCACCAACCCAGAAGCTCTCTCCAAACCCTGTACTACCGGGAATTTTTTTTTTTTCCCTGAGGAAGATTCGCCTGAGCTAACATCTCTTGCCAATCTTCTTCTATTTTATAGGTGGGTCACTGCCACAGCATGGCTGATGAGTGGTGTAGGTCTGCACTGGGATCTGAACCCACAAACCCAGGCTGCTGAAGTGGAGTGTGTAGAACTTAACCACTACGCCACGAGGCCAACTCCCTGTTGGGATTTTTACGGAGGCTTCATCACGTAGGCATGATGGATTATTAATTCCACTTCCAGCCCCTCTCCCCTTCCTGGAGGTTGGAGGCAGGGCTGAAAGTTCCAAACTTCTAACCACGGCTTGGTCTTTCTGGAGATGAGTTCCTACCCTGAAGTTATTCAGGAGCCCATTAAGAGTCACCTTGTTAGAACAAATGATACTCCTATCATCCAGCAATTTACAAGGGATTTAGGAGCTCTGTGTCAGGAACCAGGGTCAAAGGCCAAATACTAGAACAAAGATGCTACTGGTACTTTTATCGTTTATGAAAGTACAAGGGTTTTAGGAGCTCTGTGCCACGAACTGGCAGCAGAGACCAAAATATATATTTTCTATCATTTTTCATTACTTTTTTCACACACACCCACCAGCAATAAACTTTCGCCGGTCTTTAACTACCCAAATGTCCATCATAGGAGATTCCCTGGATAAAATATGGTACATTGGAACAATGGAATACCATGCAGCTGTCAAAAGAACTGAGAAAGGTTTCTATATATTGCTGTGGAGTGATCGCCAGTATACACCACTACGTGAAAAAACAAGGTTCAGAACGGTATTATAGTATGTACTTTTTTGAAAGAAAAGGGGAAATAAGACCAGATATAACCTTTTGTTTAGGTATTCAAAAATAAACAATGGAAGTAGAAAATAAGAGCTAACAAAAATGGCTACCTCTAAGAAGAAGGAACAGGCTGCTGGGGGTCAGGATGGAAAGCTAGACTTCTCCGAAGGTGTCTTTTATCATTTTCACTTGGGAATCACGTACCTTTTTTTCATAATTATAAAAATTACACCCAAAAGTCCCTAAAACTTGAAAACAAAATAAATGCAACAAATGACTCAAATATATAGCAGTTTTTGGCAGAGCGACACAGAGAATTATTCTTTAAAGCACAGTAATTTCACTAAACGGGCAGGATATACCCCAAAGACAAGAAGAAACACAAAGAAATTTTAAATTACATTCAATAATCATATTTGTTAGTAATAATACTGGAGTTGTTATTTTAAAACTATAAGATATTCATGGTAGAATAAAGTAAATAATTACGTTAATGTTATTAGCAACTGAGATTTCAGCAAAAGTCAAAAGAGATACAAACACAAAACTAAAGTTGAGTACAAATTCTATAATCTTAATGTTGAATTGGAAATATCAGAATAAACTGATTTCTTCTTCTCTATCCAAAAATATACTTTTAATGTTTATATAGTTGAGTAAGTCTCTCTCTTCCTTTATAGAGCTTCTGGGTATGCAGTCTTTATTAGAAAGATTTCCTCTACCCCTGCACTGTACCCACTGTCCACCAGACTTTCCATGTTTACCCTTTTATTTTTATTTTAGTATTAAGCCAGCTGGAATTTAGTTTTCAAAATTGTGTAAGAATCCATTTTTATTTTCTTCCAAATGGATAGTCCATTGTGCCAGGATCAATGATTAAATAGTGTACCCTCTTCCCACTGAACTGAACTACTGCCTTGGTCATACATGAACTTTTCACACATCCTAGGATCTCAGTCTGGATTTGCTACTCCGTTACACTGATCTAGCTGTCTAAACTTAGATTACTATTATGTCAATTTGATCATACTGGCTCAATAGCATTTCCTCATACCTAGGCAAGGCAATGTATTCATCAGTGTTCTTATTTTTCAGACTTTTCTTGGCTACTCATTTTATCCAATTCCACCTAAAAAATCTCACTGGGATTCTAACGGGAATTGCATTACATTTATATATTAATTCTGGGAGAATTGATATTTTTATGATATTAAGTCTCCCCATTCTAGAACACTGCAGGTTCCTTTTCTTGAGCTCATGAAGTTGTTACTTACAAAATATTTATAATGAGGTTTTATAGTTTTCTTCATATGTGTCTTGTGTCTTTCTGGTTAGACTTATTCAAAGTAGTCTATAAATTATTTTTAAAAAAATGTTTTTTTTCCAGCTTTACTGAGGTATACTTGACAAAAAATATTGTGTGTATATATATATACACACAATATACACGTGTACAATGTGATGTTTTGATATACATACACATTGTGAACTTATTACCACAATCAAGCTAATTAACATATCCATCACCTCACATAGTTATGATTTTTTTGTGGTGAGAACACTTAAGATTAACTCTCTTAGCAAATTTCAAGTACACAATTCAGTATTACAAACTGTGTCACCATGCTGGGCATTAGATCTCCAGAACGAGTTCATCCTACATCAATGAGCCTTTGTACCCTTTGACCAACATCTCTACATTTCCCTCCCACCCCCCCTAGACCCAGGGAACCACCATTCTACTCTGCTTTAATGAGTTTGACTTTTTCAGATTCCACAAACAAACGAAATCATGCAGTATGTATAGTTCCTTGTCTGGTTTATGTGTTCTCTTTTCTGCTATTGCAAATATAAAGTTTATCTCATTTCCCTTTCTAGGTGTATACAGCTATAATAAAGAAAATTATTTATTGTTGTGTATTTATCTTGAATCCAAATTCTCTTATTAATTATAGTTGTTACTAAAGTCTCTTGGATCTTCTACATAGATAAACATACATTAGCAAAAAGAGATAGATCATTTAATCTCATCTTTCATACTGTATATACAGACTTTCTTCTCTTACTTCATTTCCTAGAACAGCATTGCCCCATAGAATTTTCTGTGATGACGGAAATGTGCTAATTTCCACCACAGTAGCTAAGGCTACTGTGCTAATACAGTAGCCACTAGACACACACGGCTATTGAGCACTTTAAATGTGCCTAGTGAATACAGTAATTACACTTTTCAAAAAAAGGTAAGAAGATAAGATGGAAGGAGGGGAAACCAGATGAAAGGTACATAAACCTAGAGTTCCTTCTCTAGACCTAGGCTAGGACAGTCTTGTAAAAATGGTTAGAATGACCAAGTTCATTACAATTTCCACACACCACAGACATTTTTTTCTAGTGTTTCAATAGGAATAAAAATTGCCAATTAGTTTAATTCTACTGGGTAACTCCTAGGAACAAAGTAAGAAGAAGCAAAGGGCATGTAGGACCTATAAATTAAACTAAAGAAAAATTATGGCAGAAGTAACAATTTAAGCAGTGGTAGCTGGTGGACTTTACATATGGGCAAATATTTATTGAAATATATAGTATCTTCCAAATACTCTAAAAACTAAAATTTCTCCTAAAGAAAGAGGTAAGGGAAATAAAAGATCACCCTCGGTAGAAGTAAAATACAATCAGCCAGAACTAATTTGGGAGTATCAGAACTAAAAATAAGAGTGAGAAAGACAGAATAAAAATTATGACGATACTAACAAGAGTCCCAGGTAAGGCATCTTTATTCTGCATACCTGGCTCACACACTCAGTGCACCCAGGGGTTGCGAAGACAAAGGCACAGGCTCCAAAACTGGCAGCTTCTCCACTTCCTGCTGCAAAGAGATGCAAACTCCATGGTTAAGTGAGGGATGTGACTATAGACAAAACTTGGTGTGTCTGTACTACTCTTCACATAGAGTACACTTCTGAAAGCTAAGTCCAGCCCATGTGACGAAACAGAGCTCTTCCATATACACTTGTGCTGTATAAACTCTGAACCTCTACCTAACTCCAGTTTTAGTGCTACCTGTTTTCCTGAAGGAATAAATCTCACAGCAGCCATAAAACAGGATAGTTCTTACTGATGCCCTGGTAGTTTTTACCACTATTCCAGTGAGCCAAGAGTGAGGTTGTTTTTTCAGATTGATAGTTTCTAATATGTTATGATCCACTAATCAAAGCAGAAAAGCCCAAAGGTACAGGCCCTATAAAAACATTTCATAGGGAAACCCAAAGACAAAAGAGGAGACAAAAAATAAGGACATTAGAGGAATTTGAAGCCCCTGGCATCTACAGCTACAGCTACAGTAGAGGTTAGACACAGTCAAAATGCTAGCTGACCAGGTTAACACGATACCTCAAGCTAAAGGCATATTTACGTCAGCTTCTATTATCTGATACATCACGTCCACCTTTAAAAAAAGTTACAAGGCATGCACAAAGGCAAGAAAGAACACAGTCTGAAGAGACAGAGCAAGCATGAGAACCCTGCTCAGATATGGCAGAGATTTTGGAATTATCAGTCTTAGAGTTTAAAGTTACTGTGATTAATATGCTAAGGAGTATAACGGAAAAAATGGACAACGTGCAAGAACCGATGAGCAATGTAAGAAGAGAGGGAACAGTAAGAAAGAATCGAAAGTAAACCCCACAAATCAGAAACACTGTAAGGAGGGCCGGCCCAGTGGCTTAGCGGTTAAGTGCGCACGCTCTGCTCCTGGCGGCCCGGGGTTCTGATCCTGGGCGCGCACCGACGCACTGCTTCTCCGGCCATGCTGAGGCCGCGTCCCACCTACAGCAACAAGAAGGATGTGCAACTATGACACACAACTATCTACTGGGGCTTTGCGGTGGGGGGAAGAAACTGTAAGAGAAATGAAGAATGCCTTTGATGGACAAGGCTGAGGAAAGAAGCAGTGAATTTGAAGATACAACAGTAGAAACTTCCCAAACTGAAATGCAAAAACAAAGAATGGGTGGGGGGGAGAACAGAGTATCAGAGAATTGTTGGCAATTACAAAACTGATACATATGCATAATGGAAATAACCGATGGAAAAGAAAGAGAGAAAGGAGAAGAAAAGATATGTGAAGTAATAATAGCTGAGATTTTTCCAAATTAATGATAGATGCCAAATCACAGATCCAGGAAGCTCAGAGAACACCAAATACAATCAATACAAAAAAATCTGCATTTAGGCATCTCGTACTCAAACTGAGAAAACCAAAGACAAAGAGAATCTTGAAAGAACCCAGAGGAAAAGAAGCCTTACCTTCAGCATAAGAAGGAGAATTACAGTGCCCTTCTCATTAGAAGACATGCAAGAAAAGAGGAGAATTCTATCTCCAGTGCAACTATCCTTCAAAGGTAAAGAACAGACGAAGACTTTTTCATACATAACCTGAGAGAATTCATTGCCAGTAGACATTCTCTATGTGAAATACTAGAAGTTCTTCAGAGAGAAGAAAAATGATATAGGTCAGAAACCCGAAGCGAGATAAAGAAGAGCATCACAAAAGCAATAATTGAAGGTAAATAAAATATTTTCTTTTTCTTATTCTTAATTGATCTAACAGATAAATATTTGTTCAAATTTACAACAATAATGATGAGATCACAGCATATGTATAAGTGAAATGAATGACAGCAATTTTATAAGGAAGGCAGGGGAGGAATTGGGAATACTCTCTTATATAGGACTTGCACTATCTGTGAAGCAGTGCAGTGTTATTTGAAAGTGGACTTAGATTAGTTGTGACAGTATAGTGCAAACTCGAGGAGAGCCACTAAAAAGTTTTAGAAAGAACTATAATTGATATTCTAAGAAAGGAGACAAAGTGAAATAAAATTAAACACTCAGTTTAAATCAGAGAAGGAGAAAAGAAGAGGAACCAAAAAAGCAAATAGAAAGCAGTTACAACCATGATAGATATTAATTCAACTGTAGCAATAATCAGTTTAAACATGAATCCTCTAAGTACACCAATTAAAAGATGGAGACTATCAGAGTACGGAAAAGAAAACTATATGTGGTCTATAAGAAAGCCACGCGCAATATAAAGACACAAATTAAAAGTAAAGGGATAGAGAAAGATATATCCTGCTAACACAAATTGAAAGAAACCTGGAATAGCTATATTATTTCAGACAAAGCAGACATTAGGACAAGAAAAATCATCAGGGATAAAGAGGGGTATTACATACTACCAAAGGTGTCAATTATCCAGGACATAATAATCCTTAATATCTATGTACCTACCAACAGAGCACCAAAATACATGAGACAAAAACTGATAGAACTGCAAGGAGGAATAGCCAAATCCACTATCATAGTTGGAGACTTCAGCATCACTCTATTAGCAATGAACAGATCTAGCAGGCAGAAAACCAGTAAGGGCATCGTTGAACTCAGCACCATCAATCAACTGATATAACTTATATCTATAGACTACTCTGATGGTCAATATTCTGCGTCAACTTGACTGGGCTACGAGGATGCCCAGATTCCTGGAAAAACATCATTTCTGGGTGTGTCTGTGAGGGTGTTTCCAGAAGAGATCAGCATTGGAATTGCTGAACTGAGTAAAGCAGATGCCCTCCCCTAAGTGGGTGGGTATTGAAGGACTGAATGGAACAAAAAGATGAAGGAAGGGCAAATTTGCTCTCTGTTTGAGTTGGAACATCTGTCTTCTGTTCTGGCACATCAATGTTCCTGGTCCTTGGGCCTTCAGATACAGACGGGAACTTACACCATCGCCCCTATCCCCTGACCCCACCACCCCCTGCCAAGTCTCAGGCCTTTGGACAGTGACTGAATTACTCCACCAGCTTTCCTCATTCTCCAGCTTGCAATCCATAATTGCGGGGGCCCATATCTATAATAGTATCCTCTTATATATGTATATGTATACATCCTATTGGTTCTGTTTCTCTGAAGAAGCTCGACTAACAACTACTTCATCCAACAACAGCAGAACACACATTCTTCTCAAGCTCACATGGAACATTCACCAAGATAGATCACATGCTGAGCCATAAAACATATCTTAACAAATTTAACAAAATAGAGACCGTACAAAATATGCTCTTAGAACACAATGGAATTAAACTAGAAATCAGTAACAGCAAGACAACTGAAAAATCCTCAAATACTTGTAGATTAAAGACACTTCTAAATATCAAGTGGGAAGAGCAGGAAGCATCAAGAGAAATAAAGAAAATATTTGAAGTAAATGGAAATGAAAAATACAACTCGTCAAAACTTGTGGGATGCAGGAAAGGCAACGTTTAGAGGGAAATTTACAGCACTGAATGCATATACCAGAAAAGAAGAAATATCTAAAATTAAAAATCTAAGTTTTCACTTTAGGAAAGTAGAAAAAGAAGAGTGATTAAGTTGAAGGCAAGCAGAAGAAAAGAAAAAAAAAAAAGCAGTGCAGAAACCAATGAAATTGAAAATAGGAAAACAATAAAGAAAATCAACAAAACCAAACGTTGCTTTTTTGGAAAAGATCAATAACACTGATAAATCCCAGCCCAGTTAACTAAGAAAAAATAAAGAGACAAGACACAAATTACCAATACCATATATAAAAGAGAGTCATCACTACTAATCCCATAAGCATTAAAATGTTAATAAAGGGATACTATGAAGGACTCTATTCCCACAAATCGGATAACTTAGGTGAAATGGACAAATTCATTAAAAGACACAGACTATCAAAATTCACACAAGAAGAAACAGATAATATGAATAGGCTTATATCTATTAAAGAAATTGAATCAATAATTAATAACCTTCCAAAACAGAAAGTACCATGACTAGGTGTGTTTATCAGTGAATTCTACCAAACATTTAAGGAAGAGAGTTTACCTATTCTCTACAGTCTCTTCTACAAGGTAGAAGCAGGGGGAATACTTCCTAATTAATGCTATGAGGCCATCATTACCCTAAGACCAAAGCCAGACAAAGACATTACAAGAAAGGAAGACTACAGACAAATATCTCTCATGAACATAGATGCAAAAATCCTCAACAAGCATTAGCAAATTGAATCCAACAATGTAAAAAAAAAAGAATTATATACCATGACCAAGTGGCTTTATTACAGGTATGCAAGGCTGATTCAGTACTCTAAAATCAATTAATGTAATCCATCACACCAACAGACTAAAGAAGAAACATCACATGATCATATCAATAGATGCAGAAAACATATTTGACAAAATCTAACACCCATTCATGATAACAACTTTCAAAAACTAGGAATAAAGGGGAACATCCTCAACTTGATAAAGAACATCTATTTAAAAAACCCTACAGCTAACATCATACTTAATGGTGAGAAACTCAAAGTTTTTCTCCTGAGAGCAGGAACTAGGATGCAAGGATGCCCCTCTCACCACTCATATCAAACACTGTACTGGAAGTCCTAGTTGATGCAAGAAGAGGAAAAAAAGGGAAAAAATTATAAGATTGAAAGAGGAAGAAAAACTGTCTTGGTTTGCAGAAGATGTGACTTTCTATGCAGAAAATCCCAGAGAATCGACAAAAATCCTCATGGAAGTAATAAGCAGTTACAGCAAAGTTGCAGGATACAAGGTTAACATACAAATATCAATTGTTTTCCTATATACCAGAAATAAACAATTGGAATTTGAAATTAAAGACACAATAACATTCAAACTTGCACCAAAAAAAGAGAGAAATATTTAAATAATATTTATTTACTGTAAAATATTAAATATATTAATAACTATAACAAAATATATATATGATTTTGATGAAAAAAACGATAAAACTCTGATGAAAGAAATAAAAGGTCTAAATAAATGGATGGAAATACTCCATGTTCATGGATTGTAAGACTTAATATTGTTAAGATGTCAATTCTTCCCAACTTGATCTATAGATTCAACACAATACCAACCACAATCACAATAAGTCATTTTGTGCATGTCCACAAACTGATTCTAAAGTTTGTATGGAGAGGAAAAAGACCCAGAACAGTCACCATAATATTCATGGAAAAGAACAAAGATGGAGAACCCACAGTACCCTAGTTAGACTTACTAAAAAGCTACAATAATCAATACAGCTTGGTACTGACAAAAGAATAAATACATAGATCAATGGAAAACAACAGAGTCCAGAAATAGACCCACACAAATAAGGAAACTAATTTTTGACAAAGGAGCAAAGGCAATACAATAGAGAAAGAATAGTCCATTTAACAAACGGTGCTGGAACAACTGGATGACTATACAAAAAACAAACAAAAAAAGGAATCTAGACACAGACCTTACATCTTTCACAAAAACTGACTCAAAATCAACCACAGACCTAATATAAAGTGCAGAAGTACAAAACACCTTAGAAAAACATAGGGTAAAATCTCTATGACCTTGGATTTGGCAATGAGATTTTAGATACAACACCAAAAGTCAATCCATGTAGGAAAAAATTGGTAAGTTGGACTTAATTAAACTTTAAAATTTCTGTTCTGCTAAAGACACTCTTAAGAGAATAAAAAGACAGGCCAGGAAGAAAGACTCAGAGAAAATGTTTACAAAAAAAAAAAATGCTGTACCCGTCATCCTCCCCAGCTCCTCCTTGGGCCCAGCAGGCAACACATCTTCTTTGGCCCCTAGTTTTGGAAAAATCCATGTTGCTGACCCCTGTTTAGTTTTTTCCTACCATTTCTATTTCATACATTATCATACATTTAACAGGTAAAATGGACTGTGATGTTATTATACGTAGTAAATTAATGCAAGAAAGGACTTATACCCAAAAAACACAAAGAACTCATAACACTCAACAAGAAAATCAACCACCCAATTAAAAAATAGGCCAAACATCTTTGAAAAGATGAAACCACTGACAAACATTAAGCTAGATGGACTAAGAAAAGAAGAATCAAATGACTAAAAACAGAAATAAAAGTGGAGACATTACTACCAATTCTACAGAACCCAAAAAGATTCTAAAAGAGTACTATGAACAATCGTACACCCAAAAACTGGACAACCTAGATGAAATGGACAAGTTCCTAGAAACACAAATCTACCAAGACTAAATCACAAAGGAATAGAAAATCTGAATAAACCTATAACTAGTAAGGAGACTGAATCAGTAATCAAAAATCTCCTGGCAAAGAAAAGGCCAGGACCTGATGGCTTCACTGGTGAATTCTACCAAACATACCTAATATCACTTATTCTCCAACCTTTCCAAAAACATAAAGAGGAGTAAACACTTCCTAACTCATTCTATGAGGCCAACATAACCCTGAGACCAAAGCCAGAAAAAAACACCACAAGAAAAGAAAACTACAGGCCAATATTCCTTATGAACATTGATGCAAAAATCCTCGACAAAATACTAGCAAACTTAATTCAGCAGAGTATTAAAAGGATTACACACCTTGACCAAGTGGGTTTCATTCCTGGAATGCAAGGATTGTTCAACATACAAAAATCAATCAATGTGATATGCCACTTCAACAAAAGGAAGCAAAAAAAACCGCTTGACAAAATTATACATCCTCTCGTGATAACACACTCGATTAAGGAGGAATAGGAGTAAACTACCTCACCATGAAAAAAAGTCACATGAAACACCCACAACAAATATAATACTTGATACTGGAAGACTGAAAGCCCTTCCTCTAAGACCACAAACTAGGAAAGATGCCCGCTTTCACCACTTCTGTTCCACACAGTACTGGAAGTTCCAGCCAGAGCCATTAGGCAAGCAAAGGAAAGAAAAGGCTTCCAAACTGGAGAGGAAGAAGCAAAATTATCTCTGTTTGCAGATGATATGATTTCATATGTAGAAAATCCTAAACACTCCACAAAAAAGGTTAGAGCTAATACATGAATTCAGCAAAGTAGCAAGATACAAAGTCAACACTCAAAATAAGTTGCATTTCTATACACAACACAATCTCTATGAACTATCTGAAAAGGAAATTACAAAAACTACTCTTTACGATAGCATAAAAAAATACTTATGAATTAACTTAACCAAGAAGGTGAAAGATTTGCACAATAAAAGCCCAAAATATTTCAGAAAGAAATTAAAGATTTACACAAATGGAAATACATTGTGTGCTCGTGGATTGGAAGGATTGTTAAAGTGGCAATATTACCCAGAGCAATCTGCAGATTCAATTTAAGCCATATCAAAATCCCAATGATTTTTCTGCAGAAAAGGAAAAACCCATCCTAAAATTCATATGGAACCACAAGGGACCTGG
This sequence comes from Diceros bicornis minor, assembly GCF_020826845.1. Lineage (NCBI taxonomy): Eukaryota > Metazoa > Chordata > Mammalia > Perissodactyla > Rhinocerotidae > Diceros > Diceros bicornis. Next base: position 60,218,820 of record NC_080754.1, read on the forward strand.
AATAGCCAAAACAATCCTGAAAACGAACAAAACTGAAAGACGCGCACTTCCTGATTTCAAAACTTACTGCAAAGCTACAGTAATCAAAACAGTGTGGTCTTGGCATAAAGACAGATATATACACCAATAGAGAGCCCAGAAATAAACCCTCACATACATGGTCAAATGATTTTTGACATGGGTGCCAAGACCATTCAATGGAGAAAGGACAGTCTTTTCAACAAATGGTGCTGGGAAGACTGGATATAAATCTGCCAAAGAATGAAGTTGGACCCTCAGCTAACACCATATACAAAAATTAACTCAAAATGGATCAATGACCTAAATGTAAGGCCTAAAACAATAAAACGCTTAGAAGCAAACACTGGACTTGGCAATGATTTCTTGGATATGACACTAAAAGCAGAGGTAGCAAAAGAAAAAACACAAAAATGGGACTTTATGAACATTTTTAAAATTGGTACATCGAAAGGCACTATCCACAGAGTAAAAAGGCACCCCAAAGAATGGGGAAAAGTATTCGCAAATCAAATTTTTGATAAGAGATTGATATCCAGAATGTAAAGAGAACTCCTAAACCTAAACAACAACAAAAAAAAGCCGATTCAAAAATCAGCAAAGGACTAGAATAGACATTTCTCCAAAAGAGATGTACACATGGCCAATAAGCACATGAAAACATGCTCAATATCACTAATCATTAGGGAAATGCCAATCAAAATTACAATAAGATAACACCTCCCAGCCATTAAGATAGCCGTTATGCAAAAAAAAGAAAACAACAAGTGCTGGGAGGAGGCAGAGAAATTGGAACCCTTGTACATCATTAATGTAAAATGTAAAATGGTGCAGGCACTATGGAAAACAGAATGGAAGTTCCTCAAAAAATTAAACATTCAATGACCATATGACCCAGCAATTCCACTTCTGAGAACATATCCAAAAGAAAAGCAGGGTCTCAAAGAGATATCTGGACACCCATGTTCAAAGCAGCATTATTCACAACAGCTAAAACATGGAAGCAACCCAAGTGTCCATCAACGGATGAAGGGATAAACAAAATGTGGTATATATATATACAAAGGAATACTATTCAGCCTTAAAAAGGAATCAAATTCTGCAATATGCTACAACATGGATCAAACTTGAGGACATTGTGCTAAGTGAAATAAGCAAGTCACAAAAAGACAAATACTGTATGATTCCACTTATATGAGGTTATTAGAGGAGTCAGAATCATAAAGTTAGAAAGCAGAGTGGTGGCTGCCAAGGTCTGGGAGCAGGGGCGAACGGAGAGTTATTGTTTAATAGGTAGAGAGTTTCAGATCCACAAGGGTGATGGGGATGGATGGTGGTGATGGCTGCACAACAATGTGAATGTATTGAATACCACTGATGTTTATACTTAAAAACAGATTACAAGGTACATTTTTTGCTATGTGCATTTTAAGTCAATATTAAAAAAAATAAGAAATGAGTTATCAAGCCACAAAAAGACATAGAGGAAGCTTAAATAGATATTGCTACGTGAAAGAAGCCAACCTGAAAAGGTTACATACTCTATTCTATAGTATCCACATATTCCAAATATATGCCATTCTAGACAAGGCAAAACTATAGAAACAATATAAAGATGAGTCGTTGCCTGGGGTTGGGAAGGAAGAAAAGAACAGACAGAGCACAGAGATTTTTAGGGCCATCCAACTATTCCGTAGGATACTGTAACGGTGAATCCAGGAGATCATGCATTTGTCAAAATCCAAGTACAGACAGTGAAGCGTACTGTAAACTATGGACTTCGTTAATAGCAACGTATCGATGTTGGTTCACCGCTTGTGATGCATGAACCATGCTAACACAAGTGGTAATGCAAGATGTTAATTACAGGGGCGACTGTGTGGGGAGGAGGAAGAAATTCTCTGTACTATCTGCTGCATTTTTCTGTCAATGTAAACCTTTCCTTAAAAATCACTCTATTAATTAACAAACAATCAATGGAAGGTAGGGATTGGGTAGAAATATAGAAGAAACAAGAATCTCAGAATACTGATAAATGTTGAAGCGGGAGGATAGGGACGTGCGCTTATTATACTTTTCTACTCAATTGAGTATGTTCAAGATTTTCCACAATAAAACGTTTTTAAAACTCCAGATTAACTCAAGAATCGTATGTACAATGAAGAAACGAGAAGAAAACAGATGTTTGAAGCAAGTATTCGCTGAGTCCACTGAGAGAATATGGATTCACACTGGATAGAGTGAACGTCCTGGTTACATCGGGAAGGTTCAGAGCTCGGGAAGCAAGGTGGGGGGCGGCGTGGTGGGGAAGCGACAAGGAGATACTGAACCCGGAAAAATGTTCATCCTCACTGGTCCACAGGAATGCCAACAACGGACCCTGCTAGAACTGGCCCGTGTTTAAAACAACATGACACCTGGAGTCACAGCGGGCTCAGGGAGAGAACATAGTGTCCTGTGAGAATGCCCATCACTACCGGCTTTCCGGAGGGCAAACCTCCCAAACCCTACAACCCGCAGGCGCACTGGCCCCGCAGCTCTGTGGTAGGGAATCTGTCCAAAAGTAAAGTGATTGACTAAAGGTAATGGACTGAAGAAATATGTGTATAGCCTGTTGAACATAAAATCCCTAAAAATGTCCAGAAGATTCCTTGACTGATGAATGAATTCATAACGGCACTGGGAACCATCAAGAGAGCAGACACCTTGAGGAAGACATCAAAGAGAGCCAACAGGTGGAGACCACAGAGCCCAGTGGGGTTCTGGGTGAGCCTTGTAGACCAAGCCAGGGTGTCCTCTCTCCCTCCTACTGCTCCCACTGCTGCTCTCCTAACACCTGTTGCATCCCCCCTCTACTCCCAGCCAGTGACCAGCCTCACACTCCGGGGACCACAGGAGCAGAGGCACAGGTATTCCTTTCCACCAGCTCAGCATCTGTCCCCTTGCTCTCTGCCCGCTCCCTAGGGGGGAAAGCCCAGCCCTGCACCTCCCCAGGGCTCAGCACTCTCCTCCCTGGCCCTCACAGCTCCTCCTCTCCATCCCGGCCCACCCACAGCTCAGACACCTGCTCCCTTGTCTCCACCATTCACATAAAACTCTCCCTTGAAGCCATGTTCCCTTTTGGCTACTGTCCAATTTTCCAACTCCCTTTCAGGGCTAAATCTCCTAAACAAAGTGCCTCATCCCCAGCACCACCCCCTAAAGCCCCCGTTCACCCACTCTAGACCCAGCACCACTGCCACCACTCCAAGGAGACTGCAGTCACCAGTGACTCCATGTGGCCAAGTCCAGCCATCTTTTCTCCATTCTGATCAGAGATGTATCTAGCTCAGCTGAGGACCTCCTTTCTGCAATACCCTTTTCCCCTCCTGGCTCCCATGACCCCATGTTCTGCCTTTTCAGTCTCCTTTCCTGGACCCTCTTCAGCTGCACCTCTACGAACACTGCCTGCCCCTAGGCTAGGCCCCAGCACTTCTCTAGACACACAGTTTCTCCAGGAAACCTCATTCAGTTCCATGGCTGTAAACACCACTCTGCATCCCGCACTCTGCAGACACACAGATGCAACTTGAAGAGCTTGGGAGCTGACTCTCTGGCATCAGCACCTAAGGAGTATCTCAAACTCGATTCCTCTCAAAATTTTACTGTCATTCGAGTTCCAAAAAAGTCATTAAGTATTTATGAAAAAGAGGAAACACTGGATACAATAAATAGAGGGTATTATGCAAAGTGAAATAAGTCAGAGGGAGAAGGTCAAATACCGTATGATTTCCTTCATTAAGTAGTAGATAATAACAACAATAAACAAACACATAGAGACAGAGATTGGATTGGTGGTTACCAGAGGGGAAGCGGGGAGGGAGGAGGGTGAAAGGGATAATTCAGTACATGTGTGTGGTGATGGGTTGTAATTAGTATTTGGGTGGTGAACATGATGTGATCTATGCAGAAATAGATGTATAATGATGTACACCTGAAATTTTTACAATGTTATAAACCAATGTTAACTGCAATAAACAAAAAATTAAAAAAAAATAGTGGTGAATAAATTAACCAATAGAATGCATATTTACATCTAATTGCGGCTGCTTGAGGGGGAAAAGAAGAATATAGAACTAAGATCACAGACAGTCTCCACCTGGGGAGTGAGGGTGAGGGGCTGGCAGTGTACAACACAGGAACTGATCAACACTAAGCATTTACAGAAAGACAGGCTTAAATGGTTATTTTTAAAAGCTGAAAGACATCCACTAGGTGAACAGAAAAAGAAACAATGAGAAAGCCTAACAAATTAAAAATAAAATAAACTGGAAGGCAAAAATACCAACGTATCAACAATCATAATTGCAAATGGATTAAATTACTCTATAAAAAGACAGAAGCTCTCAGATCGAGTTCAAATATAGCTATAAGATAAAGGGATATAAAAAGGTTGAAAATAAGGAGATAAAGAAAAGAGTGTCAATGGGACAAAAAGGGGTTTTCTGTGTTGATAACAGTCAGGAACACTTATGCATCTAACAACATGGTCTTGAAACACAAAGCAAAACTAGACACACAAACAGGAAGACACAGGCACCTCCAGAATCACAGGGAGACCTACCTTTCCTCTCTTAGAAATCAACAGAGGGAGTGATACAGTGAGTTAGGAGACAGATCTGCTCACTCACACAAATAAGCCAGATCCAGCCTCAGCCTGAGGGAGAGCAGTGTAAGGAACTGCTGGAGAGGATACATTCTTCTCAACCACAATGAAACAGTCACCAGAATGGATGGTGTATTAAGCCACAACGAAATATCAAAAGATTCTAAAAAGCAGATATCTTTAAGTGACCATGTTACAGGAGCTTAAAGCAATAAAATTAGAGAATAATTACAAAACAATTAGCTCCCCTCCCCCAATCTATCAAACTTGAAAATCTCTCCACACTCTTCTAAATAACTCAGGTGAAAGAGGGAGTCGACTGAAATTACAAACTATTTAGAAATGAACAGAAATGAGGGCAGCACACGGCACATCCATGGTGTGAGGCGAAAGGGACAGGAGAAGGGACACAGCCTTGACTGCAGGGATCAGGAAATAGAAACTGCACACGAAGAAGCTAAGCACTTCCCTCCAGGAGAAAAAAGCAGAAAGAAGTGAGGATTCATGAGGTAGAAACAACAGTGAAGACCTGATCAATGGAGTAAAGGGCTGGCTGTCGGGAAGGACCTGTAATAGTGACAAACGTTGGGAAGTCTGACCAATAGGAACAGAGGAAGGTACCCAGAAGTAACGTCAGGTATGAGAAACCGCAAAAAAGCTGTAACACGATGGGGGAATATAGTGGACAATTGACCAGGACATCAGTGGTCCTCACCTGGAGCTGTTCTTCCCTCAGGGTGCATTTGGAAACACACAGGATGGGTTTTGGTTTTTGTTTCTATTTTGGGCTGTGCTAATGGTTGTTGACCTGGAGGCCCAGAAGGTCCTGAGCAGCCTGTCACACAAGAGCCTTTTCCACCTGAAGTGTTACTTAACGTCCTACAAGACAAACATTGACCCAGATCCAATGAACAACGTGGTAGGGAAATGTTTTCCATGTATAGATAACAGGCAAAAGATACTATCCTCAATATGTAAAGAAGATCTAGAAACCAATTTTTGCAAGCACTAAACAGTAAAATATGAAGAAAAGCAGAAACATAGCCATAAAAAAATATGTAAGAGCACAGAAAATGATCTAAGAGAGAACACGCCAAATTTTACTAGCAACAAGGAATAAAAGTTGGAATAAAAGTGGGGGGATTTTCCCCACTTCTGTAATGGGGAAACATATTTCTGCAGTGTTTTAATTTTTACAAAAGAGAATGTATTCTACTTGAACAGACGTTTAAAATTTGAAAGAAATTATTATTAATGTTCAAAATGACTTAACTTTGAGGATGTTCATTAAAACACGAATGGAAAGAACCTCCCCATGACTTTAAGACTCTCCTGTAACTTTTCTAATAGTTTACTGTGTCTATTTTATTTCACATTTAGATCCTAACTCATTTGGAGTTTATGTTGTGCGCGGTATGCAATAGAGCTGACTTTCCCCCGATCAAGTGGAAAACCAACTGTCCAGGCACCGCTCACTGGGTAGTTCTGGCTTTCCCAGCTGACCTGAAATGCCTCCTTTCCCACCAGCTAGACCCCGACAGCTACAGATGCCTCTCGAGTGCCCTGGACCGAGGGAGGTAAGCTCTCCAGCCTGGGATCCCTGTCTACAAGGCACGGCTACTATCAGAGCCTTCTCCCAAGAGAGCAGGGAGGATGTGACACACAGAAGTGCTCAGGGGCCCTCAGCCACACAGCAAGAAACCCCTCATAGCGACCGGGCGGGGCGAGCCACCAGGCTCTGGTACTGACCCTGGCAGGGGGGCAGCAGGCTGCTCAGGGAGGGGAAGCTCACTGTCTTCAGCTCGTCCAGCTTCTCCTGTAGCTTGGACGCCTGCTGTCTGAGCACTGACCCTCTGCCGCAAGGTCTTCGGCTCTCCATTCTTTGCCACCTGCCCCTGCAGGCAGCACCCCTGGCTCTTGTTCTGCCCAGAGCAGAAGCAGTAGGAGTGCTGCGAGTCAGGAGTCTGCAGGTCCCCGACGCTGACAGGATGACCGTGGTGATGGACATGGGGCTGCATCACTGGGCTCACTCTGCAGATTCCACAGCTGGCGTCGGGCTGACGTGTCAGAGGGACAGAGGGGCTCTGGGGGGCTTCTGCGGCATCACTCTGAGTGATAAAGTCTGGGGGCTCTGGGCCAAGCCCTTGTCTGGCCCCAGGCTGGTCCCCCTGCAACCAGGCTCCACGTATCTCTCCAACCTCTTTCGTTCGACAGGCTCTTGGGGATGCACCTCTCCGGATTGTGTTTGGAGAAGAAAATTCTATTAGGAAGGAAGCAAGCCGATAAATTTGCATGCCCCAGATCCTGGGGGTGGGAGAGAAAGTCATCTGAGGAAACCCCACTCTTATCTAGCTGGCCCCATAGGGGGAGGTGGTGAGCTCATCGCCAAGATCCACAGTAGAGGTGTTTGCTTCTCCCTGGCTGCCTGAGGCTGTGATGGCCACACCATCTCCTGAGTTCCTTCCAGAGAGTGCTGTGCCCTCTCCTGACCGGCGCCTCCTGGGTGGCCCTCGGTGCAGTTTCACCCTGCAGAGCGGCTCGCTTCAACTTGTAGCACTCTGGCTTGTCCATCAGGTTTTCACCTGAGGACGACGATGAACCTGCAGCTCCCTTCTCTTCTGCTTCACTCGAATGTCCCCTCAGGCCCCCCAAGGCCCCCCAAGGCCTTTCTGGTGTCCTTTCTCCTGGTGTGGCATCAGGTAAAAGATGGAGGGCACGGCCATGGACTTGAGCAGGCAGTGCTGATCCTCCAGCCTTTTGGAGAAGCTGTCTTTGGCAAAATGTTCACTACAGAGGAAAGAATACCTGGTGGGGGTCCAGTTACCCCTCTGAACAGCTTTTAACCACTGGATGAGACGTTTTGAGGTCTTCGGGGGGAACCTGCAGGACAAATAACACAGTAATTAGAAAGACATAATTAAACAACTTTCCCTAAAATGATCTACTATAAAAGCAAAACAAGTGTTTTTGCAAATACCCAGACCTGTATTGACTTCCACATTTAAAACCCGAGTAAAGATTGAAGGAACACCTTCTACTTGCAAGTTATTACTGGAATGGAAAGATGCAGGACCCACTGCCTACCCTTAAGGAGCTTACAGTCTGCAGGGCAGATAAGGAAGGTGAGGAACTCCTCCTACATGTGCTCAAGGCATACAGATGCTCAGACACATGGCACAGGATGGCATCAAGACCACAGGACAGGCTTCAGGAAGCCCCAGAAACAGCTCCTAGAAGCTCACAGCTGACCAACCGTCCTGCTGTGCTGGGGATGCAGGATTTTGGTGCTAAAAACGGGATGGTTGGTCCCCCTATTTAGAAGCCAGGCCAGGTGTCAGCCAGCAGAGCTTCCCAGACACTCAGCATGGCGTCTGGCGCCTGCTGTGGCTCAAGCAGCTGAGGATGGGCAACCAGCTCTAAGAGGGGGTCAGACTCAAAAGCTGTAGGTCTGTGTTCCTACTGTACTTCCACTATCAGGGGTAAAACAGCTCCCTTTAAGACACAACCAGCCCCTGGAAGATACTGAGCAACATACTGAATATTCCTTTCTTCTCATTAAGGTAAGATTTCTATTGAGATGGAACTGAGCACATGGGGGTGGGGGTGGTCACTCCACAGGGCTCTCTGCTCCATCTGCGGTCATCTAACCCACCTGAGGCCGCTGTGGACCAGGACCTGGGTGGATACTAGCTCCTCAGGAACTTCTAAGTAACATGACCTTCTAAACTTTCTCCATGCTTTCTGAGCCCATCTCCCAAACACCTCCCCCCCAATTCCCACCTCCTTGGCCCCCTACCACGTTAGACCATTATGAATGCCAAGAGCAGCCTGCCTCATTTTCAGACACAGTAACCAAATTTTGGGGACACAAGCTCTAAAAGAAACTGTCCAGAAAGCTCAGTGGCTGACCTCTGGAAATACTCCAATATTACCAGTTCTTTTGATAGACGGGAACAACATGAGACTCAGAACAAACCACTGTAAACTTCCAATAAGACTATAAATGACAAGCGTCATTCAGGTCTTTAAAACTTAACACCCTGCAACATCAAACAGAAGTATCTGCGAGGGGGTCTTTCACGTCAAGTCCCTTCAGTTCACTGTCCTGGCACCTTCAGTGTAGAAGTCCACAGAAAGGGACTCGCTGAAATAGCTGAATTCCAGAAGCCCTCAGGAAGGCGCCAGGCCAGAGGGAAGCCAAACCCCTTGCCCTGTCCGGGGCCAACTTCCTCGGGGGCCCAGGAGGAAGTGGGAAAGGCGCCCCTCCCGCGAGTCCGCAGGGTCAGCCTCTCCAGGAGGCGTGGGCCGTGCCCTGCTCCCCGCAGGATGCTGTCAGGATCCGCTCCAGGCCTCACCTCTATGGGCAGAGCTACCTTTCCCCGGAACCGCCAGATCTTTCTAGTCACAGAGCATCTGGGAGCCCGTGGTAACCCAGGTACAAGTTGCATTTGCTCAGCCACAGTCCTGATGGCAGAGATCAAGGCGGGCTCCCAGGATCAAAGGAGCGGAGAAGTCAGAGCAAACGCAGGAGGACAGCTGACCAAAAGAGGAGCGTTTCCGGAACACACTGTTTCTGGAAATTGTCAGCACCAACTTGAGTGAGGGGAGCTTAAGGTGGCCGCGGGGTGGTGGTGAGAGGG